>NC_133531.1:69362511-69683708 GCF_048544455.1 Silene latifolia
ATATGGTAGTATATTTGGAAGTAGAGTGTTGGTGTAGCATAAGGTATGGATTTGTGTATGTTGTGGTTGATAGTGTTAAAAGGTCATGGACGTGCTTATAGTAGTTCGATGTTAGGAATGCGAGAATACTTCGATAGTGTTGACAGTTGGATGATGAGGTTATGAGTGTGAGTAAACTTCGAGGACGAAGTTCCTTTTAAGGGTGGTAGAATGTAACATTCCGTTTGATGTTTATGTAGTGGTTATGTATGGAGTTAGTGTCGGGAGGGTTTATGATGTAGTTGATACGACATCGTGAGCGAGCTGTGGAGGTAGGAATAGTTGGTATAGTTGGTGTTAAGAGTTCATGGTTTCATATTTTGTAAGTTGGGGTTTTGTTTTGAGTTTTTAGTAGCTTTGTTGCGTCTTGACCGAGTTAGTATGTTTATTTTTATGTATGAGTTGAACTTCGGGGATGAAGTTCTTTTTAAGGAGGGAAGACTGTAATACTACGGTTTTATGAGTCTCTGGGTACTCTATCGAGTAGGCCTTACTCTGTCGAGTAAGGGTGTGTTGCGTTTTAAATTAGTTTCTGACCTGTTGGGTACTCGATCGAGTAACCTTGATACTCGATCGAGTAAGGGGGCACTCGATCGAGTACCTCAGCTACTCGATCGAGTAGCTCGGTTAGCGGGTGATAATTCGACGGGTTTTGTTAATAACACGGATTAATATATAAATCTTTCCGTCACTTTCATAATACACCTTTACAAACCTAATAACATTAAAAGGGAGATTCAAGTTACGTTCTTCGCATTCATCCGTGTTGTTGACAAATCCCGGAGTTCGAGAGGTCGGATTCCATCGTTCTTTATACCTTTGTAATCCTTGCGTCGAGGGTAAGATCTACATACCAATTTTATATTATTTCGTTAAGTTTCGTTAAACCCTAGTTTTGGGATTGGGGGTTTTTGTTATGTTTCTTGATTGGTAGCAATTGCATGATTATATGTTAGGAGGAGGATTCGTAGGAGAGGAATTTTGATACATTTGTTGAGGCAGACCGTCGATTGTGTTCTTTGTTCAGGTAGGGTTTCCCTACTCGATTATTACTTACATAATGTGTGGTGATTGTGCTGTAATTGGTGTAATTGGTTGATTCAGACGGTTGTTGATATTGTGATTGTGATTGTTTGTCTGTGGTTCTCGAGATGCGTTCTCGGCTAAGTGGAGTCACTTGCGGGAGTGGCTTCACGCCCTAGTTTCGCCCTTCGTGGAACCCGCCACGGAAGGGGATGTGCACATTAATGGGACAGGGTTATCGCTCGGTATGATGAGCGGGGCTTAGGTGGGAACGGCTGCGTCCCCCCCAGCTGGGTGGCTGGTCCAGTGGACAGTCGGTGACGGAGATGGAGTGGAGTGCCTGATTGTGTATGATTGCTTGAGCTGTGTTGGTTGCTGTGTACTGTTTGTGGGGTAATATCCGTATAATACCCTTTAATTATAGGATTATAACGCAAAATTTACATGTGATTATAGTCATAAAACGAATAACATGATGAAACGATTAAGCAATAGAAATAACCTTCGGTCCTAGTGCAAAATGGCAACGAGAGATCAAGGTAGATCTCCTCCTAATTGTTGCACCCAAGATAGTCCGAGAAATGCCCTTGTGCTAGAAGGAATCCTCTAATTGCCTTGCAATATAGAGAGGATTGTTTTGTGAGTTTTGGTTGGATGTGAGATCCGAATTTTGAGAGGCACAATTCTCAAAACCCTAATCTTTTCTCAAATGAATTAGCCTTAGGTTACAAAAGAGAGAGAGCTCTCTTTTGTCTATACCATTCGGCCAAAACCGAGTCCAAGGAGAGGATATGGGCTTTTCCATTTCCTTTTCATTTTAACTCGTGGTCCGAACCCAAATAACTAAATGTATATGACACGGTCTAATTATAAACTGTCATCGGTTATCGGAAATTAAGGCATCAACTAATAATACGGGTTAGTTGAATTATTAATACGTGTCCGACAAAACAGTATTGCATAATTATATTCAATATACATTTAATTAAATATAAAACGCTTATATTCAATTTTACGAATTAACCGCTTAATTCGTCTTAGCCATTATTATTTAATCCGTATTAAATAAAATATCTCAACATCACATTTTGACTAATTATTAGTCAAATAACTCGAACTAATCGGTTAGTCAAAATTGGCATCTACATGACTGTATTTTCATACCGTCACATCTCTCAAACGTATCCTATAGGTGTGACTTTTAGGGACCAGTTGATCACCGCCATCTGTATGACAATAACGTCAAACTTATCTAGCAAGCCAACCGTTATTGATAAACGTGGATCAACTGATAATAATACCAAAAGTATGCCCTTTGATCCTTTTAGAGATTTATAAGTCCTTGCACTAACTGTTAAGGACACCAGCCCCAACAAGCTCCCACTTGTCCGTACAAGTGTATGTGTAATGACGTTATCCGCACTAACTGGAGGACACAAGCTCCAACAAACTCCCACTTGTCCGTACAAGTGTATGTGCGATAACCGATTCTCATATTCATTTAAAATTTCTCCCACTCAATGTAAAACAATTTGCAGATCCGGATCCACAAAGGTCGTATTTTACAATCGATCTGTATCTAGAGTGGTTTCCCTGACTAGAGAGTAACTCAACTGATAAAACGAATTCGTATTCGAGCATGGCCATGCATTTCGATTCTGACTCCTCGAGTGGCCCTGAGAAATATCGAGTACCTGATAAAGGCTGAATATTTTCTTCAACTCGACTCCTTCCGATCTAAGCACAACATGAAATGACCCAGAAAAAATCTACTTGGCCCCCTGTTACGGATGACCGTGAGAAAGAAACCAAAGTCACCCAAAATCTGCCTTAGTCTCAAGAGACAGTCGATAGTCAAAAGAATTGACTCTTAGGATCACCATGGAGGTCCTATCCACGACCGGGCACGGAATGTTATAAAACATTTAGGACTCCACGTCGATGTCACAATAGTGTCCTACGAAATATCCGTATAAATCGCCTCTGTGATTGGTCAGTCAACCGGTTGACTTATGGCTCGTTGAACCCACCATCAACCAACGTCACAAAATAATTGCCAGAGTTATCAGCTCATGTGTGCAATTAAGGACTAAAAAGATATGATGTTTGTTCAGTTCACTTTGTGGTGTTCAAATTTGTCGTACAATACCACATGAAAAACAAAATATATATATAAAATATCAAAACGATGATGTCGTATAGAGTACAAAGGAGAATGAATCTAATCCATAAAAGAGTACTACAATTCAGGAACACGTTTGATTCCCATGGAATTTACGTGCCCTTCATGCTTATCTTGTCGTAATGCTTTAGTGAGAGGATCTGCTATGTTATCATCTGTAGCAATCTTTTCTATCACTACTTCCTTTTGCTCCACGTAATCTCGGATTAGATGAGCTTTCCGTTGTACATGTCTAGACTTGTTGCTAGACTTTGGCTCCTTAGCTTGGAAGATGGCACCACTATTGTCGCAATAGATGGTGATCGGGTCATTCGAACTAGGCACTACAGATAGCCCATGTAAGAATTGACGCATCCATATCGCTTCCTTTGTAGCTTCAGACGCGGCATAGTACTCGGACTCGTCGTAGAATCTGTTGTAACAGTTTGTTTCGAACTCTTCCAATTGATCTGCGGCGCCATTAAGAGTAAAAACGAATCCAGATCGAGATTTCGAGTCATCACGATCCGTTTGGAAGCTAGCATCTGCAGAACCGGTTGCGATAGCTTTTGTTCGCCTCCATAAGTCAATGCCCAATCTTTAGTCCTCCGTAAGTACTTAAGAATGTTCTTGATGCCAGCCAATGTGGTTCACCGGATCTTTGTTGGAATCGACTTGTCATACTCAATGCATATGCCACGTCCGGACGTGTGCATATCATGGCATACATGATTGATCCTATTGCCGAAGCATAAGGAATCCGTGTCATGCGCTCTTTCTCTTCCGGTGTCTCTGGTGCCTGAGACTTGCTCAAATGCACCCCTGGAGCCATAGGAAGGAACCCCTTCTTGGAGTTAGTCATGCTGAATCTCTCTAGGACTTTGTCTATGTAAGACTCCTGACTGAGAGATAACATCCGTTGTGATCTATCTCGATAGATACGGAAGGTCAACAAGATATCTACAAAGCACGACTAGTTGCTAAAGGTTTCACCCAAGTGCCAGGTTTGCACTACGATGAGATTTTTGCACCCGTAGTCATGCTGCGTTCCATTCGGATTATCTTAGCGATTGCCGCTTTTCATGACTATGAAATTTGGCAAATGGACGTGAAAACCGCCTTCTTAAACGGCTTTTTGGAGGAAGAGTTGTACATGGTACAACCCGAAGGTTTCATCGATCCAGAACATCCTAAGAAAGTGTGCAAGCTTAAGCGTTCCATTTATGGACTTAAGCAAGCATCTCGGAGTTGGAATCATCGCTTCGACCAAGTAAGGGGACATGATTCACACGTGCCAAATGATTGAAAATCAAAGGCCGAGATAGCTCCATTTTTTATGAGCTGTTTTACGCGTTTCTCATTAATGTGTCCCATACGGCAGTGCCATAGATACGTTTGATCTTTGTCACCGACCTTTAACTTTTTATTCATTACGTGTAATATTTCCGTGGTCTGATCTAAAACATAAATTCCGTTCATGGAGGCGCCTTGTCAGTAAATCATATCGTGTAATGAGAAAATGCAAGTATTATTTTCTATTACAAATGAAAAACCAAGTTTATCAAGTGCGTAAACCGAAATAATGTTTTTCGAAAGACTAGGTACATAATAGCGTCATATAATGACAACTCAAACACCGGGAAGCTGGATCACATATGTCCCCTTTGAGATGGCAGCTACTCTTGCTCCATTCCCAACACGCAGGTCCACCTCACCCTTTACGAGGGGTTCGATGTTTCGGAGCCCCTGCACATGATTACACAGATGAGAACCACAACCAGTATCAAGTACCCAAGTTCCGTAACTTGCGTGGTTAATCTCAATCATATGAATAAAAGTAGAAGAAGAAGAAGACATACCAACAGGTTTAACACGACCTGCCTTTAAGTCCTCATGATAAACGGGACATGTACGCCTCCAATGCCCGATCTTGTGGCGGTGATGGCATTCCATGTTTTCATTCTTGCTCTTTGTCGTGCCCGATGAGGTGCTCGACTCACCAGGCCCACTCTTACCAGAACCCGACTTCTTGAACTTCGCCTTACCCTCGCTAGGTTTGCCCGAGCTTTGCCCTTACCCTTCCCTTTATTTGACACAACGAGAACATCTTGTTTCATGCTCCCACTGAACTTCATGTCCTTCTCGGTGCGTACGAGGAGGAGTGCGGTTCATGCGAGTTTTCTTCAAATCATTCATATAGTAATTCGCTCTAAATTGTGAATAACCATCGTGGAGTGAGTGAAGTATGCGGTCGATAACAATGTTCTCGCTGATGTTACAATTAAAGGTCTCCGGCTTCTCGACATTCTCAATCATGCTGAGAATGTGTGGGCTAACCGGTTGGCCCTTCTGGAGTCTCGCATCAAAGAAGCGAGTGGTATGCTCATAGGTCACGATTCTCGGTGCTTTCGAGAATTCCTTGGTGAGCGTGGTGAAAATCTTGTTTGCACCATGGGCTATGAAGCGTTTCTGCAAATTGGGTTCCATTGCAAAAATGAGTACGTTTTTAATCGCACCCGCTTCCATACAGAAATCATTAAACTTGGTGATTTCGGCAGCTCTAGCCGTGGGACCTGGGTTTGCCGGGATGGGCTCCAAGAGATATTTGAGCTTCCCGTCAGCAGCGGCAGCATTCCGTAATGCCGCCTCCCAGTCCGCGAAGTTTGATCCATCATTCTTCAGTCGAGTAGACTGATTCATCTGATTCATGAAGATCCGAAGCCAGGACTCACGGTCCAATGTGGCACTTGGCATTGGGTTATCAGTAGAACCTGACCATTTGTTATTAAGCAGTTTAAAAGTCGTGATCTACACTGAAAAAGAAAGAAAAACAAAACGAAATAAGCAACTCATCGAGGTGATTTAAGTCTATTTAAAATACATTTTAACATGTAGACTCTCGCACTTGCATAATTGATCTCCCTCAAGAATGATACAAGTGATCCCAAGACTCAATTTCCGTAAATTGATAAGCCAACTGTTTAGCTAATTCTTCAGGAAGAACTCTTGGTCGATAGATTTCCGTAAATCCTATCTATAGTCCACCATAGTCACAGGATCGTACGAGTGACCATAGTGTTGAGATAAAATAGGTCAATCGGTTCCAACTTACCCGACGTAGAAGGGGTCATATTATGCCTACCGACGAAGAAGGGACTCATTGGAGTTTGACCTATAAAGACCGTTCTCAATTTTTGTTTATACGAGGAAGATCCCATCAACTTAATTATAATTCATTTTAAGTGAACGAAAAACTAGCGTCTGCGTGAATGAATCAATTTGGGTGATGGCTTAAAATCGTGTGACATGAGAATGTCAATGAAAACTAACTCGTGACCTCTATATGTGTCAGTTTTCATGCAATAATTAGGTGGTTTGGTTTTTAGGCGGAATATGATGCATATTATCGTTACGAAAAATAAATAAAGGAATGCAATACGTAAATAAAATTCCTAGTGTGGCCTATCCTAGTAAAATAAAACATAAAACAACTTTGGAATCCGCCGTTGGACCCGAGAAGCTTGTCTTGATGTTCCATCTTGATCCAAGTAGCGGGAGTGAGCATCTGGTCTCCATCTTTGGTCTTCTCAAAAAATTACAATTTAAAATTACAAATATAAACCTATTTACATTCTAATTAAAAAAAACTGTAATTAAAAGAAATAAAATGGAGATACGAGATCTCAAAATACAACCAAGACCGTGTTCCATCATTACGGTAACACGTTCTACTAAGGCCACACTAAGTTACAACCGTTTGCAAAATAAAAATAAATACGTAATAAAAGGCATTCACAAGCATTTAAAATCAACGATAAATATAATGCATCAACTAAAAACAAATTCATTCGTGACATAATTCCGTAATTATGTGAAATTTATCCAAACCACCTTTTAATAATTAAAATTCATGTGATAAAACCGCTTCTATCAATTTAATTTTAATCTAATACAGTCCGTTACTTTAAATACACGTTAAAATAACTTAATGGTACGTGTGTGAACCGTTTCACAATCATAGCGAGTGTACAATATCCGTATAATGTACATTTTGTAGCCAAAAGAAAATTTAAAGCAAAAGGAATAAATTTTCAAAGCTGTCAAAACAGAAATCCCTCGATCCAGGGACACAGGTGCTCGATCGAGGAACGAAAGGGCTCGATCAATTTTGAAGCGCAAGTCGATCGAGAGGGTTGCCAAACAGAAAGTGCTCGATCGACTAAACTGGTGGTCGATCGAGTACCTTTATCAGCAAATCTACTCGATCGAGTACGAGGACAACTCGATCGAGCAGTAGGGTTTTGAAAAGTGGTCGATCGAGTACAACAGGGACTCGATCGAGCAAAAACAAGACATAAATGGCACTCGATCGAGTAGAAATACGCTCGATCGAATGCAAACATGGCTGAAAACTTCAAAACCCTCGTGAAAACAGTTTGTCGAGACAAAATCAATTGCAATTTTGATAAAAAACGCATCAAAACAATTTAACAATTGACAAAACTTGACATGTTGCTATAATCTCGGTATAAAATAACAACATGTAAAAGAACAAATCAAAAACAACCCAAGACAGCCGTGTAAAACAGCCGCACGGTTTTAACAAAAACGCAACATCCGTGTATACAAGGCACGGATTTCGAGACAAACATAGCCGTTTCAAAATCGTTTTATGAAAAACACATAGAAAAATTTACGTGGCCTCGCTCTGATACCACTTGTAGGGTAATATCCGTATAATACCCTTTAATTATAGGATTATAACGCAAAATTTGGTCCTAGTGCAAAATGGCAACGAGAGATCAAGGTAGATCTCCTCCTAATTGTTGCACCCAAGATAGTCCGAGAAATGCCCTTGTGCTAGAAGGAATCCTCTAATTGCCTTGCAATATAGAGAGGATTGTTTTGTGAGTTTTGGTTGGATGTGAGATCCGAATTTTGAGAGGCACAATTCTCAAAACCCTAATCTTTTCTCAAATGAATTAGCCTTAGGTTACAAAAGAGAGAGAGCTCTCTTTTGTCTATACCATTCGGCCAAAACCGAGTCCAAGGAGAGGATATGGGCTTTTCCATTTCCTCTTCATTTTAACTCGTGGTCCGAACCCAAATAACTAAATGTATATGACACGGTCTAATTATAAACTGTCATCGGTTATCGGAAATTAAGGCATCAACTAATAATACGGGTTAGTTGAATTATTAATACGTGTCCGACAAAACAGTATTGTATAATTATATTCAATATACATTTAATTAAATATAAAACGCTTATATTCAATTTTACGAATTAACCGCTTAATTCGTCTTAGCCATTATTATTTAATCCGTATTAAATAAAATATCTCAACATCACATTTTGACTAATTATTAGTCAAATAACTCGAACTAATCGGTTAGTCAAAATTGGCATCTACATGACTGTATTTTCATACCGTCACATCTCTCAAACGTATCCTATAGGTGTGACTTTTAGGGACCGGTTGATCACCGCCATCTGTATGACAATAACGTCAAACTTATCTAGCAAGCCAACCGTTATTGATAAACGTGGATCAACTGATAATAATACCAAAAATATGCCCTTTGATCCTTTTAGAGATTTATAAGTCCTTGCACTAACTGTTAAGGACACCAGCCCCAACACTGTTGATATATAACTTGTGTAAATAGTACTGACCCCGTTTAAATGTTTTAAAAACTGTGGTGATCCATTCGGGGGTGGTGAGCAGTTATTGAGCAGGTATGATATGATGCGTACGGGATAGCTGGGATGAGTCATCACGTTGCAGTTAGAAGTCTTTCAATGTCGACGATGTCTAGTAGCTTGATAGTTTTATCAGTAGACGGATTGAGTACTTTGTAATTCCTTTGACAGTCTTGGTTTGAGATATGTAATCACTTAAATTATATTAACTATTTAAATATGTTTCTTTATTGTCTTATGATTATCATTGCCTCGGGTAACCGAGATGGTAACATCCTTATACCTGGGGGATCCTGGTAAGGCACTAGGAGTATGGGGGTGTTACAAGATAGCCTCAATCGTGTTAATCACTGATGCTGGTATTACCAACTGAAAAATATGCAGTCCCGAAGCATTTGAATATGTAGAAAAACCTTTAAGAAGAACATCGGGTATGCAATTCAGCTATTGATAGGCTCTTATAGTGTGTATACCTCCAATTTTTATTGGTCTTTCACTTCTCTTTGCCGGCAGTAAGACTACTATATAAGAGATGAGCATAAGACGGAATTATGAAACGTAATCATGTAATGTAATTAATAATGTAAAACTTGTTGAAGACAAGAGTCATAAACAAATAGCTAAATAGTGCCCACTTAAAATACGAGTGCGAGTTCTAAACTGTTCCACTAAAATTCATTATGTGGAAGATGATATGGTCTTTGCCGGAGAAGCTTCTCCAAATTGCGGTCCTTGAGATTGAAAAGATATTATTTTTTGCTCAATTTGCTTGAACTCGAGAATTCTACTCTTATCAGCATGATATCTCCAATGCGGGTGCATGGTTGGTAATGGTGACCCATTTCTAAGACGCACCTAGAAAAAGGGATTAACAAACTTGTTAGGAAAATGCATATAACACATTAATTAAGAAATATAATGAATTCGAACATACCCATATAAAGTGTCTGCCATAACTTATAAATACAATGGAAATTATTTGTTTCTACCCCTGTGATATTGCACTCGTTCGCGTCACTGGTAAGCTTGTAAAACTATTCGTAGGTGACAAACATGTGAAAATTGCATCATAGCAATTAGCTATGATGAATCGCATATCGGCATCCATCCAATGTATCACTGGTGCATCTTCATCTCTTTTCCACCATGAAATTCTCTTAATCAATTTATCGACCTCCATTTCGCCTCCATATAATTTTATATAAATATGTCTATTTTTTTCTAACTCATCCACCATATCACGTCTAACTGTTGGCCACCTATGTTCATCACCATAAATATCTTGAGCAACTGCTCGATACCCACAGTTCCCATCGCTATCGACATTCACCCAATCAATTATCCACTGCACCATGAAATTAGGAACCGCATTTGGACAAAGAAAAAGTGATGTATGTTTGGTTCCCTGTCGAATTTACCAATTAAATTTTGTACAATTTTAAACAAAACATTTATTAAATAATATTACTGTGGACAATGGGCCACGGGGGCGCTTGGGAAACAAGCGTTTGCATTTGTGGAGTCGCCACCAATTTATTGTGAAAAAGTGGAAACCGTTCAAATACCTCGTGCCATGTCAAGACACAAAGTAGTGACATGAACACCAAGAACTCATTACCCTTAGCATTCTATGTCTAGAATGACTCTCGTGGATGCCAATGAACACGGATGTTCACAGAGATCTGGAGTAAGGGGTGAGGGTACGTATTAGGAAGCTCTTTTGATCGAACACCTAATCCCGCCGGCCTCGATAGCGGCCTCTACTAATGATTAGGGAAAATCGTCTATACTCGATATATTGTCGATTATATGCATGCAATGCAACATCCATTAGATTAATCCTAGCATGTGAGAATTAATACTAAGTCGGTAGACAATTAATTTAACATGCATTTGAGTCGAAGTAGGGATTTAGATTCAATTACATGTGAAAACATACAAGCAATACGATAAAAGAAATACAATAATACAATAATGAAAATTACAATAATTACAACGGATTTAATGATTTATGTCGAAAATACTCTTAAAACGGATAATTTGAGAAAAAAGAAGAATAAATCAGCGAACAGATTATTAACGATAATACGAATGACAATTAATTGAATACGTAAACTAATTAAACTAGGTCAAGGCAGAACGGAAGTTCAGAGACAGAAATCAACCTGGAACAGGCGCAGCAGTTGCTACGTCTGTTCCAAGGCTGAGTTCTGGCTGTGAAGCCGGAACTACAAATCGTTAGTATTCGTGGGTGAAATTTAATGATTGATTACGATATATGACTCGGATGAAAGTGATTTAATACATTAATTACATGTGAATGAGTCATAAAAGCGATAAAACATGGATGAGACGAATGTAAACGAATTAATTACATGAATGAAAGATCGATTAGTGACATGAGTGAACTAATTAGGTTAAATATGACGAATTAATGAAAAACTAATGATGAACAAACAGATGGGAATATATCAAAGATCGAATTTCAGAAATTCTATATGAATGAATCGAATCTCTACAACCCGGATTGACTTTGATGACAAAAACCCGCAAATATTAGATTATAAGGGATTTAGGTCGGGATTTAACGATGAATTATATACTAACAGTGATTAACAATATGTTGAATTATTATGTGAACGAAACAAGAGCAAACAATGGCAAAAGAAAGTAAAGAAATGAAACTAACAGAGGACGAAGGAAGAAGAAAGGAAGCAGGAACTGCGGCAGCCTCACGAAGAGGCGCAGCAGGTGCTGCGTTCCTTCGAAGAGGCGCAGCAGTTGCTGCGTCCTTTCTCGACGTCTGTCTCCTGATAATCCGTAAAAAGGGTTTTAAACATGGTTTTACAAATCGGTTTTTAGAAGTACTTTCGACATAAACCTTACATTAATGATTACAAAAAGTAAATAACAATGAATAAAAAAGGATTTACACCCTCAGACTTACATGTTTGACGAAACGAGATGAACTAAGTTTATGTTTTAGTGATGCTCGACTCGAATGTAACGAAAGTGACCTCGTAAGAGGAAAACGATTAAGATTAATTAAGTTGATTATGGTGGAGTTGGTCAAATTGGTCGGTCATGCAAAACGAGGCTGGTACTCAGAAGGATCCGAGCTTACGTGGTCGAAAGTTCAAGCACGTAGACGCCAAAAAGTAAGAACGAGGTCTAGAATGCAAAGGGAGAAGAGAAGGGCGGACACTCGCGTGAGAAATATGAGGAGCGAAGGCTCCTATTTATTCTAATCACGTGGAGGAATTAGGGTTTTCGGAGAGACTTTGGAAGTGAATCTCGAAAAGATATGAAAAGATACAAAAAATACACAGAAAAGGACTTGGGAAGAGGCGCAACATGCACTGCGTCCCTTGGAAGAGACGCAGCACCTGCTGCGTCTGTTCCCAGGTGGTTTCCTCCTGCGGAAGAAAGATTTCCGTGTTTAATTTATGGAATAACGGATTAATCTTATTTTCCTTAATATTTTGTGTGAATATTACGGGAAATTCTTGACCAAAGATTAAAAGATTGTGAAATATGGAATAGAAATATCCGGAACATTCCAGAACATTCTGACTCCGGATTTAGCGGTTATCAGAAAATGAAGACGGTTTTAGGCCCGGACTCCAAATGTACTCTAATTACTGTCAAAATGACCGTATCGGCGCGTAGATGACAATTAAGAGGTAGACATAAATGTTTGAGCAATCACGTGACAATAAACTTACGAACTGTCACAAATCGTTCCGCGTACCAAACATGCGACCCAATCATCACCGGGTGGTTTGCGGGAGGTGCAGAAATGAGGTATCTACAGAGCCCCCACTTTGACCGAGGCTTGGACAAGGCGAAAGTCAAAGTATAGCCATCAGGTCAATTGAATATTACAAATTGACGACTATGGCGACGCGAGGCGAGGCGGCTCAAGAGGTCTGAAGCAAGGACCTATCATCGGGAATATTTTAGAGTCTGTCGACTGCCGCGGAGGGTCGTTTAAAGTCCATTAGACTACGTAAGGAAGCTCGTCAGCCATAAGAAGATACCATACCTAAAACTTCTTTCTCATGATGCTTCTGGAAGTGCATAGGAGCTAAGGTTAAGCGTAGGAGCTAAGGGTAAGACCTAAAAGATATATAAGGATTGTGCTAGGGTGTGGGACCCTAAAGGAAAGCATCGATGGGGAGGAGGCCAAATATAAGTTCAACTTAAGGGGCAACCAAGGTTTGAGTGTAAGAACTCTGCCGGTCTGGGAACTTCTGGAGAACGACACCTTCATCGCACTCCATGGGGAAACAAGAAATATCGTGAGTAGCAGGACACGGGCGGGAACTGCTGGGCGAAATCTGCTTGGGTCGGCTTCAAACAAACTTCAGAAGAACTTGAGAAGGACGATTGTATGTCGTGAACTCTCGTTGGGGAAAACCTTATTGGGAACTGATCTCCATGTCTCGAGAGGGATTGTCTATCCGCTTACTCTCGCTGGGGGAATATAATGAAGGCGTGTCGAAACACTTGTCAGAGAATACTTGCTCGTTGTGACAAGCAAGGTCTTGGAATAAATAAATAATGTACGATAGTCTGCAGTTGGCTTAGAAATGCGGGTCTGAGCGAAGAATAATCGTCAAACGGACCAGAAAAGATAAAATGGCATCGGGGAAGAGGCGCACCAAAGGTGGGCCCACAAATAACGAACTCATAACAAATTTTTGAAAATTCGTATGAGATGAAGTTGAGGAAGAGGCGCAGCAAGAGCTGCGTCGCTTGGAAGAGGCGCAGCACCTACTGCGTCTATTCCTGAGGGTGGCAATTCTGCGTGAAAACGCGATGAAACAGGGGTTTTATTTCATTATTTCGAAACACAAATCATCAATTTCTCTCTCAAATCTCAACCATTTTTGTCAAAATTTGATCCAAAAGCTTGCATTTGTCATGACTAATCAAGGTATGTATATCATTCTTGCATTAATCTTCTATAATGGACGAATTGGATCGACAAAATTTAGGGTTTTCAACCCTAAAATGTCGAAAATTTGGGGCTTTTCCCCCAAATGATCTTGCCTTGCAAAATTGACCTTGTAAATGGCTAATTGGTAGTATAAGGATCATAACCATGTATTTGTTTTGAATTTTCGTTGAGTTTTGGGCATTTGAGTGAAATTGTGACGGTTTCACAGCTAAACCGTAAATTGCTTCGAAAATAGCCTTAAGAATGCCCGTTTGCGATGAAACTTGACATTTGGAATCCTTGGATGATGGGTAAACTTCCTACCATCTCGGAATTTTGGTTTATGACGGTTTTTCAGGACACTTTTCTAGGGCATAATCGCCGTTACAACGAAATGCTGTCGAAATTTCGACTCGAACCCATGACTAGGCTTGACTTAACCCAAATTACCACATGAGTGATCGGGTTTGTGGGAATGCGGCCAAAGATGGCGATAAAAGAACGATTTCGGGGCTTCTAAAACTCGAAAATCCCCTGATCAAGGTTCGTCGTCACTTGACGCGGCCTAAAATTACTTTAACGTTGCAGGTGACGAGGCTTCTACTTCTGGGAGAGCTCCCATGGACATAGACACTGCCGTTGACGCTTCCCGTGCTCTCAAGGAGGCAATTGCTGTTGGGGCAGCTGCTGAGGTTGCTGAGGACGAGGTCCTCGAGGAGGAGGAGGCCCCGAGGCGGGCCAACGTTGGACGAGGTGGTCGTCAGCTGAGAGGAGAACCTATGTGGGCTGAGACCTGGGACAGCAGGCACTTGCTTTGGGCTGCGGAGGGTCACCTGTCCTATAGGACGGTGAAGTGCTTGGTAATCTTGAATTCATCACTCATCACTCATCTTCTTTCATTTCATTTATTCATATCTTTTCCAATTTCATTCAAACTAAAGATAGCTTTTGTTTCAAATCACAATAGAAGGCCAGGAACATCTGATCGTTCTCGGGCTACACGACGGCGATGGAGTGCTACGAAAGGCTATCGGCGGAGGAGCGAGCCATGATTGAGCGGGGAGCATTTAGCGCCCTGGTGCAGGCTTGGAGAGATATCGCGAAGAGGAAGCTGCGGGCTAACCTTAGCCCGGTCCGCGCTTTCTTGGACCGATTTTGGGACACGACTTCCACTTTTCACATGCCTTTTGGTGAGGTGGGAGTCACGTTGGAGGACTACGGCATGATTTCTGGTGTACCGTGTGGGACCGAGGCGGTAGAGTGGCCGGAGACTACCATGAGGGTGGGCTCGGCCGAGGCTAGGAGGTTGATCGGCTGGAACTTGGCACCGAAGGCTGCTGCAGTGCCTGGTTTGGTGCCTAGTTCTTACGTCCGAGACTACTTTGCGGGGAAGACCCCGACGCGGGTGGTGATTGACGGGAGGGAGACGGCTCCTCCTCCCTGTACAGCTGAGCAGAGGGCCCGCTTGTGGCTTTGGTGGTTTCTGTCTTTGATCAACCTCAGAGACAAGGGAGAGAGGCTGTCGACGAAGCTTCTTCCCTTTTTTTCTGACCTGAGCTCCCTAGGATGTTGGGACTGGGTCACTATTGGTTTTGCGGTCCTCATCCACTTCATGAGGGCCATGGTTCGTTCGGAGTTGATGGAGAAGGGGACTTCTCCTGGTGCTGTCGGCCCTGGACTACTGTTGGAGGTATGAACCTTCATTCAGACTAAAATCACTTCTTTTCTTTATCAAATTACGAAAGATCGTTATTGACTATCTTGCTCCACAGGCGTGGGTGTACTCCTACTTTCCGAGCCTCTCGCCCAAGAGGACGGAGCCGCTGAAGAAGGCCTATCCCGTTGTGAGGGATTGGGTGATGTGTCGCACGAGGAGCAAGCGTTCCTCTCATGGTGTCTACCGGCGGGACGTGAACGCTCTTCAGCTGGATAGTGTGAGCATCTCACTTATATTCGTTTTGCTTCTTTATTACTTTTTAACCGATCATAAGAATGATTTCTTGCTTGTCCTTTTCCCAGTGGGCGCCCAGGCTTTGGGCGGAGTACGTTGACGCTCCTCCTTTCGTGGCTGAGGTCCTTCGACCTAGGAGCTCAAGCCGGTTGCTGCTAAGGACGTCGATGGGTCCTGTGTGGTATTTGGGTGAGCGCTTGGCTCGTCAGTGCTCTCGGTATGTCTTGACGGTTCCCATCGATCCTCCTAGGACGATGTTCAGGGAGCCTTCTGAGGCTGAGGTGGAGGCTGACTTGGCAGGCGTTGGTGGCGACGCCCTTCTGCTTCCTGGTGAGGACTACTCGGCGTTCCTCTACGGGAGGTTGGCGTACTGGCCGGTTGTGGTGAGCATTTACTCTCCTTATGACCATTTCGAAAGCATGATGAATAATCATCGATTTAATGGCGATCCTTTGTCTTTGCAGGAGGTTGAGGCGGCGGACATCGAGCCCCCAGAGTACCCCGAGACCCTCGAGTACACTGACGCGACCGGGAGGACGACGATCTCCGAGCTGCGTGACTTTGACGTGGCTGTGATGGATGCTGGCTTGGACGAGTGGCAGCATCTGATTCGGAGGGTGAGCCTCTAATTTGTATGATTTCTGTGTAAGAACACATTTGATTGAATTTACCCAATTATTGAGAACTTCTTACTTGGAAATGCAGGTTGCGCCGTCTCGGTTTGTAGCGTTATGGAGGGTAGCCAACCGGCTGCGAGCTACTACCGTCGAGGCACTTGTCGGCGGTCGAGGTCGTCAGGTATGAACCTTTCGTCTATTTCCTTTTTGAATTTTCTAATTTTCTTATGATTGCTTGAAATGATTGACATGAGCCAATTTGTTGTTTGCAGAGGGAGCGCGAGCTGGCCCAGTCTCGGGAGGAGACAGCTCGTTTGCTGAGGGAGCTCGAGGTTCGCGACGCTGAGGTTGCTGCTCTCGAGGCGAGAGTTGTGGATTTAGGCGGCGACCAGCAGTAGTTTTCGTTGTTGTTTGTTTTGTTTGTTGTTGCACATTTGTACATTTTAGGACCTACATTTTGGACATTTTGGATTTTGCTTGGGGCTCGAGCCCCCAGTTTGTTGTACATATCCCTCTTTTGGTTATATATACGATGGCTCGAGTGCCTTTTTCTTGAGTTGCGTTGTTTTGTAATCTGCAGTTAGCTTTGAACAGGTTTGGTAGATGACGGTTTACGCCGTCATGCTGCCGAAATTTACATAGAAATTCACGTAAAACATACATTTGTATATATGGCTTGAATTAGCGCAAAACGAATGACTCAAAAGTGCAAAAAGTGCAAAAATGCAAAAAAATTGCCGGAAATGACCGGACAGTAGGGAGGGTTACCCCCAAAAAAAGAAAAAATAGAAACCTATAAGTTAGAAATGTAATGTAGGACGGGAGTGGAATGATTCCTCAAAAAAATATATAAGTTTGAAATAAATTACATTAAATTGGAGAAATGATTCCCCAAAAAAGAAAAATAGAAAGAAATATATAAGTGTGCTAAAATGACGAAAATATCGATATCGTCTCGAGATGCGTGCCCGTGGAATTAGGAAACACGAAATATGGTAACTTTGACGTATTTACCAAAATAATAACCCGTAGGAATAAGAAATTATTCGCTAAGGAATTTAGGAAAGATCCAACGCGGAAAATCACAGAGACGTAGCTGAGGAAGAGGCGCAGCAATAGCTGCGTCCCTTTGAAGAGCGCGCAAAGAGTGCCGCGCTGTTCCCTGTATCCGTTCTGGCGGATTTTAGGAAACAGATTTTAGTATAAATAGAAACGTCGATAGAGGTTTTATTCACACATTTCTTTCGTCTCTTCCTTCGTCTTATTACATATAATTCTCAAAACAATCCTTCATCATGAATACTCTTGAAATTCGTCTAAAAGAGTGGACCAATGAGTTCTCTAGTGTGGAGAAGTATGACATGGGTGCTTATAATCTTGGATCATTGTTGAGTTTGAAGCTTATCAAAGTAGTCAAACCATTCCTAGATGATTGTCTTGATTATTGGGACCCGAATTATCACATTTTTGCCTTCCCTGGAGGTGACATTTGCCCGTTTCCTGAAGAAATTGTTGCGATCGGTGGGTGGGACCCAGAACACTTGCCTGTTATTCCTTGTACTTCACAAGGGTATAAGAACAAATTTAGAGGCTTCCTTGGGTTGACAAGAATTGAGGTGGATCGTCTAGTGACCTCGAAAGGAGTGCGAATGTTGGACTTTATTAACCGATTCATTAACAAGGCCGACCCCACCATCTCTTATGTTGCTAGGCGAAGGGCGTTCGGATTTTGCTTGTTACATGTATATGTCCTTCAAGGGCACGTTGATGAGGATTTGAGAGGTGATCCCCGTTTCTTGAGCCTAGTTGAGCAAATGGAGCTGCGCAGGAGCCCAGCCTGTTTATGTTTAGGAGAGATCCTATTGGGTTTGGATAACAGGAAAGCCAATCGTGACCTACCTTATTTGGGAAGTCCCATTATTTTGCAGGTAAAATAATAAAGAATTTCTTCTCTTTTTTTTTCCGTTTTTTTTTTCCGTTTTTCGTTTTTTGACAATTGCTTTTTGGTAGGTTTGGCTTATGGAGCGTCTTCGATTGATCGAGCCCCCAGTTAATGTTCCTGTCTATCATGCTCGCTCAATTGCTATGAGGACTAGGCTCTACATGGTGGACTTCATTCGAGTCTGCAATTATTGGGAAAGCAAATTGAAGAGTGATGATGGCCCCTTGATTAGATGGATCGTACCATGGTGGCATCTCAAATCATCCTTTGGAGTATCTTCCTTGGATCCTACCCGATCCGTGCGCATCCCTGGCTTGGAATTTATGGTATGCATCTTTCCGGAGAGGCTGATGAGACAGGTTGGACTGAAGCAGACAATCCCGAAGCTTGACACCGTCCCGCAGACTGCTGTGGCGCTTACTACTGAGGGTCGAAGGGAGTGGGCCATTAAATGGGCTCAAAGAAACGTATGGTTCTTGAACTCTTCTGTTAGTGCTTTATGGGTGTCGGACTCCTATCTACGGTGGAGGAAAGCTACTACTCCGGAGGAGCGTGAGAGATTGAGGAAGCGCGAGCCTGTTGACTACAAGGTGCGCGAGGTGGAAAAGGAGAAATGGAAGCATCTGACTGAGGGAGAGGAAGAAGCCGGGTTTCGAGTTGTTCATCCTTCGAAGAAACCGAAGACCTCTCCTGCCGTGGATAAAGTTGTCGGCAAGAATGGGAAGGTTAGACCACGAGAAAGACCGTTGGTGATTAGGTCCGAAGTGGCGCAAGAGCGTCCGGCTCGAGGTCGTGATAAGAAATATGACAAAAATGACAAGGGCAAAGGGAAAATGGAGGAATAGCCCAAGTCTTTATTATTATTTATTATTATTATTGTAATAAGAAGGTGGGGTTTTTAGAATCCTAGCCTATTTTATTTTTTTGTTTTTTGCATTGTTATTATGTAATGTACTATTATTATTATTAGAAAATGAATGAAATAAAGGAACTTAATTGGTTATGAAACTGTTGTGATTTTCTATTTATTATTCTTGTCGAATTGCAAATGCAAATGCAAATGTCCTTCTATTTACATTTTGAAATTAATGGGTTGTATCCTGCGAAGGATTGCCTACGTATTCATTAAAAAAATGAAATCAAACCCTTGCGCGTAGTTCGGGTAAATGTAAAAGAATAATTGTTCTAAGCAAGAGCTTGTAATGAACTTAGAAAATAAGCATGAGCTTTTTACTTACTCTTAAGGTGCAATTTAGTTTATTTGATGATATGAGGATGACAAATTGTCAAAATGCAAGAGCATGGTGACATAAGCTTATTTCAGCCTGGCCAGGGGCTGTTTATTTAGTGCCACAAGAGCGACACATGAGGTTACGCGAGGCGCGTTTTTGTTCCTATTCTAGGCATAATACCGCTTTAGTTGGTCAAGGTCGTCGGGTTGGTAAATTCATTCCCATCTAGGTCTGTGATTCTAACCGCACCCCCTGGAAGTATGGATTTGACTAGAAATGGCCCAGCCCAATTAGGTTTGAATTTTCCTCGTGGGTCGATAGGTAGAAGAGCTCTAATCGATTTGAGTACTAAGTCTCCATCCTTGATGTTCCTTGGCTTGACCCTTTTGTTGAAGGCTCGTTTGATACGTGCTTGATATGTTTGGACATTATGTAATGCGCGTAGCCTACATTTATCCAGGAGGATGAGTTCTTCATATCTATCCCTCTTCCAATCGGCTTCTGGGATTTGACTTTCGAGTAAGATACGCAATGATGGTATTTCTAACTCGATTGGGGCGTCACGACTTCCATGCCGTAGGTCAAATAGAAAGGGGTGGCCCGGTGGGCGTCCCTAATGAGATGTACGATATCCCCACAAAGCAAAGGGTATATTAATTGGCCAATCTCGATAGTTGTCAATCATTTTCTTGAGAATTGTGACAACGTTCTTGTTTGCCTCCTTTACCGCGCCATTAGTCTGTGGTCTATATGGCGAAGAGTGGTGATGCCTAATTTTGTACTTGGCTAGCAATTGCTCAGTCTCAGCTTGGAAATGTGATCCATTATCACTAATGATCTCATGTGGGCAACCGTATCGACAGATGATGTTCTTTTGTATGAACTTTGCTACATTTTTAGCCGTGAGACTAGTGTAGGAAGCCGCTTCTACCCATTTGGTGAAATAGTCAATTGCCACTAGGATGAAACAGTGACCTCCTCTTCCAGCTGGAGTTATTTTCCCGATTATATCAATTCCCCAGGAAGAAAATGGCCAAGGAGATGTCATCGTATATAGCAATGAAGGAGGGACATGTTGTACATTCCCGAAGATTTGGCAGTTGTGGCAATGTCTTACGTATTTGATGCAATCGGATTCCATTGTGGTCCAATAATACCCCAAACGTGTGATTTTCTTTGCCATCATGGGCCCACTCATGTGAGGACCGCATTCTCCATCATGGACTTCTTCCATCACTTTTCGCGGCTGTGAATGATCAAGGCAACGTAGGATTACACCAAGAGGTGTTCTTTTATATAACTCTCCTTGCATGAGAACGTATTGGGAAGCTAGTAGGCGTATAGCACGTTGTCCCCTTTTGTCCATATCTGGTGGATAGGTATCGTCGAGCTTGAAATTTAGGATTGCTTGGAACCAAGGTTCCTCTGTGATTTCCTCTTCATCGGTAATTTGGTGGACATAAGCTGGCTCTGTTCGTCGTTCGATGCATAAAGGCATTTCCACCATGTCATCTGGCATATTAATCAAAGATGCAAGTTTTGCAAGAGCATCTGCAAATTGATTTTCTTCCCGAGGTAGGTGTAGATAGGTCACGTGATCAAAGAATTGGGCAACTTGGTCTATTCTGGCTTGATAAGGTGCTAGGCTTTCACTTTAGATTTTCCAAGATCCCGTAACTTGATTGATGATCAGGGACGAATCCTCATGCACTTGTAGGTTTTTAATGCCTAAGCTCACTGCCGCTTGTAGTCCAATGAGACAAGCTTCGTATTCTGCAGCATTGTTTGTCACCTCGAAGTCGAGTTTGACAGAGATCGGTGTATGCTTGCCTTCAGGAGAAATGAGCAACACTCATATTCCAAATCCTCTTAAGTTTGATGCTCCATCAAAGTAAAGGTCCCAGGAATCTACATCGGCTTGGACTATATCATCGTCTGGAAATGACCAAGTATCTATTGTTTATGCATCATTGATGGGATTTTCTGCAAAGAATTCGGCAACGGCGCGCCCTTTTATAACTTTCAGAGGCACGTATTTGAGATCGAACTCTGAGAGCATCAAGGTCCATCTTGCTAGGCGTCCATTGAGGATGGGTTTCTCGAAGAGGTATTTGACAGGATCCATTTTGTAGTATATTTTGACGGAGTAGCTAAGCATGTAATGACGTAGCTTCTTCGTTTCCCACACAAGAGCGAGGCATGTCTTTTCGAGTGCTGAGTATTTGCACTCGTACTCCAGGAACTTCTTACTAAGGTAGTAGATAGCCCTTTCTTCCTTTCCTTCGGTTTGAGCTAGCATGGCGCCCATGGCTATTTCGGTTACTGTGAGATATAAACCAAGAGGTTGATCTCATTGAGGTGGCATGAGCACTGGTGGTTTAGCTAATATCTTCCTTGATTCGGTCGAATGCCTTTTGACAGTCATCATCCCACATGGTGTGGTCTGTTTTCTTGAGCTTTTTGAAAATAGGCTCACAGATCATGGTGAGTTTCGATATGAATCGACTTATATATTGCACTTTTCCCAGAAATCCTCTGACTTCTTTTTCCGTTTGAGGTTGTGGCATTTCGATCAAAGCTTTGATCTTTGAAGGGTCTATTTCTATACCTCGTTGGCTAACGACGTATCCCAGGAGTTTGCCAGATGTTACTCCGAATGCGCACTTCTGAGGATTGAGCCTCATGTTGTACTTTCGTAGCCTTGAGAAGAATTTGCGAAGGTTCGCAATATGCCCCGACTTGACAATCATGTCGTCTACGTATACCTCAACTTTTTTATGCATCATGTCATGTAGGAGTGTAGTTGCGGTGCGTTGATATGTAGCTCCGGCGTTTATTAACCCAAACGGCATGACCGTATAGCAATAGGTTCCCCATTGAGTGACAAAGGCAGTCTTATGCATGTCTTCTATGGCCATCTTGATTTAGTTGTATCCCGCGTACCCATCCATGAAGGATAGTAACGCGTGATCTGCGGTATTGTCCACCAATATGTCGATATGTGGTAGAGGAAAGTCATCTTTAGGACTTGCTTGTTTAAGTCTCTAAAATCAACACAAACACGGATTCTCCCATCCTTTTTTGGTACAGGTACTATGTTGGCTACCCAGTCAGAGTACTCGGAAACTTTGATGAACCCGGCTTTGAATTGCTTATCGACTTCTTCCTTAATCTTCAGAGCCCATTCTGTCCTCATTCGACGAAGCTTCTGTTTCACGGGCTTGAAACCTGGCTTAATTGGGATTCTATGTTCGGCAATATCCCTGTCGATCCCTGGCATGTCTTTGTAGGACCAAGAGAAAACGTCTTTGAACTCGTGTAGGAGGTCTATGAAACTAGCCCTTTCGGTAGAGCTCAAGGTAGTCCCTATCCTAAGTTCTTGGGGTTCTAGTTCGGTTCCTTCATTGATGGGTTCGGTGTTCTCTATTACTGGTCCCCCTTCCCCCTCTTGTAGTATTTCCTTGGCTATGTAGGGAGGTATCTCAATTGAGTGCGGGTGGGTCATCCTCGGTATCATCGTAAACGAGAATTGCATTCAAGATAACACAAAGAGTAAGCGAGAACCCGATTTATTCATATTAAAGTTTGAGAAAAGTTGAAACAAGGAAGCCATCCGATCCGTGGTCGGCGGCGGTAAAGGGACGATTGTTGGGACATTTCTGAACTTTGTTACTATTTGAGGCTAAGCTAGGAGAAACAAAGGGAGCGGGGACGATGACAGGAGGAGACTTCCTAGTAACTTCTCTAGACTCCGACTCTGACTCCGACTCTGACTCTGACTCGAATTCATCGTCTTCTGGTTCTCCCTTGAACATCTCTCCTTCTCCAGTGGTGAGCTTGAAGAGTCTTCCTTGATTGTTGGTCCACTTGATTGATTTTCTCCATCCTTTCTGCTGGTTCGCGTTTATTTCTGTGATTAACGCGGTAAGGTTGAAGTGATCGTCTTGAAGTATCATGGTAATGATCTCATCCTGCGCGGCTCTAACAAGTCGATCTTCTCCAAATAGTAGACTAACAGCTTGTTCGTCTAAGCAAGGTGCCTGACGAGCCTTGATGGTAGGAACCGTTTCTGGAAGAATGAAGTAGCAATCGTGAAAGATCTCGATTCCGGCTAGCTTCCTTCTGAGATAGTGCCAAGGTTCGGGAAATCCGTGAAAGAGTTCTTGACTTCCTTCCCTAACGAAGTATCCATTTAGGGTATGGAGATATGGTTGCATTTGGACTCCTACGTGCTTACGGCTATGAACTTGAGCGAGCATCTCGAGAACTTCCTCTTTAGTGGGTTTGTATCCTAGTCCAAGTGGTATTCTTTTTTAGTTGCCTTCCTTGTAGGGTGCGAAGGTGTTTCTTCGGGCAGGGTTCAAAGGCATTCCCTGGAAGTATCCCTGGGATTTGAGTATGTGGTTAACCACCAAGTTGGAGTAGGGATCGTAGTATAGGGGCGCCAACTCACTTTCTATGACACTTATGCTTTGAAAGCCCCCAAGTTCATATACTGGATCCGCAAGGACTTGATTATTTGACTTCTTTTCGATTATTGCTTTGATGGGCGACGAAGTGATCGTCACCACTTTGCCATTTAGTGGAATTTTGATCTTTTGGTGAAGGGTGGATGTCACTGATTTGGAAGCGTGAATCCAAGGTCTTCCCAAAAGTATGTTGAAGGAAGCTTCAATGTCCACTATTTGGAAGTTAACCTTTCGCTCAATTGGCCCTGTGGCTACGGTTAGGTTAACGAGTCCTACTACCTTTCGTCGTGTACCATCATATGCGTGAACACCTTGATTGGTAGGGGTCCAATCAGACTCTTTCATGCCTAGTTTATATGCTGTTTTCAAAGGTATGACGTTGACTGCGGAGCCATCATCTACCAAGGTCATTGGCACATTCTTCTTTAAGCAAACGACAGTGATGTAAAGAGCCAAGTTGTGACTAGCGCCAAAGGGTGGCAAATCTTCATCTGAGAAAGTAATAGGATTACTTAGCTTCGGTGATTCTTAGAAGACCAAGTTGACTACATCGTCGGGTGTGGAGTTATGTGCTACGTTTAGTTTGGCCAAAGCTTGTAGTAAAGCTTGGCGATGTGGGAATGAGCTTGCTACTAGTTGCCAGACTGAAAGATCAGCCTTTGTCTTCTGTAATTGCTTTAGCAAATGGTCAGTAGAGTCATCTTCGTTATCATTTGGTGTGATAACGTTGGTTGGACCATTTTGAGTAGTACTTTGATATGGACGCCCCGAACGAGTTAGGTGGTCTACATCTTGGTCTTCACCATTTTGGACTATTTCCTTGACTAGGGAGTTTTCAATGAGATACTCGTCCTCATCATCGTCGGCCCATACTCCATTGACTGTAGCTAGTTCCCTCATTCTCATGATCTCGTCCTCTAATTGTGTAATTGGTCGATTAGTTCATCAACCACGGCGACTACTTCTTGCATAGTAGCATTTTGGGAGAAAGTTAGTGGCACATGTTCTTTAGGTGTTGCATTGGGGTCATGTAAAGTTGTCACCACATCTTCCAATTCCGAAACTTGCCTATCCACACTTCTTGCCCATGCGATGAAGTCGGTAATGGTAGGGGAAATGGTAGAGTAGAACCCTTCATTCTCGATCGCGTGGATCTCATCTTCGACTGGAGAAATGAGGTGTGAACAATCTAAGGTAGATTCTTCACCTGTGATCACTAGAATTCCAAGAGGATTCTGAGTGTTGTTGGGCTTACCTCCCGGCGGTATTAGTAGTCGACCATCCTCAATCATGTCTTGAAGCACATTTTTCAATTTGTAGCATTTTTCCGTGTCATGTCCCTTACCCCTATGATATTCGCAGTATGAATTCTCGTCCCAGAACTTAGATTTGTTTTCTGGTTCGGGTGTAGGGCCTATGGGTTGGAGTTTGCCTTGTTTCATCAACCTTTTTAGAGCATTGGAGTAAGTGTCCCCAAGATTTGTAAATTTCCTCGGTGGGGTACTCTTCTTGGATGGCTCGAGAAGGTTAACTGCATCGGTCTTGCTAGTGGAGCCGTAAGAACGACTTGTTGAGCCTTGATATCCTCGACCTATCGTTTTGGACAATAGCCCTTTACGGATGTCATCTTCGATCCTTGTTCCTAGCACGGTTAAATCTTTGAAAGTTTTGATGTTTTGGTACCTCAAATGATTCGCATAGATGGGTTTTAGGTTGTCCACGAACTTTTCCACAAGGGTAGCTTTGTCTGGGCGTTTAACTAGTTGGGTACTAGTCTTCCTCCACCTACTTAGGAAGTCGGTGAAACCTTCTTTGTCATTTTGGGTAAGAACCTCTAAAGTGCGCATGTTAACTTGGATCTTCCCAAGTAGCGATATTCTTGTGTTCTTGTGTTCTAGAGAGTAGAACCATTGCTTTGGGATGGTGTCAAGAGATGAAGGAAAGATCCTTAGGAACATCTCAGGTTTGATGCCTTTGATAGACATGTTGTCCTTGAAAGCACGGATGTGATTCAAAGGGTTTTCGTGGCCCTTGAATCTAGGGATATCCGTCATGTTGAAGTTGGTTGGCAACTTGGAACTCACGGCCTCATACTTACGGTTATTTTCCCTATAAATGTCATCCCCTTTGATATACATCAATAGTTCCTCCAAATATTGGAGTCGTTTCTCAGCTGCAGTCATTCCTATGGGAGGGTTTTCTTCCCCGAAGGTGTTCACAAAGCCATCATCTACTTCACTTTCCCGAGGAGGCAACCTCGTTTCTACGGTATAAATTCGGCCTTCGATTGTATCGAGGCGGTCATACACTTGGTCTTGAGTGACTTGGAGACGAGCTAGCGCGGTTAGGATTTGATCATTACCATTCTGGAGTTGATTAAAGTTTGCGTCGCTTGTTTCAGGCATCTTGGAAACTGGATAATAGATCGACGACGAATCAAAACACGATCGACCACTCTAGCGCACTTAATAAAAGAGAAATGTTTTGACTTAGGAAGTGGGTGTGTGCCACTTGTGTCGAGTGAGAAAAGATGACAAAGTTTGAAAATGTGTGTCCTAGTCAACTATAGTGTAGTTGTAGGAGTGGACTCGAAGTGAGGTTTTGAAATGGGCTTGGGCCCGGAATTTTGACTCGACAAATGAACAGAGTTTTGACTCGGTTTTGTGCTAATCGTTGGCTTTTTCGAAATTCACATTTTAAAGGGATTTTGATTTTACAAAAATCGTCATGATTTCGTTTAGAAATGGTGATCACGTAAGGTACAAACATTTATACAAGCATTATAACGGGATGCTGAGTGCATTTAAAAGGCTTTTGGTTTAAAGGGTGGGTTGCCATACCGAACAATCAAACCCGAAGTCTGTGGAGAGGCTCGTACAAAACAAGAGTAAGGCCGATTCCTAGTCCATTTCCTCAAGTAGTGAAAGTCCATGATACAAACAAGAGTAAGCACCATGGTATGGATGACGTCAACCGCTATCCATCCTTAGGCCCAAATAAGAATTAGGACCGTTTAGACGGGACGATTGGTCTAATGGGTTGGGTTGGGCCTAGTAAGGCCGAATAAAACGATCTAGGAAGACCGAGTTATGAAAACCGACAATTGTCTTCTACAAACTATTCCCTAACCCTGTTCAAGTTTCACCTTTTTGGCTACACGTAAGTGTATTATCCCCAGCGGAGTCGCCAAACTGTGGACAATGGGCCACAGGGTCGCTTGGGAAACTAGCGTTTGCATTTGTGGAGTCGCCACCAATTTATTGTGGAAAATTGGAAACCGTTCGAATACCTCGTGCCATGTCAAGACACAAAGTAGTGACATGAACACCAAGAACTCGTTACCCTTAGCATTCTATGTCTAGAATGACTCTCGTGGATGCCAATGAACAAGGATGTTCACAGAGATCTGGAGTAAGGGGTGAGGGTACGTATTAGGAAGCTCTTTTGATCGAACACCTAATCCCGCCCGCCTCGATAGCGGCCTCTACTAATGATTAGAGAAAATCGTCTATACTCGATATATTGTCGATTTTATGCATGCAATGCAACATCCATTAGATTAATCCTAGGATGTGAACATTAATACTAAGTCGGTAGACAATTAATTTAACATGCATTTGAGTCGAAGTAGGGATTTAGATTCAATTACATGTGAAAATATACAAGCAATGTGATAAAAGAAATACAATAATACAATAATGAAAATTACAATAATTACAACGGATTTAATGATTTATGTCGAAAATACCTTTAAAATGGATAATTTAAGAAAAAAAGAAGAATAAATAAGCGAACAGATTATTAACGATAATACGAATGACAATTGAATGAATACGTAAACTAATTAAACTAGGTCAAGGCAGAACGGAAGTTCAGAGACAGAAATCAATCTGGAACAGGCGCAGCAGGACTGCGCCCTCTGGAAGAGGCGCAGCAGTTGTTGCGTCTGTTCCAAGGCTGAGTTCTGGCTGTGAAGCCGGAAATGCAAATCGTTAGTATTCGTGGGTGAAATTTAATGATTGATTACGATACATGACTCGGATGAAAGTGATTTAATACATTAATTACATGTGAATGAGTCATAAAAGCGATAAAACATGAATGAAACGAATGTAAACGAATTAATTACATGAATGAAAGATCGATTAGTGACATGAGTGAACTAATTAGGTTAAATATGACGAATTAATGAAAAACTAATGATGAAAAAACAGATGGGAATATATCAAAGATCGAATTCCAGAAACTCGATATGAATGAATCGAATCTCTACAACCCGGATTGACTTTGATGACGAAAACCCGCAAATATTAGATTATAAGGGATTTAGGTCGGGATTTAACGATGAATTATATACTAACAGTGATTAACAATATGTTGAATTATTATGTGAACGAAACAAGAGCAAACAATGGCGAAAGAAAATAAAGAAACGAAACTAACAGAGGACGAAGGAAGAAGAAAGGAAGCAGGAACTGCGGCAGCCTCACGAAGAGGCGCAGCAGGTTCAACGTCCCTTCGAAGAGGCACAGCAGTTGCTGCGTCCTTTATCGACGTCTGTCTCCTGATAATCCGTAAAAAGGGTTTTAAACATGGTTTTACAAATCGGTTTTTAGAAGTACTTTCGACATAAACCTTACATTAATGATTACAAAAAGTAAATAACAATGAATAAAAAAGGATTTACACTCTCAGACTTACATGTTTGACGAAACGAGATGAACTAAGTTTATGTTTTAGTGATGCTCGACTCGAATGTAACGAAAGTGCCCTCGTAAGAGGAAAACGATTAAGATTAATTAAGTTGATTATCGTGGAATTGGTCAAATTGGTCGGTCATGCAAAACGAGGCTGGTACTCAGAAGGATCCGAGCTTACGTGGTCGAAAGTTCAAGCACGTAGACGCCAAAAAGTAAGAACGAGGTCTAGAATGCAAAGGGAGAAGAGAAGGGCGGACACTCGCGTGAGAAATATGAGGAGCGAAGGCTCCTATTTATTCTAATCACGTGGAGGAATTAGGGTTTTCGGAGAGACTTTGGAAGTGAATCTCGAAAAGATATGAAAAGATACAAAAAATACACAGAAAAGGACTTGGGAAGAGGCGCAACATGCACTGCGTCCCTTGGAAGAGACGCAGCACCTGCTGCGTCTGTTCCCAGGTGGTTTCCTCCTGCGGAAGAAAGATTTCCGTGTTTAATTTATGGAATAACGGATTAATCTTATTTTCCTTAATATTTTGTGTGAATATTACGGGAAATTCTTTACCAAAGATTAAAAGATTGTGAAATATGGAATAGAAATATCCGGAACATTCCAGAACATTCTGACTCGAGATTTAGCGGTTATCAGAAAATGAAGACGGTTTTAGGCCCGGACTCCAAATGTACTCTAATTAATGTCAAAACGACCATATCGGCGCGTAGATGACAATTAAGAGGTAAACATAAATGTTTGAGCAATCACTTGACAATAAACTTACGAACTGTCATAAATCGTTCCGCGTACCAAACATGCGGCTCAATCATCACCGAGTGGTTTGCACGAGGTGCAGAAATGAGGTATCCACAATTACTTACTTGTGGAGACGACATATAATGTGGTATGTTTAAATCAGGAATGTCTTTTGAAACATTAGTAGCTGCGGCCGTGGGTCTAGTGATCTGTAGATTTATAAAAGATAGCTAAGCAAACTACGATAACTATATAATGGTATATTTTATGCCTGATACGCTCTAAGGCCGTGGCTTCTCTTTTGCTTTAGCATCTCAAGTGAGTGTCTATAAAGCTGCAAAGGCTATTTGTTCCTTGTTGAGTTCTACAAGATTAGCAGCTGATTTTGGTCAAAGTCACTTTGTACTTACAATATAATGGTACAAGCATAGGTTGCTTACCTGTGGACAATTCATAGGTTGTGGTATATTTAGATCGGGAATGCTTTTTGAAACATTAGTAACTGCGGCCGTGGGTCTAGTGACCTGTAGATTTATAAAAAGGTAGTTAAGCAAACTACGATAACAATATCATATGAAATTTGTAAGAGAATAGAATTACTTGTGGGTTCTTTTTTCTACGCTTCGAATTTGGAAATCTCTTCTCGATGTGTTCCCAATGTGATGGTTCTCTTGATACCGAAGTCTTCTTTGGTCGTCCGCGTGTCTTTTTAACTTTCGGGTCAATAATATTAATAGGATGCAACAAGTTCTCTACAAATTCAAAAACCTTTCTCATCATTTCAATATCACGATTTAGCACCACGTCTACAAGTTTACTCAACTTATTCTTCTTTTGCAAGAGTGTATCATTGTTGTCATCCTCCGATCTGTTCCCTATATATAAAGTCTTACAAAATGGGTGAATTGAATCAAGTTCAATACACCCATCTGCACATATCCGTTTATTTAGACAAGGACAAGTAGTAACATTACAACAATGAAACATACTAACGAATATGAAAGTACTAACAAATATAAAAGTACCTGTGTTAAGAAGACGATTAATGTCACATGTGCAAGGAATACCATGTGTTATCGTAATAGCACATCCATTACAATTACCCTTTTTGAATTGTCGATCAATAGTCGTAATTGCATGATGTGTCACATTGAAAGACAGCCTACGATACACACTCTTAGCACGACTAACATGAAGCCCCTTACTCAAGGAGGTCTCTAAATCCTCATCTATTTTTCTGCTTTGAAGGGTGACTAATTGATGAATCGTTTCAAAGACAGTGTCAAAACCACCCACAGATGTACGTAAAAGTCGTTTTAGTGCTGCATGTGCACTCTCAACCATGTAAAGAAAATTATTCATAAAACAATACTCTTATTTAGGTACAAAATTAGAATTTAAATCTTATTTCATTGTAGTGTTACCTGTTGATGGTAACATTCCCAAAGTGTAGCACGTTATTTGTCCAAGTTGATACAAATCGCTGCGTATACTTGTCAATCCATGTTTCTTTACAATATTTTCGCAAACCAGGAATATAACTGTAAGTTGTATACATTAACTCCTCATTTGCTATAAACTCCTCTACAGTTGTTGATCTGACCATTTGTGTCCACTTCCCTTTTGCAAAAACTTCACCAAGTATAGCATTACCATAGTGGTTTCTTTTAACCCAGGCTTCAACATCTTTCTCTATATGACGTCTACATAATAAATGACTAGCACTTGGGAAATGCGTTTCAATAGCATTGATTAATGCCGTCTCCCTACCAGTTACAAACACAATTGGCTTATTCGAGTCTAACAGCTTAGCCAAACATTTGAAAGCCCAATCATATGCCGTTTCTTGCTCATTTTGCAGAAACGCAAAGAAAACAGAAAAATTCTTATGAACCGGTGTCACTCCAATTACTTCTAACAAAGGCATCTTATATTTGTTGGTTTTATACATACAATCAGCAATAAGGATATAAGGATAAGCCTTCAAAAATTTAAGCGAATCTGGATGAGCAAATAACACATCAGTCAGTTCATGTGTACCTTCTTGTGTTACAATAGTAATTGTTTGGCGAAAAACACGATAACCATGCTCAGTAGCTAGTTTCAACAACTGTTCTGCTCTTGTACGATAATGTCTCGCCTTCTTTTTCGATATAGCACGAACGTTGTAAACTTGCTTAGCAGTAACGTTAATACCCTTGTTACCCAAGTCAATCAGTATGTTGAAAACACCAATTTTAGTGGCTGTCATTCTCACAATATCCTCCTTGGTACTTGCATTCAAAGCACGTGTTCTTCTAGCAAGGTTATGGTTGTGATACCCGTTTAAAACAAGTACTTTCCATCTACCGTCCTCTTGTTTAACACATTTCAAACTAAACGGGCATTGACATTTGATGGTTCCCGTATAAGATCTCTTAGATGACACAAAGGATTTTTTGCGCATACGGAAGTTTCCATATTGGGCACACCTAAGCATTTTCTCCCCCAAACCACGTTTTGGAAAATGTTGCGCAACTCGGACATGAATATTATGTAACAAACCCAGTGATTTTATTTCATCTATCATTTGCAGACGATTTTCGTAAAATTTGGTAGGGATGTTGAATATATGTGCACTATCGATCAATTTATTCGGTTCATTTTCATTATTTGACACCTCCTGCAACATAAATTAAAAATGAAAAAGAAAAAAAATTAACAAAACCCATAACCAGTACCCCACAAACCCACAATCCCCCGACAAAGAAAAGGAAACTTAATTAAAAAAACAAAAAAAAACAAAAAAAAAAAGAGGAAAATTTGGAAAAACACGCAGTATCCCCTCCCCCCCCCCTACACACCACAAACCCACAGGCCCCGACACTCCTTCCCCCACCCCTCCCCACGCCGCCGAGCACCGACAACCGAGCACACCACTCTCCCCGCGCCGGCCACCGGTGACAGTCCCCTTCCACGCCCCGACCACCCATCACATCACACCCACCAGTTCGACAACCCCCTCTCCAAAGCCAACCTTCAACCATCCCAACTCCGCCGACGTGACAACCTACAGCCATCGGTGGTCAACGCCGACTTTTCTAACCACCCTACTTCCGCCCGACGTTCCCACAACCACCCTTCAACAACCAGCACGTCCGAAACCCTAGTTGCTAAAAAACCCTATTTTTTAATAACGAAAAAATCAAGTCAATCGATTAAAAGACGGGGTCTTAATAATTATTGATAAAATGATGAAATTACATTTGATATGTGCGAATTATGATCCATAGAAGTCGAACGATGAAGGGATTGATCAGGTTAAGAGAGACAAGTCCTTTTTATTATTTAGTAGTCTTTGTTATTCAGTTTTCTTTTTCAAAGGACAAATATGGAAAATTAGGGTAAAATGTGTAGGATTTAGCAAACAGGTATGCGGGATTTAGCATATACGTATAATTAAGATAAAATTTATTAATCATCATATATTCATCACTCTCGTTGTTGTTACCGTTTCTTTCATTACTCCCGTTAACATTATTATTACTTTTACAGCTCACATTTTTTATTACTATCATTAAAATTGAATAAAAACCATAAAGATCTACTTGTATCGGAAAGGGCTCCTAAGTTTCATAAATTTATGTCGAGTTAAAGGTCTGTTGGAGGGTGGTTATCAAGGTAATTGCTGGATAGCTTCCACTGGTGGTTACTCGGTAGGAGCTGGATACCAATGGATGCGGGGATCACACCCCATGTCCATTGGTATAAGGATGTATGGGATAATTGCATTTTTCCAAAGCATGCTTTTGTTGGTTGGTTGATTCAGAAAAGGGCATTGAATACCAGAATTAAACTTCAAAAGTTGGGATTGTGTATTATTGATAGGTGTATCTTGTGTGAAGTTGGGGAGGAAACTCATGAACATCTTTTTGGTGATTGTGCTTAGAGTTCTCTGGTTATAGCTGGTATTGAGCAATGGCTTTGTCTAAGCATTGCTGGACCTCTAACTCCTTATTCAAAGTTGCAGAAGAAGACGTGTAGAATGGCTATATGCTACATGATTTGGAATGAAAGAAAGAAATGCAGGCTAGAATTTCAACTTAGAAGACCTGAGCAGCTGATATCAACGTTTAAACAGCAACTACATAGCAGGATAGTGCAAAAGATGGCCACTGTTGCGCAGCAAAGTGACTGTTCTTGGCTAAGTATGATTCATATTCGCTGCAATTTTTGTATTTAGCCTTAGATGATGAATGTAATTGAGACTCATATAATATCTTTTAAGTTTAAATATAATACAAAAGCTCACATGTTACCAAAAAAAAGTTTCATAAATTTCGATTTAATTGAACAATTATAAGGCTTAAAACTATAAACATCAACTTTTGTAAAATACAAAATTGAATTACCTCGGAAAGAGAAGAATGAGAATTCCAAATTTAATTTTTCTGAGATTTTTCTCTCTAAATCAAGTGACCAGTAACATTTTTCGGAGATTTTTCTCTCTAAAATCAAGTGACTGGTAACATTATTTTTTTTTTTGATAAGATAAGTACTTGTTGTGACACCCCCACATACCAAGGTGCCTTACCAGAACCACACTAGCATGAGAGACTGTCACCATCTCGGTTGCCCGAGGTTAGTATATATCAAAAGCAACAGTCCAAACACATTTATTAAAGTACGAGAGTTATAAAGGTTACATTGTCTCAAAATCCAAAAAAGTAATATCTAAAACTAGCAACTACAAAAAGACAGCTAAGACTCTTGATGGTGATAACTAATCTGCGTGGTGACTCTCCCATGACTGCCCCAAGCTCATCAAGTGCATCACCTGTCACAATCTGCTCACCATCCCCGAATGGATCACCACAGATTTTATAAAACAACAACGGGGTCAGTTACTGTATAATTAAAATAAGACAAGCGTATAAAGCAACCAGCTGATCATCCTCTAACCCCAGTCTCTCGATCTCACACAGTAACCGACTACACACCGAAGTGTGTAGCCCTGCCAGATTACCCATCGCAACAGGTAATCCTCGTCGATAGTGGGGGACCGCAGCCAATCCCCACCTAAATCCTGCTCATCAACGAGCGACAACCCTGTCCCTTAATGTGCACATCCCCTCCCGTGGCGGGTTCCACGGAGGGCAAACTAGGGTGTGAAGCCACTTCCGCAAGTGACTCCACCACAAACATCACAACACCATCACAACCACCACACCAACACTCCGATGATGATCAACAGACAACAATCATACATAGTACAACAATATATCTCAAGACAATTAAACAGGAACTGAGTAGGGAAACCCTACCTTAGCACAACAGCAAGGAATGCGAGCAAGAAATCTAGAACGGCTCCTCTACGAAGTCTCCGCCTAATCAATAATCACATAACACAATCACTATATGCAAACCCCATTTCCCCCCAATTCATAGTCAAAGACAAACCCTAAAATATAAACCATAGAATATGAAGACGAGGGCTTACCAACGATGAATCAAAGGAAAGGATGCAATTGTTATGATCACCCACACCCAAAGGAGAGATTCAGAGATGATTAGAGCGTCGTAGAATGTTTTAGGTTTTGTAAAACGTAATTAGAAACTGTTTAGCGTAATATATAATTCCCTAATCATTTCCAAATCAAACCGCGGAAATAACACTCGACAGACCGGATAATCGGTCGAGTATAGAGTATACTCGGCCGAGTACCCTTTACTCGGTCGAGTATTCCGTATACTCGGTCGAGTGTTCCTGGGTAGTAGCCAAACAGGATACACGACACACTTTACTCGACCGAGTAGTCCATACTCGGTCGAGTACCAGCCTATAAAATCCGTAGGATTACATTCTTCCCCCCTTAAAAAGAACTTCGTCCCCGAAGTTCACACTCTACAAAAAACATACTACTACCAAATGACCTCCCGACACAATATACCAAACAATATACTAACACAAAACATTACAAAACACAACTAACTCGACTAAAACTACCCCAAAACACTCATGCAACCATCTCCTATCCCCTAAAACACAACGGTTACGTCCCCGTAACTAACTGTACCTGTTCAAAAAGGTTAGGAAAACGCTCTTGCATAGGCTCCTCTGGTTCCCATGTGGCCTCCTCCACATTATGATTAGATCAAAGCACCTTGAGTAAGACGGTCTCACCATTCCTTGTCTTGCGTACCTTGCGGTCTAGAATCTCTTTAGGAACCTCAGCATAGGACAAGGACCCATCCAGCTCGATGTTCTCAACCTCAAGCACATGTGACGTATCACTCACATACTTCCGAAGCTGCGAAACATGGAAGACATTGTGGACTCTATCCAAAGCTGGTGGCAAAGCTAACCTGTAGGCTACCTCACCCACACAGTCCAAAATCTCATAAGGACCGATAAAATTCTGGCTCAACTTGCCCTTCTTTCCAAATATCATCACTCCTCGCATTGGTGACACTTTCAAAAGGACCTTGTCACCTACTGCGAACTCGATGTCTCTGAGGTGCAAGTCGGCATAACTCTTTTGGCAATCCTGAGCTGCTTTCATATTTTGACGAATTAGGCGAACCTGTTCAACCATATCTTGTACCAGATGTGGTCCTAAAACCACTGCCTCCGAACTGTCGTCCCAACAAACTGGACTTCGGCACTTTCGACCATACAAAGCCTCGAAAGGTGCCATCCCGATACTAGTATGGTAACTGTTGTTGTACGAAAACTCGGTCAAATCCAGTCTGTCCTCCCAACTTCCCCCAAACTCCATGGCACATGCTCTCAACATGTCCTCCAAGGTCTTGATAGTCCTCTCAGTCTGACCATCAGTTACAGGATGAAATGCTGTACTCATCTTCAAGGTCATACCCATCAAATCCTGCAGTTCCTGCCAAAACTTGGATATAAACCTCGCATCTCGGTCAGACACTATATCCTTAGGTATACCATGTAACCGGACTACATGTCTTCTGTAACCCAAGGCCAGCTGCATCTTAGACCAGGTATTCTTCATAGGAATGAAATGGGCTGACTTTGTTAACCGGTCGACAATCACCCAGATCATATTGTTACCTTGCTGTGACCTAGGTAACCCCACGATAAAGTTCATAGAGATCGACTCCCACTTCCACTCAGGTACTTCAAGGGATTGAATCTTACCTTGTGGTCTCCGCTGCTTACCCTTGACCCTCTAGCAGGTCAAATATCTAGCCACGAACTCAGCCACATCTTTCTTCATGTTGGGCCACCAAAAGTCTTCTTAAGGTCTTTATACAGCTTGTCACTTCCTAGGCGAACGGAATAAGAAGTGCAATGAGCCTCTGTCAGGATCACTCTCCTCAAATCTGTATCATCAAGAACACACCATCTCCCATCAAAACGAACACTCCCGTCTGTGTGGATAGAAAACCTTGAAACTGTGCCACTCTCCACTCTAGACTTCCACTCTTGAATCTTAGGCTCAAGCTCTTGCTTATTCTTGATGTTCTCGTACAAATCCGGCTCGATCATCAGATCCCTGATGGCTTCCCTTTTCCTTATCATATAGACCCCCATCTTGGACATCTTATCCCTCATCTTCAGCAAAGACATAGCTGTGCATAGCGAATGAATGCTCTTCCTACTCAAAGCATATGCAACAACGTTAGCCTTACCCTCGTGATAGATGATCTCCATATCGTAGTCCCCAATCAGCTTCATCTATCGTCTCTGTCGTATGTTAAGCTCCCTCTGAGTGTAGATATACTTCCAGACTCTTATGATCTGAAAACACCTTAAAGGTTGCCCCGTAAAGGTAGTGTCTCCAAATCTTAAGAGCAAAGACAACTTCACCCAACTCCAAATCATGAGTAGGGTAGTTCTCCTCATATGGTTTCAGCTGCCTCGAAGCATAAGCTATAACTTTCCCATCCTGCATCAAAACACAACCCAACCCACTCTTTGAAGCATCGGTATATACTTCAAAGTTCTCACATCCCTCTAGCAAAGCTAGAATATGAGCTGTGGTCAAACGCTCCTTTAAGGTCTGGAATGCCGTCTCACAACTCTCATCCCACACAAACCTGGTCTCTTTCCTCATCAAGGCGGTCATAGGCCGTGCTATCGTGTAAAAGTCTTTCACGAACCTCCTATAGTAACCAGCCAGACCCAAGAAACTCCGAACGTCACCAACACTCTTCGGTGATTCCCACTTGGTCACTGCCTCAATCTTGCTAGGATCCACGGACGCCCCCTTCTTAGATATCACATGACCCAGAAAAGCCACCTCCTCTAACCAGAACTCACACTTAGATAGCTTGGCATAAAGTTGGTTCTCTCGCAGAGTCTACAAAATTATCCTCAAGTGCTCCTCATGATCCTTCTTAGTCTTAGAGTAGACTAAGATGTCATCAATGAAGACAACCACAAACTTGTCCAAAAATGGACTGAAAATCCGATTCATCAGATCCATGAAAGCTGCTGGCGCATTAGTAAAAGCAAAAGGCATTACCACGTACTCATAGTGGCCATAACGGGATCGGAAATCTGTCTTAGGAATATCCTCATCCGCTATCCTTAACTGGTGATATCCTGACCTCAGATCAATCTTAGAGAACCCTCCTGCTCCACTCAGCTGGTCAAACAGATCATCAATCCTAGGCAAGGGATATTTGTTCTTCACTGTGACACGGTTAAGCTCCCTGTAGTTGATACAAAGTCTCACGCTCCCATCTTTCTTCTTTACAAACAAAACTGAAGCTCCCCATGGCGATACACTGGGCCGGATATACCCCTTCTCTAACAGCTCATGTAACTGTTTCTTCAACTCTGCTAGCTCCTTAGGTGCCATACGGTATGGTGCTTTAGATATAAGACTTGTTCCCGGTTTGAGCTCCACGTTGAAGTCAACATCTCTCTTTGGCGGCTACCCCAGTATCTCTTCTGGAAAGACATCATCAAACTCTCCCACCACAGGTATATCAGAAGCTGTCTGTGGCTCCACCCGGAGATCTCTCACTTGACAAAGAATCAAGGCAAACTTCTTCCTCAAGCACGACTTTAAGGTCATTACCGCGATGAACTTACACTTAGGTCTCACAACAAACCCCTTATAAGACACCCTTATACCCTTAGGACCCTTTAAAGACACTTTCTTTTGCCGACAATCTATCTTGGCATCATACTTACCCAACCAATCTATCCCGGCAATAACCTCAAACTCATCCATAGGAAACTCTAGCAAGTCTACCGGTAAGTCTACCCCTCCAACCAACATAGACACACCCCTATACAACTTAACGCATGACACCGACTCCCCAGAAGGTATAAACACATCATCTTTTACAAGTTCAAACTTCCCCAAGCCCATAGACAAAGCATGACTCCTAGACACAAAAGAGTGTGTTGCCCCCGAGTCCAAACAAAATAAAAGACGGTGTATTATGAACAAGAAAAGTACCGGTAACTACATGTGCATCGTTCTGAGCTTCTTGGTTGTCCATCACAAAGAGCTTCCCACTGCTTTTCTGACCTCCTCTCTGGACCGATGCATTAGAAGTACTCGGCTTAGCTGCCGAATCCTGGGTAGCACTGTTGTTCGGGTGCTGGTAGGTTCCTCCACTGTTGCGGTTAAAGCCGCCATTGTTGCTATGTCCTCCACGGTTACCCCATGACCCAGATTGTCGGTTACTAGCAAAGCTCTAACTCGGACCCTGTGAGAAATTCCTTTGAAAAGCTCCCGAGCCTACTCCAGTCCTGGAACTCATGCAATCACGTCTCTTGTGGCCTATGCCACCACAGTTGAAGCAAGAAAGGTTGGAGTTGTCACTTACACTCCGACCACCACCTCTACCCCATCCTCGCAATCCTCCTGAGAAACCAGCTCCACCAAAAAAAGCCTTAGCCTGATTGAAGTTGCCCTTCTTATTACTTGATTGATTATTGTTCCCACTTTTTGCTTTTCTTTTCTCAGTTAGGTTCTCTCGGTAGCTTCCTTAGAGAGATCTAGCAACCTCTCAGCTTGACCAGCCCTCAGGTACACATCCTTAAGATCAGTGATAACTCCAGCTGGTAAATGGTTCATAATCTTAGCTGACAAACCCCTCTCAAAGCGAAGAGCCAAACCCCTCTGCCCTAGCTGCATGTCTTCTGCATAGCGAGACAACTCAAGGAACTGGTGATAGTACTCGGTGACTGTCATATCATCGGTCATAGTGAAGGAATCGAACTCGGATCTCAACTTGTGACGGATATGTGCCGGCACAAACTGTTCCCTCATGGCACTCTTCAGACCTGACCATGGTATAACCCCTAGACCCTCAGCCTGGTAGTAAGCTCTAGCGTCTTCCTTGACGTTCTGCCACCACACAGCAGCCTCGCCCCTCAGGTAGTACACTACCTGCTCGACTATCATCTTTTGTGGACACTTCACAACTTCCATGAGACTCTCCATCTCACGATGCCAGTTCTCGAGCAATTTTGGTTCTCTGACGCCCTCATAAGTAGGTGGGTTAAAGCGAGCGATGATGATCCTAAGTTGGGTAGCATCCACAGGTTTCTCCGCCCCCTTTCCCACATTCTTAAGAGCCTCAAGGAGAGCATCATGTTGCTCGATCATGCGAGCTATCTCATCGATAGTCATCTCAGAGGCTTGGATTTGCGCGGCAGTCCTCTTTGGCGGCATTTTGAGCTGATAAGAAGCAAGGAAACGTAAGCACAAAAGCCTACGGTTCAAAATGTAAACGACCCTCTGCCAAAGAAGTACTCGGCCGAGTATATAGCGATACTCGGTCGAGTAAGGACTACTCGGTCGAGTATCACTGATACTCGGTCGAGTAATCCACTCCAGTAGCCAACGTAAAAATCACAAGAATCATACTCAGTCGAGTATAAACCATACTCGGTCGAGTATGCTTAGATACTCGGTCGAGTAAACACAACCAGAAGCTACTGTAATGTACTGCCAAACAACACTCGGTCGAGTGCTTGGTTACTCGGTCGAGTACCTGCCCTACTCGGCCGAGTAATGCCAAAAACGAGCTAAAACAGTACATAAACATATCCTGTCATGCCTTTCTACCCCAAGGTTAAAGATAATACATCATCAATCTTAAAGCCATATAATAAACACATAACATGCCAACATGTTTCATACCAAATCCGTTTCAACCAATTTCACCATGTTTTACACATATTTCTACGTATCATACCTTCTACCACATGTTCCAACCATTCAATTTCTACATACCACACACATGCATCGAATAGATACACAACAAATTCCCCCTGGTGACCGGCTTGAGATTGCGAGGGCCAAAGTGCGACTTTGGGATGTCTCCCAAGTCCTTGCGGTAGCTCAAAACTGACTCTCCCGGGTTCATTTTATTTAGACTCCCTAAGTTCATTGGGTTCATTAGTTTTAGGTGCGGAATCGTCGGCTCTGATACCACTTTGTGACACTCCCACACAACAAGGTGCCTTACCAGAACCACCCTAGTATGAAAGACCTTCACCATCTCGGTTGCCCGAGGTTAGTATATACCAAAAGCAACAGTCCAAACACATTTATTAAAGTACGAGAGTTATAAAGGTTACACTGTCTCAAAATCCAACAAAACTTATATCCAAAACTAGCAACTACAAAAAGACAGCTAAGACTCTTGACGGTGATAACTAATCTGCGTGGTGACTCTCCCATGACTGCCCCAAGCTCATCAAGTGCATCACCTGTCACAATCTACTCACCATCCCCGAATGGATCACCACAGATTTTATAAAACAACAACGGGGTCAGTTACTGTATAATTAAAATAAGACAAGCGTATAAAGCAACCAGCTGATCATCCTCCAACCCCAGTCTCCCGATCTCACACAGTAACCGACTACACACCGAAGTGTGTAGCCCTGCCAGATTACCCATTGCAACAGGTAATCCTCGCCGCCAGTGGGAGAACGCAGCCAATCCCCACCTAAATCCCGCTCATCAACGAGCAACAACCCTATCCCTTAATGTGCACATCCCCTCCCATGGCGGATTCCACGGAGGGCGAACTAGGGTGTGAAGCCACTCCCGCAAGTGACTCCACCACAAACATCACAACACCATCACAACCACCACACCACTACCACACCAACACTCCGATGATGATCAGCAGACAACAATCATACACAGTACAACAATATATCTCAAGTCAATTAAACAGGAACTGAGTAGGGAAACCTTACCTTAGCACAACAGCAAGGAATGCGAGCAAGCAATCTAGAACGGCTCCTCTACGAAGTCTCCGCCTAATCAATAATCACATAACACAATCACTATATGCAAACCCCATTTCCCCCCAATTCATAATCAAAGACAAACCTTAAAATATAAACTATAGAATATGAAGACGAGGGCTTACCGACGATGAATCAAAGGAAAGGATGCAATTGCTATGATCACCCACACCTAAAGGAGAGATTCAGAGATGATTAGAGCATCGTAGAATGTTTTAGGTTTTGTAAAACGTAATTAGAAACTGTTTAGCGTAATATATAATGCCCTAATCATTTCCATATCAAACCACGGAAATAACACTCGACAGACCGGATACTCGGTCGAGTATAGAGTATACTCGGTCGAGTACCCTCTACTCGGTCGAGTATTCCGCATACTCGGCCGAGTGTTCCTGGGCAGTAGCCAAACAGGATACACGACACACTTTACTCGACTGAGTAGGCCATACTCGGTCGAGTACCAGCCTATAAAATCCGTAGTATTACACTGGTAACTAGGGTTGAGCAAAAAAATCTGACCCGCATTTTTAAACCGAAATCGGACCAAAACCCGAATAATGGAGACTGAAAAATTCGGGTTTTTTCCTGTGCGGGTGCGGGTCTAAATAAAACCAAACTGGAGACCGCTTTTAAAATCGCATTGACTTTTTTCTGAAAAACATAATTTCATCTATGGATTAAACACACCCAAGCCAAGACTTAGGCCCAAAACATCAATACCCTATTTCTCTCGTTCATCTCCTGCCCTTCAGTCTCTCACCCCCTCTCTATCATCTCTAAAAAAACAAAAATTCTTTATGAAGTAATTTTAGATGTTTGTGACTCTTTAATTGTAGTTTTCATTTACATGTCTATGACTCTTGAACTTTAATATGTATGACTTCTTTATAAAGTAATTTTAATATTTGACAACTAAGGTCTTCAAATATTCAAAATGGCAGCATGTTTATTGTGCCAATCAAGAGCATTCAACCAAAAACCGGGTTGCAAAACCGGTTCGGGTAACTGGTTTTCAGATCCGGTTTGAAAATTCCAGAAAAACCGGTTACTCGGATTAAAAGAGGTGCAGGTGAGGTTTAAGAAATTTAAGGTTTTTTAAAACTGGGACCGAACAGTTTGCAAAAACCGGTACCGGTTTTGCTCAACCATACTGGTAACATTGTTGATTACTATCATATTACTACTATCATATTTACTGCATGTAATGTTGGTACTTCAGTACTAACAAAGTTACTTCTACTACTTACACAATTCTATTAAACTTGTATATTTAAATAAATGCATTAAGTATTTGCATTAAAATCTTTCTATTATTTAATTAATAACAAAATTTAATTTTTATATCAGTTGATATCGAGTAAAGCACAATAAAAGGACCTAAAATATGGTAAAAGACTACTATAAGGACTTGAAATTTAATTGTGAGGCTTTAAGGACCTTTGTTGATTTCTGCCATCAACTTTTATACTTTCCGTTTATGATTGAAAACTAGTTATGTTTCCCGTGAAATTCACAGGGCGTTTTTGTTTAGTGGCATTAGTGATGGTGTGATTACATTTTCATTAGTGCATAGTTTTGTTGTGTGTTGTTGAGTTGTAAATGGATATTTTGCCTTCTTCCCTTTTGTATTGTATAAATGTTCAAGGGGTTTTAGTTGTGTGTACATTTTTTTTAAGTACTCTAGTCCCGAGAAAAAGAATTTGATTTTCAATCCCGCAAAAATAGAAAACCCGAGCTTAAGAGATTTTTGTCAAAAATGGAGGGAACAAATGCAATAAAACATAATCAATTTCAACAGTCTCTCAAATGTTGACAAACTCGGGTCGAGTTTGTCAAGTAGGTGAAACATGAAAAACCGATTAGCGCATTTCTTATTTTCCAGCACTACTTACATATTTATTCGATCACCCTAATATTGTGCGTAATACATATCTAAAAGGCCTTTGTAGCTTGATGCATTCGCTTTTTACCAGTGATCAACATATTAAGCAATGTCGTTGTGAAATCCATAAACCTATATTAACGATCGTCGAGCTGCAAGTTATCAGTCAGTTACTTGTATGTCATACGATACCGTACATACAAAAAAAGGGGGGAAAATACATTTTTGTCAACCATAATCAGTCTCATATCTAGATTTTTAGAAACTTTTTTTTGTACCATTCCTATTGACAATAGGCTGTTCACTAAACTCATTCCTTGCTACATCTTCAAGAAATAAAGAAATAAAAAGCAATCATAACATAGTAGTAGTAACTTCTACGAAAAAATAGCGTAGGTGTTATACCATTTTTTATCAGTTCCAAGACTATACAACTGGATGTACAATGAGCATTGTACATCCAAGGTTATTTTAGTCTTTTTCAAATATTTTTGCAAAAAAAAGGGTAACGTAATTCAATTTTCAATCTAATCCTCATTCTCTCTCCGACTGTTTTGATATTTTTCTAACTTCTCTTCATCTTCCTCCATCATCCAGTTAATGAATCATCTTCTCCCTTAAATTATTATAATTAATTCACTATGCGGAATTGAACATATCTTGAAGGAATTTTTTTATCCAAAATTTATAATGCATGAAAATAGTTGAAGCTCGTATTATTTTTACATTAGCTCGTATTCTTATCTGAATATCTCGTATTCTTATGTGCTCGTATTTTAAAGCTCATGATCATTTTAAGCTCGTATTCTTTTTACGTTAGCTCAGATTCTTATCTTAATAACTCATATTCTTATGTTCTCATATTTTTAAGCTCGTGATCCTTTTAAGCTCGTGTTCTTTTTACTTTAGCTCGTATTCTTATCTTAATAGCTCGTATGCTTATGTGCTCGTATTTTTAAACTCGTGATCCTTTTAAGCTCGTGTTCTTTTTACTTTAGCTCGTATTCTTATCTTAATAGTTTGTATTCTTAGGTGCTCATATTTTTTAGTTCGTATTATTTTAATAATAGTTCGTATGATTGGTGTAGAAATTTACCTCAAAGTATTGTTAGATGCATTTTTCCTTCCTGATGATGATATAAATTGCTTCTCGTTGACGAAATATTGTTAGATGCGTTTTTCCTCCTTGATGATGATGTAAATTGCTTCCGTTTCACCATTTTAGAATCAAAATTATGGAGAAGAGAGATTTGTCGACTGTCGTCTAAGAGAAATTTAGAGAAGGGAAAAAAGAGGGTTTGTCGACTGAAGAGAAATCAGGATTAGGGAAAAAGGAGATACGTAGAATTTATTTTTATTTTTATTGAGCTTAGATAGATATATATAATATATGGCCCTGTTGTACAATGCTACTGTACAACAAGATGTAGGATCCTATTTGTGATTTTTTATACATGGATGTGGAAGTATATGCTATCCTTCTAAAATCCAAATCAGTTAGTCCAAAAAAAATTGCACCATGGTATCAAAACAAAACAAATGACCATTAGATAAAAAAGATAGAGAAATAAATGAAAATTACAAAAGAAAATAACTCAAGCGATAAAAAATTGTAAATACTACGGCGTCAAGTTGTCAATTGTTGGGACATGAGATGTAAGTTGTCATCAAGGTTAGAAAGAAAAGCTAGATTTTCAACGCATTGATTTTCATTATACTAAAAAAAATGAGTTATATATAAGGACTTCTAAAATAAGTTACATAAAAGGGAGATAAATAGAGTGTTTAATTGCTAATGAGTAATGATGGAGTGAAAAATGAGGAAAATGATGGGTCATGAACTTTCTTACATAATTATATGATGACTTTGTAATCAGTATGTAATAATGCGCAATCAATTGAGATATTAAATTTGAAATTTTAATTTTGGTGTCAAAGTATACAAAGAGGCATGGAAAATGAGAAGTACAATAATATGTAGGTTTCTTATAAATATTACTATTTTATTTTTATTATAATAATAATAATAATAGTAATTATTTTTATTATTATTATTTTATAAAAACAACAACTTTTATTGAGATCAAATCAATTTTTACAAGAAATTGGTGGGCAACTGAGACACAATCTGGGCGCCCACCCCCTTAACAATGGCAAAGCTAAGTCGAGTAAAAATAAAAGTAGCAGCGCGCGCTCCGGCATTCTGAGACAAAGAATATTTCTGAATCCGCTTGAGCAGTGCAATGGCATCCGCCTCCAACTCCCCCAAAGAAGAGAATAGAAAAAGGTAAGAAACCATAACCGATCGCCAAACACAGCCCTGATACTTGGCGCATTTGTGCCGAGCAACATCAATCATCACACGTCCGGGTACGAAATCAAACATACCACACTGAGTCAAAGGAGAAGATCCAGTCAGATCCACACATATATCCCGGCCCCTGTCCCAAGCGTAAAGCAACAAATCTACAGGACGCAAGGACCGGTCATGCTAGTCAAGCAGACCAATATCTATCTCCTTACCAGCAGAGATCCCAGATCGGAAGAAAATATCTAAAAGGGTGTCACGAACAAGGTTATGCCGATGTTTGATACCAACAACACCGGCACACGAAACAACATGATCCCCGTAAATATCCCCATCAAAGACCCAAGAACAAGCAGAACACGGACCAGGCACCGAAAAAAAAGGAATACCCAACCGATAGCTAAGCTCACAACGGTAAGACCTACCGTTCATAGTCTGCCCCCAAACCAGAAATAGGTACCGCATGTAGCCAATCGATGCGTGCCCACCTTTTGGGACCTCCACAATGAACCCGTGGAGGAGTCAAAGAGAAAAGCGATTATGCGAAGCAACAACCCTCGCAAAATATATGTCCGCCAATGTCTTCATAAGTTTGGGAGCAATGATTTCACTAGGGTTACGCATAAGGTCAGAACCCGTAACCTCATTAAACACACTCAAAGCCACATCAAAAGAAGGTCCAGGAGCCATGACTTCACGGGCTGAAGGAGCTTAGCATGCAACTCGGCAGATCGCAAAACGAGATGCCAGAAAAGCATAATGTATAACATCTCCAGATCAATATACACCAAGCCCTACAAAGGTAAAGCAAGGGGAGACTAGAAAGCCGCCATTGCCAGTCACCAAAACCAGGACCAGACGCGGTAACAATACGTTCCAAATGAGAACGAAGCGCCTTGTCAAAAGCAAGCTTAGGCTCAAAAAAAAGCGAGTAGGCAAGTACGTAAAGCAAAATAAAGTTTTGAAATACCAGTACAAGCCCGAAGCAACAACAGCTTGTTAAGCGTATAATTTACTATATTTTATATACTTATTTCCCATAATTTTACTTATATTTTCAGCATTATATTTCATTTTAGTAATAAAATTACTTCCTAGAACATCTTACTGTGATTTATATAATTATTTTTAGGAAGGAACTATTTTGATGCTAATATTAGCTTAACAACTAAGTAAGGCGATGAATAAAAGACGAAAAAATAAATATGGACTTAAAGCTCTCCAAATCCACAAAATAAAAGACAAAGCAGACCAAGATAAAATGAAAAGCCACTACGGAATAAATTGTTGACAAGACCATTTTACAAATCATGAAATAAAGAAGCACAATTACAAAAGTTGAAGCATTGAAAATAAAGTGATGAAACATTCAATTTGGTTGATGTTACATTGAACAATTTACGAGGAAAACGCATGCTAGCATTAGAAAGAGTGAAGAGTTATTCTCTTAATTACAACATGAAACTCTCAAATTTAATTATTTAATTCATGAAACATCCATCCTTTTTAATAGCATTCATGCACAAATCGAAGGATATAAATTACATGTAATGTTTTTATATTTATTCTTGCTTTAAACGTACATGTATCTTTAATTTGAAATATTACTTGGTCATCTATATAAAGGATGTGATGTAGTATAGAGAGAGGAAGAGATAGACAATAAGCAATAAAATAATTAGTTTCATATTAAATTATATTTTTTTTCTCATTATTTACATCAATTATCTTTATTATATTCTAATATTGTTTATGTCATTATTTGACGATAAGCTCAACCTTGGTATTCAACTTTGTTCTTAACGTAGTAAATTCTATATTTAATTTCTCTTATTTCTGTCTTTTACGTGAACACTATTTATTCATTTAAATTATGTGTACTTTTATCATAATTTTTGTTGTAGTCATAATTATGGGTCATGAGTAGTCTTTTATCTAGGGCTCGGTGGAGCCTTAATATGGATTGGTCAACGTTATAATTTTCTAAACATTATTGGTTATACTTAGGTTTGATAAGGTTGTGTTAAAGAATTAATTTATTGGTAATAATCTATATACGTAGCTCTTGATTAATTAATACTACAATGAGAGTTGAGTTTACTCTTTTTGAGTTAGCATATATATTATGATTTGAATATAATTAATAATTACTCAGTGTAAATTGCAATGAGAGTTGAATTTCCACTTAGTGAGCCCGAGTTAAAATTAGACCTCATGACACGCCTAAAACGTCGCTATTTAAGACGGCCAAATTAGCAATTTATATACCACAATACATAATAATTAATACTAATTCTAAACTAGTAAAGTAACAAGTAATGGGATCGAACCCAAGAGAAGGGGGGTTTTGCAATGGTGAATTTAAAAGAGCAACTAGAACAATTGTGACAAATTAACCAGATTGAACAACAAGTAATCAATCAAACAAGTTTTAAGATGGAAATTTATCAAGTTTAAGGAAAACTTAATCCGACTCAATAAAGTGAGGCACTTTGGTTAGTAAAACCACAAAATCAATCCTTTGATTAAAATATTATCACCTTATTGTGGAGATTATTCTCCTAAATCTCCTTAATAATAGTTAAATGACAAGGAAATCACACTTAATCAAATAACCCAACTTATCAATCCTACCAAGTAGAAATCACATACATTTGTTAAATCAATAAGAAGATAAAAGCATTAGAGATTCAATAAGGGTAATTAGACACAATGAAAACACGATTAATGCCTAATTATAAGTTAATCCTTTACTTGCTAATTAAGCCAAGAAGAAATCACATTCATTAGCAAAATAAGAAGGTGTTGCAAAGATGATATTACAAGGAAATCACACTTAATAATCCCAACAACAATAAATTAAGGAACTTGATTAATTAAGCAACAAGGAAATCACACTTAATTACTCAATTTAAACAAGGTTTCCAAAATTCGATCAATAAACACAAAGGATTAACAATGATAATGAAAATTAAGGAAAGATTAAGTAGTCTTACAACCAAAGATTACACCTTTGAGCCGGATTAAGATGAGGAGATTAGTTCTCCATAGTAGATCTAAACCCAATCAAAAGATGAATAATTCCCAAATTTACAACTTGATTAATTAAAGTAAGAATAAGATGTCTTAACCTAGAGGAAAACACACTATATATATTCTAACATAACCTAATATCCGTGGGCTTAACATCGGAGAAGCCCGTAATACAAAACGGCATAAACCCAGAAAACTCGCACGGTGCGAGAAATGGGAGCAGGAAACTCGCATCGTGCGAGAAAGCTGCTGGAATGCATTTTCAAATCATTGCTTGCTTAATCCTTGGAAGGCTTCTTCATGATGTTTCTTCAATGCTTGTTCTTCATCCTTCCTTTGATACTTCTCTTGGTCACTTGGCACTTCATTCTTCACTAGAAAACCTTGCTAAATGATAAAGCACTCGGAATTGGTCAAATAACGCTAGAATTGCCTAAAACCGTTACCAAATGCTACCAAATGAGCTCCAAATGATGCCAAATGTATGTAAAAATAGGAGCTCATCAAACACCCCACACTTAGCCCTTTGCTCGTCCCGAGCAAACTAAAGCTAAGCTAATCACCGCTAGGCTAAGAAAACCGCATGGGCATGCTCCTAATTCTCCTTACCTCTCTCACAATCCCTTCTTATATCATCCCTCTTCTAGAACACAGGGTCACTTTCCGTCAAAGCTCCAACATAGCGAGTAAGTGACCCATAATCCTCCAAAGCTTGTCTCTCTTCCCTCACTCGCCCTCCTTATGCCATCCCTCTTCTAAGATGATCCTAGTCCACCGATTCTTCCCCACCAATTCTTCACCACTCACAACAACTCTCCTTATTTCTCCCCCTTATAACTCCACTCAATTCAAACACAAGGTCACCCTAGTCGTCAAAGCATCTCCTAGCACAACAATTAGGCAACCTCAATTTCCTCCATGATTATATTACTACAATTCTCAAATGGCAACAATATCACAATTCCTCAACAATAATTCACAATTAATTCATTCAAAACAACACAACTCACTACTTCATTCGCCAAGTGTATCAAGCGCTAATTAAAGATTCGGCCTCCAACAACCCCCCCCCCCCCCCACTTAGCCTTGATACACTTCTATCCTACCCTTCCGGCCTTCTAGAGCTCCACCACTTATGTCACCACCGCAAAATGGAAGTAGTCATGTATGTGACATGATTTCAAGGCTTCAAAGAGTCAACAAAGTTTTTCAATTTTTCCTAATTCTCTCATTTTGCCTAAACCACCCTTTCGGGTTTTCTGTTTAGCTCTTTTCCTCACCTCTACTCTCGTGGCTCGCACTCTTTTTTTTTCATTTTGCCCGAAGTGCCCTTTCGGGTTTTCACTCCGGCCTCGGCCACTTTCCCACTTTTGCCTAGGATGCCCTTTCGGGTTTTCATCCTAGCCGGGTTTTTCTTCTTCTTTTCTTTTTCTTTTTCTCTTTTTTTTTTGAATTGAAATACGATGCATGAAAATGAATATATTACAATATATACATGATGTTACCAACTCATGTCCACCCCACACTTTAATTTTCACTTTGTCCCCAAAGTATGAGGTGAACACTCTAAACCCACTCAAGAGTGTGAGCTTGAGGCATCTCCACTTCCCGGAGGTCCTCCCCTTCTTCTTGATTCCCTTCTTCTTCTTCTTCTAAACATTGCCATTTCGGCTCTTGCTTCATTAATTTGATTCTCACCATAGCCTTGGTATTGGGTGGGGAAGTTTTGCATGTGTTGGGCATTCATTGCCGCCACCATATCAAAAGTTGTGTTTTGGACATAACGCACTTCCTCCATGTCTTCTTGGTAGTGGTGGTAGAGGTTCTCGTTAATCCCCCACTGGGCATTCTCCATGAGTTGAAATTGGGAGAAGTTGGACTCAAGGGTTGTCAATCTGTTTGTGACATCCGATTGCCAAGAATTGAAAGCTTGGTAGTTGAATTGTGGTGCCATGAAGGGTTGTTGTTGTGGTGCTTGTGACATGGGAGGTGGGGTGAAGTGAGGTTCATCATGAGCAAAGTTTGGAATGGGTTCATCATGAGGGGCATCACCAAATGGCAAGTCACCATAGGTTAGGGCTCCTCCAAATTGGGTTGCTCTCCACCGCCCGCTCCTTCATTACCGGGTTGAACCACGTGGGCTCTATCAACCCAAAGGTCTGCAAACTCGTCATCGGGGGGCATGTAAAAGTATTAGGCACTTCCCCAACCTAAGGGTGAGTTGGAGGGACGGGGTAAGTACATGTAATACTTTTGGTTCTTTCCACCCATACACCAAATCACCAAGGGGCGGTTCGGTCCACAAATTCAAGCATGTTTGCCTTTGTCAAGTACTTATAGTTCATGAGGCAATCACTCTCAAGTGTCCATGCATTAGGTGGGAATGGTACACCCGTCTTGGCCACGATTTGTTCAATCATGCCCCCAATATAGATTGTGTCCTTAGGTTCTTTTTGCAACGCAAGGCAACCTTTCACAAACAAATCTACCCAATCAGGTATCCCCCTCCCCTCCGGGATCATGGACCAAAGACATTGCAATTATAGGTAGTTCATTTTGGTAGGCTTGGTCATGAACAAATAGTTGGTATTTATGTGTCGGCTCACAATGCGCAAAATGGGGTGGGGAAGGGTTGTGTTCTTGGAGTTCCCGTGCCTTACATCTCCCGTAATGTTGTTCCAAAATTCACTCATTTTTTCTTGTTGAGGGGTTCATGTTCGGGTGCTTTTGTGATGTGAAGGGCCTCCCTCACTTGCTCATAGGTTAAGGTATGGACGAGTCTACATGCTCGGAATTTGATTCCCGGGGTCTTGTCCCTCCCTAATTTCACTCTCTCTAGGGTAGAGAGGAATTTGAAGGTAATGCCTTTCCGGGTTGACGCGGCTTGCCCAAGAATAGACTCTAGACCAACTTTTTCAAGAAGCATTCCCAAATTGATAAGAACATTCTCATCGAAAAATCTAGTCACCACTACGGATGACCAAGACTCAAATTTTTTCCAATTTTGAAGGGCTTTGTCACGGACGCCCTCCTTTCCCGAGTACTCGTTATCATCGAAAGCCGAGGCCCCCTTGGGTCCTTGTGAGGAGGAAGCCTCGGTTGCTTTACCCTTTCCCATTTTACACCAAATTTTTTCAGAAAAAACACAAGTGTTGGCAAAAATTTTGGTTGAGGCAATTGAACAAACACCTAGTATGCACCAAAAGAGGGGTGTGCTAACTAGTTGTTTATTAAATAAAATGCACCTCACAAGTTTAGAAAAGGTTTAGGGGTTATAAACAACAACAATTTGATAACAAATTTCGACCTTTACTAGGTAAAATTCAAAATTTGCCAACCTTGAATGGACAAGAATAAGAATAAGGTGTATACCTCCCTTTTGATTCTTGTAAGTATTGTTGGATGGTGAATAATACACAAGAATTCTCCAATAACCCCTTTAATCCAATTAAAACCCAGAATCTTCAAAGCTTGAACAAGAACAAACCCTAGGTCGGTTTTTTCGATTGAAATGGTGCATTTTTCTGCAATTTTTCGCTCCAAATTGATGTTGGGTGATGAAAGTTGATGAATCTTTCCAATTGAATGCTTGAATTTGATGATTTGGGATGGATTTGAAGGTTGATTTTGAGTGGGTTAGGGTTAGGATGAAGAAAGAGGGTTGAATGTTGTGAAATTTGGGGAAGAACAATGAAGAAGTCGTCAAAAATCTCGCCTGAAATGCCTTAGACTGCGTTTTTCGCACGGTGCGAAAAATGGGCCTTGAAAATTTGCACCGTGCGAATTGTCTGCTGGAATCGTGCCTTTTGTTGCTTAATTCTTCCATACCTAGCCAATTTTTACACATTTTGCTTCCTTCCTTTCTTCACTTATGCCCTTGAGTTGGTATCATATATGCTAACAAACACATTAAAACATTCTAACATACCAACAATATTAATGAAAATGCAAGTGAATTAATTTATAATGCAATAACTAATTGATGCAATTAATTTAAACGTGCAAAAATGCAATAAAGTGCGGAAATTAAATATGCAAGGGAAGGAATATTTACAAACTTTTGCCGTTTATTTAACGTCGATGGCTCGACAAAGTTGCATTCTCATTAATCTTCATAAATTGGATCAACAAGGTGTAGTGTTCCCACTTCACCTATTTCAATTCCTTCATGATAGTGCTTAAGCCTTTGACCGTTCACTTTCAAAACTTTCCCCGACTTTAAGCACTTGATCTCGATTGCTCCATATGGAAAAACACGAACTACCTCATATGGTCCCATCCATCTAGACCACTATTTTCCCGAGAAAAGTCTAAGCCTATTTTGAAAGAGTAAGACTTTCTCTCCAACTTGGAACACTCTTATTGCAATCATGTTGTCATGCCAAGCTCTTGTTCTTGCCTTATAAATCAAAGCATTCTCATAAGCATCATTTCGAACTTCTTCCAATTCTTGGAGTTGAAGTTTCCTATGAATCCCTGCTTCACTCATTTGCAAGTTGGATGATTTGACCGCCCAATAAGCCCTATGTTCAAGCTCCACGAGTAAATGACACGGTTTTCCAAAAAGTAAGCGGTAAGGTGACATCCCGATTGGTGTTTCGTAGGCCGTGCGATATGCCCACAAAGCATCATCCAATCTCAAACACCAATCCTTGCGGTCGGGATTCACCGTCTTCTCAAGGATAGCCTTAATATCCCTATTAGAAACCTCGGCTTGACCGTTGGTTTGAGGGTGATAGGTGGTAGATATCTTATGAATTACTCCATACTTCTTGAGTAGAACTCAAATGGCTTTGTTGCAAAAGTGAGTTCCACGGTCGCTTATCAAAGCCTTAGGAAAGCCAAAACGAGAGAAGATGTTGGTTTTGATGAACTCTCCAACCACCTTTGCATCATCGGTCTTGGTGGCCTTAGCCTCCACCCACTTGGAGAAGTAGTCCACCGCCAAAAGGATGTAGGTGAAACCACAAGATGAGGGGAACGGTCCCATGAAGTCAATGCCCCACACATCAAATATTTCACAATATATCATTGGAGTTTGTGGCATTTCTCCTCTTCTTGAAATGTTGCCAACTCTTTGGCATCAATCACAAGCCTTCACCATAGCATGAGCATCCCGGAATAGTGTGGGCCAAAAGAAACCGCTTTCCAAGACTTTTCTAGCTGTTTTCTTGGCTCCAAAATGCCCACCACAAGCGTATTCGTGGCAAAATTTAAGAATTGGAATGACTTCCGTATCCGGGACACACCTCCTAATGACTTGGTCGGCAAAATATTTCCAAAGGTATGGGTCATCCCACACATAATATTTAGCATCACTCTTGATTTTATCCCGTTGGGAACGAGAAAGACCATTTGGAAATTCTTGTAGAACCAAGAAGTTGACTATATGAGCATACCATGGCTCAATGGAAGACAAGGCTAGAAGTGTGTCATCCGAAAAAGTGGCTTGTATTGGTGATTCCAAAGCTTCTTAAGGTTTGTCTTGCACAATCCTACTTAGGTGATCCGCCACCGTGTTGGTGGAGCCTTTCTTGTTTTTGAGCTCAACATCAAACTCACTCAAAAGTAATACCCATCGCATTAAACGAGGTTTGGATTCCTTCTTGTTCACCAAATGCCTTAAGGCGGCATGATCCGTGAAGATGATGACCTTAGCTCCAAGAATATATGGTCGAAACTTCTCCAAAGTAAACACTACCGCAAGGAATTCTTTTTCGGTAGTGGTATAGTTTCTTTGAGCCTCGTTCATCACTGTCGAGGCATATTGAATAACATGGGGTGCTCTTCCTACCCTTTGGCCAAGTACCGCGCCAAGGGCATAGTTACTCGCGTTCGACATTATCTCAAATGGTTCACTACAATTGGGAGGTTGAATTATGGGTGCCGAAATAAGCTTTTCCTTGAGCATGTCAAAAGCTTCCTTGCATTCTTCACTCATGATGAATTCATAATCCTTTTGAAGTAGCTTGCATAAAGGAGCGGCGATCTTGGAGAAATCTTTGATGAAGCGCCGGTAGAACCCGGCGTGCCCTAAGAAAGATCTCACTTCACGCACATTAGTAGGATAAGGCAAGGTGCGAATGGTATCGACCTTGGCCTTATCAACCCCTTAGAGGAGACCACATGTCCCAACACTATTCCTTCATCAACCATGAAATGGCATTTCTCATGGTTGAGAACGAGGTTGGTATCAATACATCTTTGCAAAACCCACGCAAGATGATTCAAACAATCCTCAAAAGATTGACCATGAACGGTAAAATCGTCCATGAATACCTCAATAAAATCCTCCACATGATCCGAAAATATGCTCATCATGCACCTTTGGAACGTTCCTGGTGCATTACAAAGATCGAAAGGCATTTTTCTATAGGCAAACGTTTCAAAGGGACATGTGAAGGTGGTTTTTGTTTGGTCCTCGGATGCAATTGGAATTTGAAAATAACCCGAGTATCCATCCAAAAAGCAATAAAAAGATTTTTCCGCTAACCTTTCCAACATTTGATCCATGAAGGGAAGCGGGAAGTGATCTTTTCGGGTCACGGCATTGAGCCTACGGTAGTCGATACATACTCGCCACCCGTTTTGAACTCGAGTGGGAATCAAAACACCTTCATTATTTTCGACAACCGTTAGGCCGAACTTCTTTGGTACAACTTGGGTTGGACTAACCCATTGACTATCGGAGATGGGATAGATCATACTTACATGAAGGTGTTTGAGTACCTCCTTTTTGACATCCATCATTGGGGGGCTGAAACGCCTTTGTGGTTGGTGAACAGGTTTGGCTTCATCCTCCAAAAGAATCCGGTGCATGCATAAAGTGGGACTAATGCCTTTGATATCGGCCATTGTCCACCCAATTGCTTCCTTGTGTTGCTTTAGAACTCGAATGAGAGCCTCTTCTTGCTCACTTGAAAGCTTGCTTTAAATAATTACCGGTAAAGTTTCTTCATCTCATAGAAAAGCATACTTCAAGTGGCTTTGCAAGGGCTTCATTTCAATAATAGAGGCCTTGACAATAGAAGGAATGGGTTTCTCCTTTGGTATCTCCTCTAACAACTTGGAAGAAAGGAAGCAAAAATCACGGGCAGTAGTAAACTCGCACGGTGCGAGTTTCTCCTCTGCATTTTTCGCACGGTGTGAGTTCTGCTCTGCCCTCCGGATTGCTTCCTTCTCTTCCCATTCTTCCATTGGCGTATTTTCCTCTAATTCTTGGATAGTTTCCTGCAAATTACAAGACAAAACATACCCCATATCCTCTCCAACCATTCCATTAGTTAAAGCAACATCCAAGGTGTCACTTTTACACAATTCATACACGGTTTGAACAATTGGTTCAAAAATTTCAAGAAAGCACAAGGAAGAGGTCTCTGTAAGGTATTTCATTGCCTCATGAATGCTATATTCAATATTTTGCCCTTCAAACTCCATTGTAAGGCATCCACTAGATACATCTATCTTGGTGTTGGAAGTTCTCATGAAAGGCCTTCCCAACAAAATGGGAGTTGAGCCTTTCTCGGGTTCCATTTCAATTACATAGAAGTCGGCGGGGAAAATCATATCCCCCACCTTCACCAAGACATCTTCAACAATACCTTTAGGGTAGATGTTGGACCTATTGGCAAAAGAGATGACCGTACGAGTCGGTTTTAAAGGTCCCAACTTAAGAGACTCATAGAGGTAAGTGGGCAAGACATTAATATATGCACCTAAATCAAGCATAGCATTTTGACAATCCAAGTCACCAATTCTTCAAGGGATGGTGAACATGCCCGGATCACTACATTTTTGTGGCAAACGTTTTTAAAACATTGCCGATACATGTTCACTAGCCCTTACTTTTTTCATGCTTTTTGCCTTGTTGGCCCTCTTAGTAGTGCACAACTATTTCAAAAACTTTGCATGCTTTGGCACACTACTAAGAAGATCAAGAAGTGGAATGTTTACATCCACTTTACGAAATATATCGTAAAGGCTTGAAGTCTTCTTGTCAATTATCCTTGTGTCATTCAAAGCACTTGGAAATGGAGCTTGTGGCTCGTATTCCGGAAGTGGTTCATTGATCCTCACTTGATCGGGTGTAGATGTTATCCCATGTTCCACCACTACTTCAATTTCATCTTCAACTACATCCTGATTTCATGAAGAATTGGAAGTGGCCTTGATTTCTTTGGAGCCTTGGGTGCCTCTACCAACTCTCTACCATTCCTCAAAGAAACCTCTTTTGCTTGTTCCTTGGTGGGTGGAGGAATTGTGTGAGAAGGGAGGCTCCCTCCTTGAGTGGGTTGTGTAGTGAGTATGTTAAGAATTTGACCAACTTGGGTCTCAAGGATACCAATCCTAGAGTCGGTGAGCCGATTTTGTTGCAGCATAGTGGTTTGGAAATCCTTGGTATTGGCTTGCAAAGCCACTTGATTGGCGGCAAGTGTTTTCATCATATCTTCCAAGGAATTTTGTGATTGGTTTGGCTTTTGAAATGAAGAATTTGAAGGTCCCTTTTGGTTTTGGTTTTGGTTTCCACCCTACCCAAAATTTGGGTGAGCTTTCCACCCCTCATTGTAAGTGTTGGAATAGGGGTCAAACTTCCAAAACCCAAGAGCCTTAACCGCTTCACTTGCTTCCTCCGTTTTCAAAGATGGACACCCATCGGTGGGGTGAGTCGGATCAATACAAAGACCACAAAATTTCACATGAGATGTACTACCATTCCCTTTTGCAAGTTCCTTAACCAAATTGGTAAGAAAATCAACTTTGTCTTCCATATGGTTGGAGTTTTGCCTTGAAGAAGATGCCACACTTGCCTTCTTGACTCTCCTCCCGAAATTCCTAGAACTTCCTACCAATCTTTCAATCAAATCATTTGCCTCTTGGACCGACATGTACTCAATCCCTCCTTGTGTAGCGGCTTTAATCATCCTAGCATCATCCTCAAGGAGACCACCACAAAAGTTCAAGAGTAGGTCGTGGTCGGTATACCCATGGTATGGATTACTAGCAAGAAGTTGTTTGAACCTCTCCTAATACTCATACAAGTTCTCTCCATCCATTTGTTCAACATTAATTATTTCTTTCTTTAATTGAGAGGAGAGAATAGCGGGAAAATACTTCTCTAGGAAGGCCTTCTTCATGTGATTCCAAGTAGTGATGCTCCCGGTGGGAAGATAGTAAAGCCAATCATTTGCCGTGTCCTTGAGTGAGAAAGGGAAGGCTCTTAGTTGAAGTTGCTCATCGGTAACCCCATTAGGCTTCATGCTTGAGCAAACTACATGGAATTTGTTTAAATGCTTATTGGGATCCTCTATACTAAGTCCATGGAATTTGGGCAATTGGTGGATGAGCCCGGACTTGAGTTCAAAGGTGGCATTTTCCGCTAAGGCCGGAAAGAAGATACACAAGGGGACTTGTGTAAGGTCCGGTGCGATGAGTTCTTTGATGGTCCTTGTGACACCCCCATACTCCAAGTGCCTTACCAGGACCACTCAGGTATAAGGACGCCACCATCTCGGTTTCCCGAGGCAATGATAATTAAATGACAATAAAGAAACATAATTTAAGTAGCCAAACTGTTTAAAGTGATTACAAGTCCAAAACCAAACTGATAAAAGGTACAATACATGTTCTCAAAAACCAAAGGCCTAAACAACTAAAGTATGACAGCGGAAGACTCTAATCAGCTCGTGGTGACACATCCCAGCTAGCCCAAATGCCTCTAGTCAAACCTGCTCAATAACTGCTCACCATCCCCGAATGGATCACCACAGTTTTAAAATAATTAAACGGGGTCAGTACTAATTACACAAAACAAGATACAATACAACAATTACCAAACAGCACAATCGTCACATCAAACTCCGGTCTCCATGAACAATCTCCACGTAACCGACTACACACTAAAGTGTGTAGCCCTGCCAGAGTACCCATCGCAACAGATACTCCACACCGCCAGTGGGGGGCCGCAGCCGTACCCACCAAATCCCCGCTCATCTCCATCGAGCGATAACCCACGTCCATTAATGTGCACATCCCTTCTGTGGCGGGTTCCACAGAAGGTGAATCATGGGCGTGAAGCCACTCCCGCAAGTGACTCCACTCAGCCAGGGACACGCCCCGAAGAACACAGACAGATAATCAACAATCACAATACAATCTCAACAATCGTCTGAAACAATCAACAACACTAACTACAGCACAAATCACCACACATATCATGTAACTAATACTGAGTAGGGAAAACCCTACCTGAAATGAAATCACAAGCAGCAGACGATCTAAAAGCTGTCTAAAAAACGCTCCTCTATGAATCCTCCTCCTATTCACATAATCATATAATTACTAACAATCATAATAACCATCAAACCCCCCCCCCCCCCCAATACCCCAAATTAGGGTTTAAACAAACTTAACTAATCACTATAAAATTGGTACGTAGATCTTACCCTCGGCGCAAGGATCACAAGGATGTAAAGAACGGTGAAATCCGACCTCTCAAGCTCCGGGATTTGTCAATAACACGGATGATGCAAAGAACGTAGGTTGAATCTCCTTTTTAATGTTATTAGGTTTGTAAAAGTGATTTATGAAGATGACGGAAAGAATTATATATTAATCCGTGTTATTAACAAAACCCATCGAATTAATACCCGCTAACCGAGCTACTCGATCGAGTAACTGACGTACTCGATCGAGTGCCACTTACTCGATCGAGTACCCAGGCTACTCGATCGAGTACTCTACAGACAGAATACTGTTTCTAAAATCAAAACACCCTTACTCGACAGAGTAAGGCCCACTCAATAGAGTACCCAGAGACTCATAAAACCGTAGTATTACAGTCTTCCCTCCTTAAAAAGAACTTCGTCCCCGAAGTTCAAACTACAACAAAATAAAAACATACTACCACACTCCCGACACAAGCACCAAAACAAAATGCAACATAAAAACTCCGACACATACTACCAACCAAACTCAACCCGACACAACTCACTACGAACTATAGCCAAAAACAACATAAAAAGATACAAAAACTCTTTGCGATCATCTCCTATCCCCCTAAAAGAAACAAGGTTACGTCCTCATAACCATACATACCTGATCAAAAAGAAACGGATAGCGCTCTCTCATGGACTTCTCTGCCTCCCATGTAGCCTCCTCAACCTCATGATTAGACCAAAGAATCTTAAGCAAGACCGTCTCACCATTTCTAGTTTTCCTAACCTTCCGGTCAAGAATCTGCTTAGGCACCTCAAGGTAAGACAAGGACTCATCTAGCTCTATGTTCTCTGCCTCTAACACATGTGACGGATCACTCACATACTTCCGCAGCTGAGATACATGAAACACATTATGCACCCTATCTAAAGAAGACGGTAAAGCCAAACGGTAAGCAACCTTGAAGAGTCTATCATACCCGAAATACTCGAGGGGGGGTGAATTGAGTATTTAAAAATTATGCCTACTTTTTATTTTATATCAAGGTAATTAATTACTTAAAGTTTATTGATTAAACTTTAACTAATTAACTAATTGATTATGAACGTAATGAAATGACTGAAACGAAAGATGCAAAGACACACGATATTTGAAGTGGTTCAGCTTCACACGTCGAAGCCTACGTCCACTATTCTCGATTAATAATTTTAGTACCTTACTCCGGATTACAAAATAATCAACCCAACTCGTATAGTTAACTCTAACTATAACTCGATTTGAATATCACTAGATATTTGATTTGACTATCTTAAGTTACTAAAAAAGCACTTGATTGTTCTCCTAAGTGTTCGCACAATTGAACGAGTAAGAAACAATATGAAGTACTATTATCTTATGACGTAATCTTAAGAAAGATAAGCAATTTGATGAGCACGACTTTTCGCAATATTTTCAAAAACAAAACAATAAGACAATTAAGAATTAAACTCAAATATGTTTTGCAAGGATTGTTGTATTTCGAAAAGCTTGCTTAAACAAGGAATGATCAATTGTATTTATAGTAGAAGAGGGAACTAGGGTTTGCACGAAACCCTAGGATGCCGTGAGATAGGCGGCAAAGACTTCAAGAGATAAATCTTGATCTCTTTCCTAATTAAATCCAAGATATTATAGTTTAGGTAAATAAGATAAAAGTAAATCTTATTTGTTATCTAAAACTATATCTTTTAAGAAGTTAGAATAAGTAAACAAATCAAATCATATATTATAAAGATAGGAAAATATCTTATATAAATATAAGCTAGATTTGATTAGATAGTTTACTTAAGCACAACAACCTCACACGCCCCAATGGTTTTTTGGCTCGGTGAAACCCTAGGCCCGTGCCCATCTTGGATAAAAACCTATCTTCATGAATTAGGGTTAGGTTAAATACACTAGCAAACCCTAGGTAGAATGACGACCCATAAGTCGTTTTACTAACCAATGGGGATATGCAAGTCATCCATTATAACAACCCATAATTCAGCTCTACTATATACACAAATGATTTCGAAATATGTTTAAAAGAATTTTATCCTTCGAAAAATGATTTTAAAAACTATTAAAATTGTGCCATTAAAATGCTACCTAAAGTTATAGTAGAAACAGCTATAACTTTAAGTTTGGTTATTAAAGTTATAGGTGAAATAGCTATAACTTTACTTTCCCAATACTCTTATCTTAAGATACCGTCATTAGATGAAGACCTATACTAACTAATCTTCCTGGAGATCTTCAGTAAAGGATCTTCTCTTTATCTTGACCAAAAGCTCTTCATCTTGAGCTTTGTTAAAGACTTGATCTAGCCTTTTGCTTGAATGATTATCATACTTGAAACTTGTTACAGTTGCTTATGATGTTTTAAGAACCTTCAATGTTATAGCTCAAGCTGCTATAACATGACTTGAATGATGCTTCACAAATCTTCAATGTTATAGCTAAGAGAGCTATAACATTACTTGCTAAACTTGTAATCCTAAGTTATTCTAACAAAGACTAAACAAACGATTACAAGCAAGAGTATATATAAAACGAAGCACACACTTGTCATTATCAAAACTTAATCATATATCTATATGGTTCAAAAAACCTCTCCAACCCGGTCTAAGATCTCATATGGTCCTATGAACTTCTGACTCAGCTTGCCTTTCTTCCCAAATCTCATGACCCCACGCATAGGAGACACTTTCAAAAGAACCTTGTCCCCAACCTGAAACTCTATATCTCGGCGATGTAGATCTGCATAACTCTTTTGCCTATCCGATTTTGCTCTCATCCGTTTCTCCGATCATCTTAATCTGCTCAACCATCTCATGTACCATCTCTGGTCCCAAAACCATTGCCTCAAAGCCTTTGTCGTCCCAACAAATCGGACTCCTACATCTCCTCCCATATAAAGCCTCAAATGGCGTCATGCCAATACTAGTGTGATAGTTGTTGCTGTAGGAAACCTCAATCAAATCTAGCCTCTGCTCCCAGCTACCACCAAAATCCATCACACAAGCTCGTAACATATCCTCAAGAGTCTTGATTGTTCTCTCTGTCTGACCATCTGTTGCAGGATGAAACGCTATACTCATCTTCAATGTCATTCCCAAAGACTCCTGCAACTCTTTCCAAAACCTTGAGATAAACCTCGCATCTCTGTCAGATACTATGTCTTTAGGCACCCCATGTAACCTTAGTATATTCTTCCGATAAGCCATAGCTAATTGTGCCTTAGTCCATGTATCTTTCATTGGTACAAAATGAGCTGACTTGGTCAGTCGATCCACTACAACCCATATCATGTTGTTACCCTGCTGGCTCTTGGGCAAACCCACGATAAAATCCATGGAAATGGATTCCCACTTCCACTCAGGTACCTCTAAAGGCTGAATCTTACCTTGTGGTCGTCGCTGCTCCCCTTTAACTCTCTGACATGTCAAACAACGAGCCACAAACTCAGTTGTTTCTTTGTTCATCCCAGGCCACCAGATTGTCTTTTTTAAATCCTTGTACAGCTTGGCACCACCTGGATGTACCGAATATGGTGTACTATGTGCCTCTGTCATGATTGTCTTTTTCAGCTCCTCATCATTAGGGACACACCATCTCCCATCAAACCTCAAACTACCGTCTGTATGAATAGAGAATCTAGACGCTGTCCCTTTCTCTACTCCAGCTCTCCACTCTACCATCTTGGGATCTAACACCTGTTTATCTCGAATATCATCATATAGATCAGGTTGCACTGTCAAATCTCCCATGGTATCCCCTTTCTGGATCATATGTATCCCAAACTTCCCAACCTCATCTCTCAACCTCATCAAGGATATAGCTGTGCACAAAGAATGTACACTCTTCCTGCTCAAAGCATTTGCCACCACATTGGCTTTCCCTTCATGGTAGATAATATACATGTCATAATCGCCAATCAACTCCATCCACCTCCTCTGTCTTATGTTCAACTCATTTTGAGTGAAGATGTACTTGAGACTCTTGTGATTAGAAAATACCTTAAAGGTCGCCCCATAAAGGTAATGTCTCCAAATCTTGAGAGCAAACACAACTGCACCCAACTCCAGATCGTGTGTAGGATAATTCTCCTCATAAGGCTTCAGTTGCCTAGAAGCATAGGCAATCACTTTACCGTTCTGCATCAACACACATCCCAACCCGTTCTTTGAGGCATCTGTATAAACCTCAAAAGTTCTCACTCCCTTCAGGCAATGCAAAGATTTGAGTTGTGGTCAAACGCTCCTTTAATGTCTGGAACGCCGTCTCACAACTTTCATCCCAACGAAACCTGTTCTCTTTCCTCATCAAAGCTGTTATAGGTCTAGCAAGCTTGGAGAAATCTTTCACGAACCGTCTGTAATATCCAGCTAAACCCAAGAAACTTCTGATCTCAACTACATTCTTTGGTGCTTCCCACTTGGTAACTGCCTCAATCCTTGCAGGATCCAAAACTACCCCTTCCTTTGAAATCACATGCCCCAAAAAGGCAACTTTATCTAACCAGAACTCACACTTGGACAACTTGGCATACAACTCATGCTCCGTCAAAGTCTGCAACACAATCCTGAGATGCTCCTCATGCTCCTCTTTAGTCTTAGAATAGACTAAGATGTCATCGATGAAAACCACTACAAACTTGTCCAAAAACTGACTGAAGATTCTGTTCATCAAATCCATAAACACAGCAGGTGCATTAGATAACCCAAACGGCATCACCACATACTCATAATGGCCATACCTCGACGTGAAAGCTGTCTTTGGTATGTACTTCTCTCTAATCTTCACCTGATGGTACCCCGATCTCAAATCAATCTTGGAAAAGACTGCTGCACCACTCAACTTATCAAACAGGTCATCTATCCTTGGCAAAGGATACTTGTTCTTCACTGTCACTCGGTTTAAATCTCTGTAATCTATGCACAACCTCAGGCTCCCATCTTTCTTCTTCACAAAAAGAACTGGTGCTCCCCACGGTGATACACTAGGTCTAATGTACCCCTTCTCTATCAGATCATCTAGCTGCTTCCTGATCTCCTCCAACTCCTTGAGACCCATCCGGTACGATGCCTTAGAGATTGGCCCCGTCCTCGGTTTCAGCTCAACACTAAAATCTATCTCCCTCTTCGGTGGCAACCCCGGAATCTCATCTGGAAAGACATCTGAAAACTCCCCCACAACTGGTATCTGATCAACTGTCGGACTCTCCATCCTGTCATCTCTCACATGGCACAAGATCATCGGACACCCCTTCCTCAGATAGGACTTCAAGGTCACAGCTGCAATCAACTTAACTTTGGGTTTGACAACAAACCCACGATAAGACACACTAATGCCCTTAGGACCCCTCAGAGACACTTTCTTTTGATGACAGTCTATCTTAGCTTTGTACTTTCCTAACCAATCCATCCCGACTATCATCTCAAAACCGTTTAAAGGAAACTCTAGCAAGTCTACAGGTAGATCAACTTGCCCAACTATCATGGATACATCTCTATACAACCTCCCACACGATACATACTCACCCGAAGGTATAAAAACTTCCTCTCTTACAGACTCATACTCTCTCAGACCCAACTGTATAACATGACTCGAAGATACAAACGACTGTGATGCCCCCGAATCAAACAAAACAAAGGTATAAACACCGTTAACAAGAAAAGTACCAGTGATAACATGAGCGTCGTCCTCAGCTGCTTTCTTCTCCATCATGAACGACTTGCCACCTTTGGTCTTCGCCCACCTCCGTACAAGATTAGCTGAAGTAGCCGGTTTAGCACCCGACCCCTGGTTGTTGTTGGAGTTCATAGCAGGTTTCTGATAAGAGTTACCGCCATTGCGGTTGCCCCCACCGTTGTTGCTCTGACCTCCCCTGTTGTTCCATGACCCAGCTGGTCTGTTGCTCGCATAACTCTGTGCAGGACCCTGAGAAAAGCTCCCCTGTCCCGGCCTCTGAAGACCTCCACTCACCGCACTGGTGCACTCATATCTCTTGTGGCCCGTACCGCCACAGTTGTAGCAGGTCATACCCCAGCTACCTTCACTACTACCACAGCCTCTCCCGAAAGAAGCCCCAGCACTAAACCCTGATACCCGTCGTTGTGAGTACCAAAGATTAAATTTATAATCTCCTATTAAGACTAACCTAGGCTAGTGGTAACAGGGTCGAACCACAAGGAGGCAGTTGTAAACTTTAGTTGATTTATGTTCAGTCTGAGGTAACTATTATGGGGGTTGATTTGAATTGGTCTATAGCTAATAACAATAAAAAAGAAAATAAACTAAAAATACGATTTAAACAGATAAAAGAAGGGTACTAGGATGGTCGGGTCATTATAGCTTCGGCGGCAGCAAACTAAGTCGGTCTGAATCAAACACAGGTAAGGCGGGAAATAAAGGGTCCTCTCGGTCCACTCCTAACAAATAGCATCTTTCGATCTCGCTATAGGTCCCTAATGTCACCAATACTGACTCTCGTCCTGAAAAGTGACTAACGGTCTAAACTATACCTATCTTTCGATCTTAGCACAGTTTAGTCGATTTAATTGACGGCCAAATAACCTTCCCTATCTTTCGATCTAATGGGTCGGTCATAAAATAGGTATCTAACTGGTCGCATGCATTCGATTTGTTAAATACAAGATTAAAAACAATTAAAACGAAGGATAACCTTACAAGGTCAGTCGATCGACCAACAATGTCAGTCAATCGACTGACACGCGGGTTCAGTCCGTGTTCAATCTAGTGCCGCCTATGCTACAATTCCCCTACATCCTAGCACTAAAGAATTAGCTACTCATGCTAAAGATGAAAACAACAACATAAACGATAAAACTAGCTACTGAATTCATGCTTAAAACAGGAAAGGAAGCAATTAACATGCAATAATAAAGATGGTTTCGGGAATCTACTAGCAATTCTAATCTATTAGCAAAATAAATGAACTGAAAGTAAACAGGAAGAATACCGAATTGCAGGGGAAAGATTGATTATTAAGAACCGAAATTCCGATGCTCACAATAATCCCAAACCCTAACTATTCGATAAAGAACTTGAATGAAAACTTAATGTCAAAACTTGATGTAAAATTCTGAATAAAAGACTTGATAATAAACTGATGATCTAGGTTACGTTATATAGGAAATATACGTAACATCTTATTCCAAAACCTAAACACAATGGGCTTTAAGTTCCTCGATCTTTTAATTCTCGTCTGAAGCAGCGATGTGGTCGATCGACTAAGCGGGAGGTCGATCGGCGGATCTCGCAACGGTAGCTTCGGATCCCGATAGTTGGTCGATCGACTGATGGGTCTAGTCGATTGACTGCTTGAGCTGCTAATTGACTTCTTTAAACTCGTGGACTCGTCTTTTGGGCCTTGGATTGCGCACCAAGCTCGTTCCTTAAGCAGTTCCTTTACGTCATTTGCAATGCAGATTACTCGGGGGCGGATTTGGCTTGATTTCCCGTTGAATTCTTCACATTTCTGCAATAACGTACAAAATACGGAAGTAGACGGAAATAGGGAGAAATGTAGCATAAACTACACAAATGAGCTCTGAAGTGCGTGTAAAAAGAGATGTAAAACATCATATTTTAGACACGCATCAAATCTCCCCAAACCAAACCTTGCTTGTCCCCAAGCAAGAACTAGACTCGATCTAATGACCTAATGGAACGAGTTCAATCTCAGAGCGAAATGCAAACTGTAAGGCCTAAACCAATTTAATGCACAACCAACAATCAATTAGTAATGTGAATCATGCAAACGAATTATAAAGTCATTAAAAACTGCCGAACTGTTGACTATAGAGACTTATCAGATTGGACTCTCGCGGGTCACTCAAATCACTCAATAAGCGCAGGTGATATATATGTAAGATAGAAAGAATTAATTTTGTAGTGACTCTCACCTAACTACGACCTATGAAAACATGCCAGCAATAAATTATGAAGATGACCTCTATGACCGTACATATGCATTCCAACCAAACAGATAACCAATGACACATGCCGAGGTAAATATGGGATATGTGAGGTATGGGTAAGAAGGGGCAAAACATTTTATGGTAAAGTGGGGGTACAGGTGATCAAGCTAGTACCAGAACGGAACCAAAGGACAACATCCAACTTCTTGCTCATAGGCAAACAACACGGTGCTATAGCAAGCACAAACTCACAAACTCCAAGTATAAAGGTAATCAATAAACTCCCCATAGAATATGAATGAAACATGGGAGCAAAAAACGCCAAAAGATAAGGATTAAATCATGCGAATTGATTTTTTTCTTTTCGAATCGCAGTCGATTGACCATATGGAGCAGTCGATCGACTGATATGAACAGTACAGAACATTCTTTTTCTTTCTTTTTCGAATCTTTTTTTTTTCTTTCTTTCTTTTTCTCTTTCTTTCTTTCTTTCCATTTCATTTCATTTTATTTTCCCAACTTCATCTCAAAAGAGAAAATACCACCAAAAATGAGTAACAACCCCAAGAACACAGACTACTAGCTTGACAAATGACAGGCTAAATGTAGGATGTAGTAATGGGACAAAAAGGGGTATTTTTGGCAGTGTGGAGCTTATGGGTAAAATGAGAAAAGGAAACCTCTTCCACATGTGTCAACAAACCACAAACCGAATGCATACAGGTATTAAGTAGATCAAATTCATAATTATGCAAATTAAGGAAACATGTCTCATAAGGAGTACTACCCACATTTCTAGATAAACTGGTCATGAATGTCACCAGTTGTAGGCTCTAATAACTCAGAAATATGATGTAGCTTGCCAATTTTCTAAGTCAAGTCTCAAGATTCAGCGAGTAAATTAACGAAAACTCGTAGATATGCACTTATATGATTCTACTAATAACATGTCAATTAGCAAGGCTTAGGCGAAACAGATGCAAATGCTAAATCATCCTTGAAATACTACCGTTCCGACTCAATCTATGTGCTAAAATAAACGTGCATTTTATGAAATTTTTGAAATTTTTCAATTTTTTTTGAATTTTTCTTTATATATAAAAGAAATGAAATAAACAATGCAAAACAAAAAGTAAACGTGAATGCAAGCAAATGATATGCGACGCAAAACCCTTCCCCAAACCAAATCGCACAATGTCCCCATTGTGCAAAATCATGTAATGAAGAAAAGAGAAACGGGAATTTGCGAGAAAATAAATAAGCAAGACACAAAGGAAAGATATGGAACTCACAAGACTTTGAGCGCAGAAAAGGAAACCTCCCCAAACCAGCGTTAGCTAGGAGGTTTCAGTAGCCAGCAGTGCTACCAATAAGGACCTGAAAAGACAATTAAAAACTACGCATAAGACTGAGAAAACAATTTTGAAGCGTAAAAATTGTGCACAAATGAGACAAATAGAAGAAATAGATAATTCAACGGAAAATAGAGTGGAGTAGAAGACTCCCTTAGGTCCGCATATCGACCAATCACAGCAGGGGAGAGGTCGAGAACAAATACAGCAGCAGCAGTGGTCGATCGACCACCAAGGTCAGTCCATCGACCAGGTGGACGTGAACAGTAGCTCCTGTAAACCTGCAATTCAGTCGATCGACCAATGGTGCCAGTCGATCGATCGAAAACATCTTCTTGCAGCGTCTTATTTCTTCGTAATCGCTCAATGATTTGAGCTAATAAGCTCTAAATACCTGCAAAAGCACAATAATACGCGCCCAAAATTGCGCAAAACCCAGAAGAATGTCGAAAGTGCATAAAAATCCTAAGCAAAAAGAATAAAAGCGAAGTTTTCGCGCACACAAAAGCAATAAAATGTCTTAACAAAATTAAAATGAAGTTTATAACGCACTTGATCAACTTAATAGTTGATCAAGAAGGACCACGGTATGGCCCACTTCGTCGGCTTCTGGCTACTAGAGGTAGCCTCATAAGTGCTCATGTTATCAGTTGCACCCTTCTTAGCTTCGACAGTCGGAGAATTCAGCTGATCAGCTTCGTCATCTCCCCAATCAAGTATTTCCTTGGAATCGTCGGAATCCAAATCAGACCATCTCACCTTGGCTGGCTCATCTTCCACTTCCTCATCGGTCCCATAGCTTAGGCATCCAAGACCGCCTATTGAAACGATCTGCTCTGTCGTGGCTGGAGTGACCTGCAGCTCATCCTTCCCCAAACCAGTTCCTGCATTATCTAAAACAACAAATTCTTCCTCCTTCTTGCTCCCAATCCGGGGCGGAGGGGTTAATACAGGAGTAGTAATAGAGACAGGTAATTCAGGAAGCACAAAGTACGATTTCTTTTCAGAAACCGTATTACATGTAACAGGCCACATGGGATCCTTTTTCTTAGCCGGCTGGGCAAAGACAATAGAGTGCTTTCCCACTTTGAAAGTCAAGGTACCTAGACCGACATCGATGATCGCACCAGCAAAGTGTGCGTAAATGGCCTACCCAAAATGATGGGAATATGGTCATCCTCGGGCATGTCAAGGACAACAAAGTCAACAGGGAAGAAAAACTTCCCTATCCGGACGGGTATGTCCTCTAGGACTCCTATAGGCTCGACCGCAGATCGGTCAACCATCCGGATCTGTCATTTCGGTAATAGCAAACCTGGTCGAGTTTAAGCTTCCTAGCTAGACTCAAGGGCATGACACTTATGCTAGCTCCTAAGTCACATAATGCCTTTTCGATAGAAAAGGTACCTATGCTACAAGGGACGGAAAAACTGCCCGGGTCTTCTAACTTATGGGGCGCAGTGTGAGACAAGTAGGAGCAAGACTCTTTAGTTAGTGCAACAGTATGAACATGTTCAAGCGATTTTTTCTTTGACAATAACTGTTTCATAAACTTAGTGTATGCTGGCACTTGGTTAACTAACTCAAGGAAGGGGACTTGTACATTTAGACTACGGATAACTTTCTCAAACTTACTGAAAGATACCCGTTCCTTGGTTGGCACGAGTCTCTCTGGATATGGGGCTGTAAGGAGTACCTTAGCCCTCTCCTCTAATTCGCGCGCGCCGGTATCCTTGGACTTAGGCTGAAAGTCCGTCACCTTTTCTTTGTTGAAGCTAGACCCTTCCTCAGACCGTCTCAGATGAGAACCATTAACCGTCATTGGATCGAACTTGAGCCGGATCGACCCATCAAGACTCGGTTCCGCTTCAAAATTTTCGGATGTGGTACCCGAAACAAATGGTCTCTTAGATTAGTTGGCATTAAAGGACGAAATTCTTCAACATCGAGTGATATTGGTCGATCGACCACCCTCCTCGATCGATCGACTGGGTTGCACAGATTCGAAGCTCCTCAGTAACCCGTGTTTTGATCGATCGACTAGGTACTTGATCGATCGATCGAAATACCCGGCAGATTTGCCTTTTTTTTTTTGATTTATTCGTTCTGACTTTGTTTGGACTCGGATCGCCTCATTCTTTTCAACACTTTCTCTACCATGGCGGGTCCTTCAAGGGTGGACCCGCTCCTCAAAGTGATGGCATGTAGGGTCTCTTTTTGTTCAGGTTGAGTCGGTAGATGTCCGGGAGCTAGGGTGTTACTTTTGCTAGCCAACTGAGCTATTTGGCTCTCTAGTAACTTCATCCCGGCCTCTCTTGCTTGGGACTCCTTCAGCAACAGATTCTTCAGCTTGAAAAATTCAGAATTTTGTGTTTGTTGCTGCTGCGGCACATAAGGAGGCTTTTGATATTCTTTGTTGCTTTTGATGCGGAGGCACATATGGCAAAGCCTGTGTGGCGGAGGTTGAGTTGGATTCAAAACATTCTCGGCTTCTCCAACTCAAGTTTGGATCTTTGTGGCTCGTAGTAGGTGTTGGTCCGCCTATAGTGTTGAAAGGCGGCGCATGATTCAAAGGGACTAGGGCAGTTTTTCGAGACATGGCCCTCAACTCCACACCTTTCACAGACGAAGGGACCGTCTGACACAGCATTGACTTGGTATATCCCACCTTTAGAAGCTCCTCCTAGCTCATACTTGTCAAATCTCGCAGTGAGAGCCTCGAGTGCAGCAACAGAGGAGGATTCAGCAGCTCTCCTCTGGTTCCCTCTAGAATTCCCATACTCGGCCTTGTGGGTAGCTAGATCGTCAATGATCTTCCACCCCTTGGTTGCTCCCAAATTTTCAGCGAATCTTCCATTGGTCGCAGATCCAAAATGGCCCTCGATCGTCGACAACCCACCTTTGTAAAAATGATTGCACAAACTCCACTTTTCAAACCCATGGTGCGGTATGGTTCGCACTAACTTCTTGAATCGGACCCATGCCTCGTGGAAATTCTCATCTGGCCCTTGTTTAAAGCCCGTGATTTGAGCTCTAATAGCGATCGTCCTCGAAGCAGAAAAGTACTTCTTGTAGAACGCCAATGCCAATGTATTCCAATCAGTGATCTCCTGAGCGGTCCGGTCCAAATCTCTATACCACTCCCTTGCAAAGATCACGAAGGGAGAAGATGAACATGGTCTCTTTGATTTGATCCCGGGTCACGCCATTTGGTGGGGGAATGGAGCAGCAGAGTCAATAAAGGTCTCCATATGCCTTCTTCGCATCTTCATTTGCACTCCCCCAAACTGGTTTCTCTCAACCATAGTGATGTAGGCAGGCTTTGGTTCGAATTTCCTGGCATCTCCCGGTAACTCGAACCCCTTGTATAAATTGTCAGCTGTCGGCTCAGAAAAACTAGCTATACTTGCTTCCTCGGCCATGACTGGAATTTCCGGAGAAGTAACTGTCTCGGCTGAAGAAGTGGAAACGGGTGAAGACTGTGGGTCTTCTTCGAACAGTTCGTTCTCGTGATAGCTTGACAGAGTACTCAGCTCTTCCTCTGTCGGTAATACTCTTGGTGTTCGCCTCAACTCGCGCAAGGATCTCTCAAGCTCAGGGTTCAATGGTACTAATTCTCCACCCTGTGACCTGCGCATAAGAGGAAACTACAAAAGGAATATAAGAAGAGTTTAAGGAACAAGTCCCTTAAAGCGAGAAAAACTAAAAATAAAAACAACTAAAATTAGGACTATTGCCTCCCAACAACGGCGCCAAAATTTGATACCCGTCGTTGTGAGTACCAAAGATAAAATTTATAATCTCCTATTAAGACTAACCTAGGCTAGTGGTAACAGTGGTTGAACCACAAGGATGCGAGTTGTAAACTTTAGTTGATTTATGTTCGATCCGAGGTAACTATTATGGGGTTGATTTGAATTGGTCTATAGCTAATAACAATAAAAAGAAAATAAACTAAAAATACGATTTAAACAGATAAAAGAAGGGTACTAGGATGGTCGGGTCATTATAGCTTGGGCGACAAACTAAGTCGGTCTGAATCAAACACAGGTAAGGCGGGAAATAAAGGGTCCTCTCGGTCCACTCCTAACAAATAGCATCTTTCGATCTCGCTATAGGTCCCTAATGTCACCAATACTGACTCTCGTCCTGAAAAGTGACTAACGGTCTAAACTATACCTATCTTTCGATCTTAGCACAGTTTAGTCGATTTAATTGACGGTCAAATAACCTTCCCTATCTTTCGATCTAATGGGTCGGTCACAAAATAGGTATCTAACTGGTCGCATGCATTCGATTTGTTAAATACAAGATTAAAAACAATTAAAACGAAGGATAACCTTACAAGGTCAGTCGATCGACCAACAATGTCAGTCGATCGACTGACACGCGGGTTCAGTCCGTGTTCAATCTAGTGCCGCCTATGCTACAATTCCCCTACATCCTAGCACTAAAGAATTAGCTACTCATGCTAAAGATGAAAACAACAACATAAACAATAAAACTAGCTACTGAATTCATGCTTAAAACAGGAAAGGAAGCAATTAACATGCAATAATAAAGATGGTTTTTGGGAATCTACTAGCAATTCTAATCTATTAGCAAAATAAATGAACAGAAAGTAAACAGGAAGAATACCTAATTGCGGGGGAAAGATTGATTATTAAGAACCGAAATTCGATGCTCACAATAATCCCAAACCCTAACTATTCGATAAAGAACTTGAATGAAAACTTAATGTCAAAACTTGATGTAAAATTCTGAATAAAAGACTTGATAATAAACTGATGATCTAGGTTACGTTATATAGGAAATATACGTAACATCTTATTCCAAAACCTAAACACAATGGGCTTTAAGTTCCTCGATCTTTTAATTCTCGTCAAAGCGGCGATGTGGTCGATCGACTAAGCGAGAGGTCGATCGACCGGATCTCAAAGCAATGAGAGCTTCGGATCCCGATAGTTGGTCGATCGACTGATGGGTCTAGTCGATCGACTGCTTGAGCTGCTAATTGACTTCTTTAAACTCGTGGACTCGTCTTTTGCGCCTTGGATTGCGCACCAAGCTCGTTCCTTAAGCAGTTCCTTTACGTCATTTGCAATGCAGATTACTCGGGGGCGGATTTGGCTTGATTTCCCGTTGAATTCTTCACATTTCTGCAATAACGTACAAAATACGGAAGTAGACGGAAATAGGGAGAAATGTAGCATAAACTACACAAATGAGCTCTGAAGTGCGTGTAAAAAGAGATGTAAAACATCATATTTTAGACACGCATCAAACCCCAAGCCCGATGAATATGCTCTCGCCTGAGTGTGGTTACCCTTCTTATAGTTGGATTGGCCACCTCCCTCACTCTCAGCCTTTCTTTTCTCAACACCCCTCTCTCGGGCCATCTCCACTAGTCGTTCAGCCCTCCCAGCTCTCTCATAAGCTTCCTTAACATCCGTAAGGACTCCCACGGGTAACTTCTCCATGATCTTGGGGGTTAACCCCTTCTCAAACCTCAGAGCTAGGTTCTCATCACTCAATCCCATATCCTCAGCATACCTAGCCTTCTCATTAAACTGTCGGTAATACTCAGCCACCGTCATGTCAACTATCATCTTAAACCCATCGAACTCCTCTCTCAACTTATTCCTCACATGCTCCGGTACGAACTCTCGCCTCATAGCCTTTCTAAACTCTTCCCAAGGAATAGCAGGTAACCCCTGCCTCGCATACATATCCCTAGCGTTCACCTTCACCTTGTCCCACCACTCACCTGCCGCCCCCCTCAAGTAGAACGCAGCTTGTTCCACTTTCATCTCATCCGGACAGTGCACCAAATCCAGGATGTTCTCCATTTCTCTATGACAATTATCCAGAAGAATTGGCTCCCCAGTTCCCTTGTACTCTTTCGGGTTGAACCTTGCTATGTAAAGACTAATCTTTGAGTGATCGACCTCCTTATCTTTCCCCACTCTCTTTAAAGCTTCCGTAAGAGCATCTTGGTACTCCAGCATCTTAACTATGTCATCTGTGGTCATGCTCTCAGCTCTAGCGAACACGGCGTTTCTCTTAGGCGGCATCTTGAAACTATATAAGAAAAGGTAGACATAAACATACATACTATAACCCAGAACACGTATATAGCCTGCACAGACCCCACTCGATCGAGTACCATAACCTACTCGATCGAGTTGAGGCTACTCGATCGAGTGCCCAACATACTCGACCGAGTGCCCCGACTCCAGACCCCAAACAGACCTTCTGATCTCAAACATACTCGACCGAGCTGACCAGCCACTCAATCGAGTGACCCCTACTCGATCGAGTGCCACTATGTACTCGATCGAGTGCCCCTATGTACTTGATCGAGTACCCAAAAATACGATTCTGACCAGAAAAACATCAAACTAACCACTCGATCGAGTCAGGCCCACTCGATCGAGCACCTCACCTACTCGATCGAGTGCCCCCCACTAGATCGAGTCATGCAGACTCGTATACACTACCCGCATGTTAGCTGACTTCCCCAAACTTACTATGCAACCTTTATAACTCCAAGATTATAATTATAACTACGCATGCATATCTACGCAATTCTTCATATAATCAACAAAACAATCTACTTCATGTTATCAAAATGCCACATTATAAACACCCAACATACTTCTCATTCAATTCACATATAAAACATATATCTTCAACTTTTAACTATACTTTCAATTCTCCACACCCAACATCCAACAATTCACGACACATACCGTTATGTACACATACAAACCAAAAGACAACACATACGACCCTGACACACATCCCCATGTGACCGGTTCAAAATTGCAGGGCGAGTTCGCTACTTTAGGACGTCTCCCAAGCCTTTGCATTAGCTCCTACAACCTTTACCCCGGATTCATTTTAATTGACTCCCTATGTTCATTAAATTCATTGGTTTCAGGTTTCAGGATCGTCGCTCTGATACCACTTTGTGACACCCCCATACTCCAAGTGCCTTACCAGGACCACTCAGGTATAAGGATGTCACCATCTCGACTTCCCGAGGCAATGATAATCAAATGACAATAAAGAAACATAATTTAAGTAGCCAAACTGTTTAAAGTGATTACAAGTCCAAAACCAAACTGATAAAAGGTACAATACATGTTCTCAAAAACCAAAGGCCTAAACAACTAAAGTATGACAGCGGAAGACTCTAATCAGCTCGTGGTGACACATCTCAGCTAGCCCAAATGCCTCTAGTCAAACATGCTCAATAACTGCTCACCATCCCCGAATGGATCACCACAGTTTTAAAACAATTAAACGGGGTCAGTACTAATTACACAAAATAAGATACAATACAACAATTACCAAACAAAGACAATCGTCACATCAAACCCGGTCTCCATGAACAATCTCCACGTAACTAACTACACACTAAAGTGTGTAGCCCCGCGCAGTACCCATCGCAACAGATACTCCACACCGCCAGTGGGGGACCGCAGCCGTACCCACCAAATCCCCGCTCATCTCCATCGAACGATAACCCACGTCCATTAATGTGCACATCCCTTCTATGGCGGGTTCCACAGAAGCTGAATCATGGGCGTGAAGCCACTCCCGCAAGTGACTCCACTCAGCCAGGGACACGCCCCGAAGAACACAGACAGATAATCAACAATCACAATACAATCTCAACAATCGTCTGAAACAATCAACAACACTAACTACAGCACAAATCACCACACATATCATGTAACTAATACTGAGTAGGGAAAACCCTACCTGAAATGCAATCACAAGCAGTAGTCGATCTAACAGCTGTCTCAAAAACGCTCCTCTATGAATCCTCCTCCTATTCACATAATCATATAATTACTAACAATCATAATAACCATCAACCCCCCCCCCCCCCCAATACCCCAAATTAGGGTTTAAACAAACTTAACTAATTACTATAAAATTGGTACGTAGATCTTACCCTCGACGCAAGGATCAGAAGGATGTAAAGAACGATGAAATCCGACCTCTCAACCTCCGGGATTTGTCAATAACACGGATGATGTGAAGAACGTAGGTTGAATCTCTTTTTTAATGTTATTAGGTTTGTAAAAGTGATTTATGAAGATGACGGAAAGAATTATATATTAATCCGTGTTATTAACAAAACCCGTCGAATTAATACCCGCTAACCGAGCTACTCGATCGAGTAACTGACGTACTCGATCGAGTGCCACTTACTCGATCGAGTACCCAGGCTACTCGATCGAGTACCCTACAGACAAAATATTGTTTCTAAAATCAAAACACCCTTACTCGACAGAGTCAGGCCCACTCGATAGAGTACCCAGAGACTCATAAAACCGTAGTATTACAGTCCTAGGCCTTGGTGGATCCTCCCTTTGTGCATCATTGTGTGGTGGATTCTCGGCATCACCCATAATGATTCTTATAGGTTGTGGATCTGTTTCAAAAGAGATGATGTTATCTTCCTCTTGATCTTGTTTAGTAACGGGATTAGCCTCTTGAATAACCGGTCTTTCTCTTCTAATACCTCCTCCTATCCAAGCAAGTGATCTTTCAATTTCCGGGTTGAGTGGAAAAAGGGGTTCACTTGAATTGCTATTATTGACCATAAACAATTCTACACAAAAGCACACGCTCAAAAAGGTTCACACAAGTAATGAACAAGACACTAACAAAAGTGAAGTGAAAATTAACTAACACAACTATTCTAAAAACACCAACAAAAACACTAGCAAAACCGTTACCTTCCCCGGCAACGGCGCCAAAATTTGACACGCTTAAAACGTCGCTATTTAAGACGGCCAAATTAACAATTTATATACCACAATACGTACTAATTAATACTAATTCTAAACTAGTAAAGTAGCAAGTAATGGGATCGAACCATTATTAAGTAATGGGATCGAACCACAAAATCAATCTCCTTATTAACCAATGTATTGTGGAGATTATTCTCCTAAATCTCCTTAATAATGGTTAAATGACAAGGAAATCACACTTAATCAAATAACCCAACTTATCAATCCTACCAAGTAGAAATCACATACATTGGTTAAATCAATAAGATAAAAGCATTAGAGATTCAATAAGGGTAATTAGACACAATGAAAACACGATTAATGCCTAATTACAAGTTAGTCCTTTACTTGCTAATCAAGCCAAGAAGAAATCACATTCATTAGCAAAATAACAAGGTGTTGCAAAGATGAGATTACAAGGAAATCACACTTAATAATCCCAACAACAATAAATTAAGGAACTTGATTAATTAAGCAACAAGGAAATCATACTTAATTACTCAATTTAAACAAGGTTTCCAAAATTCGATCAATAAACACAAAGGATTAACAATGATAATGAAAATTAAGGAAAGATTAAGTAGTCTTACAACCAAAGATTACACCTTTGAGCCGGATTAAGATGAGGAGATTAGTTCTCCATAGTAGATCTAAACCCAATCAAAAGATGAATAATTCCCAAAATTACAACTTGATTAATTAAAGTAAGCATAAGATGTCTTAACCTAGAGGAAAATACACTATATATAGTCTAAAATAACCTAATATCCGTGGGCTTAACATGGGAGAAGCCCGTAATACAAAACGGCATAAACCCAGAAAACTCGCACGGTGCGAGAAATGGGAGCAGGAAACTCGCACCGTGCGAGAAAGCTGCTGGAATGCACTTTCAAATCGTTGCTTGCTTGATCCTTGGAAGGCTTCTTCATGATGTTTCTTCAATTGTTGTTCTTCATCCTTCCTTTGATGCTTCTCTTGGTCACTTGGCACTTCATTCTTCACTAGAAAACCTTGCTAAATGATAAAGCACTTAATTGGTCAAATAACGCTAGAATTGCCTAAAACCGTTACCAAATGCTACCAAATGAGCTCCAAATGATGCCAAATGTATGTAGAAATAGGAGCTCATCACCTCTCATATGAGAATGGTGAGAGTGATAGTTGAGACATTTTAATTTTGGTCCTTAAAGCTCCTATATGAGTTATAAGACCCATGAGAATAGGATTATTTCACTATAGGAATGCTTCTTATATCTCGAGAGAGAATAACAAGTATTGGTTTTAGTTTTCAGAATTAAAACCAGAAGATTAGTCTCACCTAAGTACACAATTAAATATGTTGTTCCTTTCAATAGTCTATGTTAATCAATCTATGTTAATTGTAATACCGTTGTCCTAGAGCTTTTTATTAATGAATTAATTTTATTATCCAATTATTATATGTTATTTTTGTTCTGTCATACCTCACACATACACAAATATTATTCTGACGTAGATAAATCAAATCTTAAATCGACTAGTACTCAACCTTCACTTTCCTGAGATCGACCCGTAAGTGCTACAACAGACACCGTTCACTTGCGGTAATTTATAAACCGAACAAGTTTTTGGCGCCGTTGTCGGGGAAGTAACGGTTTGATATTAGTTAATTTTAGTTTATTTTAGACTACGTTTTTTTAAGCGTACGCAAGTACACCTCTTTTGTTACTGATTCTTCTTTAGTTTTGTTGTTAGTCTTATATGCACACGCGACATTCTGGTGGTGAATTGTTATTTGACCCTGAGATTGAAGCTACAGCTAGGAGACGAAATGCTCAAAGAAAGAAGAAGAGAAAGAAGCCTGAACTCGATACTATTGAGTCTCTTATAGAATTTGATACACCAATCATCATGACTTCTATGTGCAATGAAAGTGCTCCAAAGCCGAATTTCAATTCAAGTATCTCACAGCCTAAAATTGATGCAAAAAATTTTGAGTTGAAGACTTCTTTGATCCAGTTTGTTCAAATCTATCAATTCAGTGGATCACCAACTGAAAACCCGAACGAGCACCTGAATACATTCCTTGATAAGGCTGACATCAAGATTAATGGAGTCTCTGATGACGCCATTCGGTTGAGATTATCCCCCTATTCTCTTCGAGGGAGTGCACGTGAATGGTTGAATAATTGTGATCCTGACTCGTTCGATACTTAGGATAAGCTTTCTACGGCTTTTCTCCAAAAATACTTTCCACCAGGGAAGACTGCCAAGTTTAGAAATGACATTACAGGATTCATCTAACATGCAGACGAGTCTCTATATGAAGCTTGGGAAAGGTACAAGGAACTTCAACGGCAATGTCCTCATCACGGGATCCCATCTTGTGTATTGATTCTTACTTTCTACAATTCCTTAAATCCGGAGTTGCAAATGAACCTTAATGCCGCTGCTGGAGGGCTGTTAGACGGGATTTCTTGGGACAAAGCCAAGGCTCTCATAGAGGATCTAGCGATAAGCACTTATCATTGGGGTAGTGACCGTCATGTTCGAGGGAGCAAGACTAAAAGTGATTATGTTAATGTGATGCAAGCGAAAATTGATGATCTATCTCAACAAGTGGCTCAGCTTAAATTGAGTAGTGGTTCTAGTTCTTCATCACCCATATGTCAACTTTGTGGGGTTAATGGGCATGACACTTCTGGGTGTGGGAATGCTTCAATGCTTGAGCAAGTTAATGCTCTTAATGGGAAGCAACAATGGACACTTATTCTAATACTTACAATCCAGAATGGGCTCATAATCCTAAGCTCTCATATGGAAATACCAGCAACATTCAGAATCTCCAACATCAAGTTAAGCAGACTTTTCAGCAACCGCCTAGTTTTCAACCAAGACCGTCTTATCATCATTCACCCATGCAATCTCGTCCCCCATTTCAGCAACAACAACACCAATTTCAACAACCTCAAACTCCTCAAAAATTCAATGTGGAGTTGATGTTAGAGCAAGTTCTGTCCCAACAATCTCAATATATGCGGGACCAAAACCAGAAAAATGAAGAGTTTTCTACATCAATTTCTCAACTCAAATCCTCACATAAAATGGTAGAAACTCAACTTGCTCAAATAGCCCAACAAGTAAGTCAACTGCGTGAAATCTCAAGGTCGGTTCGGGAAACACTGAAGCTAATCCAAAAGGTCAGATGAATGCTTTAACCCTAAGGAACGGGAAGGTACTTGAAGAGACTACTAATCCTAAGAGCATTGTTGTTGAAGATGAAGCTATTGTGATCGAGGACGAGGACAAGGCGCTGGAGGAAATTGTAGTTGAAAAGAAGCAAGCTTATGAGAAGGAAGCTTCGTTAACTCCACCTAGAGTATATATACCGCCTGTACCTTTTCCTCAAAGGTTAGCCAAGGCAAAATTAGAGCAAAAGTACGGAAAATGTCTAGATATCCTAAAACGAATGCACATTAATATTCCCTTTTTGGAGGCTATTTTTTTTTTTTTTTTTTTTTGGGAAAGGTAAGCTTCTCATTAAAAATAGAGTGTCCCAAGTACAAACAATATCACCATTCAGAATAATAGCCTTACATTAGGCCTTCTGAAGGTGATCAAGCCATACTAAAACATTCGCATTTCGAGTTTTAATGTCACACTGTCTAAGTCTCATCTTAACTTCATGCTTCACCCTGTCAACAAGGACTGTTGGTCGCCATAAAAATCCATCCACCTTGCTAGTATTCCTCATCTGCCATAACTGATACATCAAGGAAGCTAAGACCACTGCAATCACCATCTTCTTGCAAGCAGAAGGCTGCCTCCAATTGATCATCCACTGGATACACTACGTATCAGGTAGCTTTATGTTACACCAATTACTGATGCAGTCCAGACATTGTTTGCTATAGTAGCATTCAAAGAAAAGATGATTATGATTCTCTTCCTGAATGCCACATAAGAAACATCTGTTACTAGTAAGAATTTTCATCCTGCACAGCCTGTCTTGCGTAAGTAGCCTTTGATGAGCCACTAACCAACATAGAAAAGCATGTTTAGGGACAATCCACCTGTTAAGAACCCATGGATACCAAGGGACTTTCTCTCCATCAGGTTTCAACCATTTATAACCAATACTAACAGAATAATGAGCTAGGCCATTCCCATCAGTATAAAGTTCTTTAAACATGTCTTTAGCCTGGCAAATTTTTCTCCATGCCCAACTACTGCCCACTCCAGGTTTATAATTCATCCAATCAGTCTGTTTAATATACACAGCGTGCACCCATCTGACCCACAGATGGTCTTTCTTCTGAGTAACCCACCATGCATATTTGCCAATACTGGCCATATTCCAGAGGTGCAAATCCTTGAGTCCCAAGCCACCCTGTTTCTTTGGTTTACAAATCTGTTCCCATGAGACTAGAGCAGGACTTTCACTTTGATCAGTTCCATGCCACATGAAAGCTCTGCAAACTGCCTCAATCCTGCCAAGGACAGCTTTAGGTAGAATAAAAATCCTACTCCAGTAGCTATGCAAGGTAGAAAGGATCGCCCTTATTAAAACAATCCTCCCCGCATAAGAAAGTTTACGAGAACCCAGGCTCCGATTCTATCCACCACCCTCTCAACAAGACAAGTGCGATCCGAATAGAAGGTCTCTTAGGGGAGACATTGACTCCCAGTGTATTTAAAAGGGACAAGTCCCTCTTTTAATCCCCGATTCTCGCTCAACCTCTCTTACCATATTATCATCAATCCCATTGCAGTAAAAATTAGATTTACTCTTATTCATACTAAGACCTGATGCTTTAGAAAAATAGTCAAAAGCTTTTAGCATCAAAGTGATTGAAGCTTTATCACCTTTACAAAACAAGGTCAGGTCATCTGCAAAGCACAAATGAGTGAGTTTCACCCTATTGCAAAGAGGATGAAACTTAAATCTCTCCAACTGCTTAACTACCCCCAAAATTCTGCTCAAGTACTCAAGACAAATAGTGAACAAAAGAGGAGAAAGGGGATCTCCTTGTCTGAGCCCTCTTTGTCCCTTAAAGAAACCAAATACATTGCCATTAAGAGCCAAAGAATAAGAGGGAGTAGTCATACACTGTACCACAATTTGAATAAACTTAGGAGGGAAACCCATAGCCTCCATCATGTCAGTCACAAAACTCCATTCAACTGAATCATAAGCTTTTTGAAGGTCAAGTTTCATCATGACTCTAGGTGAACAACTCTTCCTTTTGTATAGCTTTATCAAATCTTGACAAATCAGGATATTACCAACAATGTCTCTTCCTTTTATGAAAGCACTCTGAGATGAACTAATCACATCAGGAAGAACCTGGCTAAGCCTAAGGAAAATTTCTCAAGGAGCTGCTTTCTAGCAAAAAGAAACTTGGAGCCAGCACGGCTATTAACTTGCCTAAGGAGTGTAGTGCCATACTCCTTAACAAGCTTCCTCAAAAGCTTGACGATCCTGGCAGTTTTTCGAACCCTTGTTCTATTGGAGGTATTTATATTCAACGTGCTTTGTATGATTTGGGGGCTAGTGTTAGCCTTATGCCTCTGTCGATTTTTAAGAGGTTGCAAATGACGGATCTAAAACCGACTAGAGTTTCACTGCAATTGGTTGATCGGTCAGTCAAATTTCCACTTGGGGTCATTAAAGATGTTCCCTTAGCTATTGGGAAACTTGTTATTCCATGTGATTTCCTTGTCATGGACATATCTGAGGACACTCAAGTACCCATTATCTTGGGACGTCCATGTTTAGCCACTGCTGGAGCTATGATTGATGTGAGGAGTGGAAAGCTCTTATTGCAAGTTGGTGTAGACAAGGTAGATTTTGAGCTTAGAGAAACTATGGGCGGTCCTTCTATGAGTGATAGTAGCTACCGAGTTGATGTTTTAGAGGAGTACTTGTCTGAGCCCTCTTTGGAGCGTACATCGTCTGATGAACTACAAGATTGTCTCACCAACATTGATTCTGAGGATGTAGAGTTGTTAGCCTATGCTTGGCTGCTCCTAGGTTCTTCCGTAGGCCAAAAAAACCTCGATTTTACCGACATTAAGATGAAGACCCGAACGAGGACCATCTTCCATAATCAGCTCCAAAATCTTCCCAACCAACAAGGTATCGCCAACAATAGTGCCATCATCCAAGTACCAAGCCTGCATACTCAAGTCGAAAGAGTCCCTGATCTTACAAACCAACGGATGTAACACGAAAGCAAAAAGCAAAGGACCTAAAGGGTCACCCTGCTGAACCCCCTGACAAGACCACAAGCTGTGCTCACCATAATAATTATAATTATTATTATTATTTTGAAGGTGGTATGTGGCAAGAATTTGAGAGGTGACACATGTCACTTCAATGGATGGCTCAAGAAGCTTTTTATGTCACTTCAATGGATGCTCAAGAATTTTGCAAACCCGACCCGACCCGATAACGACCCACAACCCAACATGACCCGACAATTAGTGACCCGAACCCAAACCTCAACCTGACACGAACCGATATTGACCCGATTAAATTGATGACCTGACAATTATTAAGCTTAATATTGATCAAAATGAAAGTGACTGAGTGTTAGATTGGTACGCGTGACCTAATATTAAAGTAAGTAAGCCAAACAATGGTTTAAAATTTAAATTTAATGGTTAAAAATTGAATTAATGTGATAAAGTAGCCCGACTCGATAATGACCTGACTCAAACACGGCCTGACAACTACCCAAAATCGACTCGACCCGACAGGATAGGCCGACTCGAAACCGATATGTCCCAACCCAAAACCGACCCGATTGCTACCTGTATGTACTCTTAACAATTCATGGGTCCACTTTTGTCCTTTTTGCTAGCCAAAGTAATATTGGACATGTGCCCACGATACATGTCTTCAGTACAAAGTTGTGTTCTCTAAGATTTAACCGCCCGAAATTATCTAAACCAACATCAACCGAGTGCATGTGATGCAAAAGCTATCATTTGCTGAAGAAATTTCAACTTAAATTTGCCTGTCTCACTCACCAAGGCACCAATAAACATGTGCTTTTATCATCTTCTATAGCTATCATTCAACATAGCTCAAGTAATCTTACATACCGCAATAGGCTATTTAGCATTGCCCAACTTGCTTCCTCGTATGAAACCAAGTCAATAGGCTGACATAATGACATAAAAGAGACAACGGAATATGGCAAGCAGATTATCTGCAAAACATTGAATATATATCCTCTCATAAAGAGGCAAAATTTTGTTCATACAAAGTAGTATACATAACCCTTGAAACTTGAGAATGAACCTTTTCCTCAGTTCAGGGAATGAAATAATGCACTACACTGTACAAGGAATATATAACACCACTTCACCCTAAATTTTCATCACGAAATACATAGTAAGATGTCGCGAGAAGAATACTTGTGCTTTGTTTCGTCATGTGCTGATGTTTAAGGCCTTAGCACACAACCTCCTTGAGCATTTGTCCCTTCAAGGTTATAACGGCTGTAAAAATAAACCACTAGCGTCAGTGTTGCAAGTTATCAAATTCTCTTCAGTGAGCCTCGTATGAGATGATCTTACGTGTGAGAACAGGCCAAATCCTTGGCGCAGTCCTCATATAAGAACACACTAATAGATTGGTGTCAAATGTAAAACTGCCTCATGCATGTTTTGGTGTTTCTTTAAATGGTCGTAAACTCGTAATCAAGGAAGTAAACTCTAAAAATTAAGCATATAAACAAAATCTAGTCCCCTTCCCCCAACTCAATGACCTCTTTCAAAACTATGCTTGAGGTCGGGTACTAATTCCACAGAAGGGTAGATACAACTAGTGACCATTAAAATGATCAAATAGATTTGGACGATCTTTGTTCCCCAGATTGACCATGAGACCTAGCATCGACTAAATATCAATGATCAATCCAGGTTAAAAAAGAAGGTTCCGTTGGAACAATTTTTTATTTCAGGATACCTCATCTCTTTATTCAAAAAAGAGTTAAAGTGTGTGGAGAAATGACAAGAAGATATTGGAACATCAATTTGGAAGAGATGATGTTACTCAGACAGTCAGACTTGGTCTTTCTACTAATTCTACATTTTTCAACCTATCGCTCAGACTCATCAAAACACCACAATAGATTTAGTCCATATTTTTCCCCTCACAGTTATCATTCAAAAGTCTAATGGCTCAGCCTAGCTTGAGATTGACTTGGGATAAAGTCGGTGTTACCGTCATATTTCTCTTGATATCCCATATGCACTAGCAGTTGGCTTGTTCTCAGCCAGCTGAGAACCAAACTTGTGCTTCCGCAAAGTCCGGGAACTAATTTGTATGACCTCTTTAGCTCAGAGTTATGGCTATTAGATTGTATTAATAAATTTACAATGGAATATGACCATCGACAGTCTACAAAACAGCAGCATTACTGCCACAGGTTTATGTATGATCTTGAATAGTTCAGTGAAGCCTATTTAGCATGACGATCTCATGAGCAAAACCAATAAAAACAAGCAATAGGCTATTTAGCAAAGAAAGAATATTTGACAAAGAAAGAATCCAATGTTATGTATAAATATGGATACATACTGGGTAGCTCCTCTGAGTTAGACCTGAACACCTATGCAATGCACAATGGAGGAACCCTTTGGAATCACAATGATGACATTAGACCAAACGACAGAACCCCACAAATCCCCTGAATCATCCTTCCTAACAACAATCTCAGCGCACCACACCTCAATGTCCTTTCCACTCCCATTCTTGCCTTCCCACACAACAAACAACCTCCCACCCACATTAGCCATTGTAGCACCACACAAAAACTTAGGCAAACACCCTTTACTATCATTCACCCCTCTCAACTCTTTCCACACATTCTCCCCAATATCAAACCCTCTAACCTTCCCCAAATAATCATAACAATACAGCACCTCATCTACAACGGCAGCTCGCCCACGCCACCCTAAATCCAACTCCATTGACACAGGTCCCCACTCCTCAGTCCCGGGTTCAAAAACCACCCCTCCCCTATCAGCCATACCATAAATCCTCCCACCCACCACCGCACTCCCGTGCATCCATTTCTCCCTAACCTCGACCGGGCTCTTAACCGGGGCCCAAATCCCGGTTTTCGGATCAAAAACCTCAGCCCAATTCATAGACCTAGCCCAATTATCCCCCAAACAACCCCCTAAAACATATATTTTGCCATCAATTACCCCTGAAGCTGCAAATTCCCTTCCTACCCTCATCTTAGGACCCAATTCCCATTTATTCATCAAACAATCATAAACCCACATATTATTAGAAGGAATATCCCTAATTGACCCACCAATCACATACACCAAATGATCCAAAGTAACATAAGAAGCGCCAATTGTTTGAGATGGGCAGGGGTAAATCGGGAAAATATGAGGTGGGTAAGGGGTATTTTGGGAAGAAGCTGAGAAGTTTGTAGAAGGGTCGAGAAAGTACCATTTGAAAGAGAAGGAAGAGTTAAGAGGATTGAAAAGACGGAGATTAAGGTAGAGGAAGGATTCGGTGGTGAAGAGTGTACGGCGAGTGGAATGGAGGTGAGGTGATTGAAGGGTTGATCGCCATTGTTTAGAGACTAAGGAGAGGTGAGGGTGGTGAGATCGAGGTACTCTTGCTATGCATTGTAGTGCGACGTCGTTTGGGAGGTGTGGGATTAGTGTTTGGTTGTGGTTGTCTTTAGTCAGACTTGATGATGAAGATGAAGATGAGGGTTGGTCAGCCATGGGACATCTCCCTTCTGTGGGGGATTAATTCTCAAGTTTAGTGTAGAAAAGTTGTTACGTACTACTCGTATAATCTCCATTCTCCACACGACCACATCTACGGAAAATTTTAAATGATCCTACAACGATCCTACCACAAACAATTCTACGCGATTCTAACAATTATGCAACTATGAGTACAGTGTATCGGGTTGGAAAGTAACGATTGACTAGGATCATTTTTATCATAAAAGGTTTATTTCTGTTCTAATGTTGTATCTGGTTTGTTTTTATGTATATGTACTTGCAAGTTAGGTAGCATCCATACGGACACGGACACAGACACGACACGGACACGCGACATGACATCCCATGAAATTTAGGACACGGCACACGTCATGTAAATTTAATAAAATATAGTATATTTTACAGTTATTTATATGTGATTTTATTTTTGAAAAAGTATCCTATTTATTAAACAAACAACCAAAGAGCTGAATTGTCAGTATGTGGTTGAATGTTGACTATTCAACGGGCCCTGAATTTCAGGAGCCACATTCTCTCAAGAATTAATTAGATGATTTCATGTTTCCACACTCTCAATAGTTCAATTGATTGTAACCAAAAAAAAAATAGTTCAATTGATCAATTAAAATAGAAAATAGCATCAGCTTTATTAATGGTAAATAATAAAAAAGAATTTGGGAATGACGGACTGAAACAATGATAAAAATTTGAGAAAAATTACTGACAAAAATACCAATGTTAAATAATAAACGAGAATTAAATGAAAGAACATATTGTATTATTGTCCTATAAAAGCAAATATTTCACAAAATATAAAAAAAAAATTCATAGATCTACTTTTGTTTTCTAATTACATGAAATATTTTACTTCAATAAAAAAAATTAGCTAATTAATTATGATCGAAATTGACAAATAAAAATAAGAAATAAGCAAAGAAAGAAATATTGTAAAATAAATCTGGGATTAGTAAAAAGTAAATTAAAAAATTGCAACACTTTTCTAATCGAGTAAACAATAAAATAAGATTAAAAAAATTCCTTAAACTCATAAAATACTAACAGGAAAAGGAAAAAAAAAAAAAGAAACATCATACATGTATTAAGTATAATCATCAAGGAATCAAGGACAATGATCAATCACGGAGTATGTTTTTGGAGTTAGGAAGAGCCGAAGAGGTAAGAGAGTGAGGGCAGGGACGAGAAAGAGAATCTGGTGGGCGAGTGTTGTTTTAAGATCTTAGGGCGTATATGAATTTGTGATGAATACGACGGTATGGTAGGGTATTTTTGGGCGTGGGCCGTGGGTTATGAGTCACTAAGTTAATTCGTTTAAACTTTAACCCGTCAATTAAATTCATCAGTCTTGCCTGTTAATTTTTACGTTACTAAAATTTTGTAAAGACGGTCTCTCGCTAACTTATTGAGAGACAAGTCCGACAACATTTGTTGTACCATTCTATATATCTTTACGTACCTCTTTTATTGTTGATTGTGACTCAAAATGTCTCTTTCATCTTTTATATGTTTTCATAATAATCGTATCTATTTTTATTAATATATTGTAACATTTTTATTAGTACCCAATTTATAATACACGTGCCCATTTCATTACATTTTGTACCATTTTTAAATTCGTAATTGGTCTCTCAATAAGTTTCTTGAGATATCGTCTCTCCGGAACGATACTCTTTTTACATACGGAGTAATTATTCAAGACGAATGTATTCGTCTTAAGCTTAAAATGGGTCAAGTAGTTTGGATGCGGCAAATGCGGAATGCATAGGAAAAAACAACAATAACAACAGATTTATCATATACGCACAAGTTTGGTGATATTTGACCTATTTTCGTCTTAAAGGAGATTAACTATATTTTTTGTATGGACTATTACTTTATATGGAGCAAAAGTTTAGGTCGGAGATAGTATTATGCTAATTATTTTATGAAGTAATTGTTTGTGAAGATTGGGTAAATATGAGTGATTATTTTATAATTTTTTTTTAACACATAACTATAATTTTTTAACACGGGTTTGAATATTTAACAAATTGACTAAATCAGTTTAAACGTGCACGTGTCAATTTTCATTTTGTTTCGTCTACTAAATAACAATTTGTACTAAATGAAAAATAGGCAAAAATTTCATTTTAGATATATACGGGTCAAAAAGTTCATTTTGGTCATGTGAACGGGTTTAACTAAATGAAAAACGGGTGTAATAATTTGTAATTTTACTAATTTTATGTTGATTTTCATCTGAATAATTTTATTTCATCTTATTTAAGTGGGCTTCTTTGAAACTGCTTGAGTAATAAGACCGAGTAGAAACTCAAATTTAGCTACAAGAGGGCGTATCTTACTATAACAATTACCTGACCAAGTGATCTTAATGTATCATCTATGCTAATTGCAACTGAAATTTTTAATTCAAATCTAAAATCTTCTTTAACTCAACTATTAAATTAGCCAATTGAAGTTGTTAAACAAAATATATGGAGGTTTTATTGTTTACTTTAAAATATTACTCCGTATTTCTAAAGATAATTAAAATTAAAACGACATAATTATTTAACATAAAATTTAAGCTATATTTGAAATTTTTGACAATAACAACCTTTGAAATAACATACCCGTGCAATTTGCACGGGTTTAAAACTAGTTCAATATTAAATTTAAATAAGTGAAGGTAAAATTTGACGTTAATTATAACTCATTCTCATTTCCAAAACAAAAAACCAACTTATAATCAATTTATTTCGACATCTCATTACTAGTCTAAAAAATATCATTTATCCCCAATTCAACTTATTTCCCCACCAAATTCAACCATATAACAATTCACGCCATTTACCTATTCAACTTCATTCCGTTTGAAGGTGTGTCCAAATACCATGGACACGGCTCAAAATACCATGGACACGGGTCGGACACGTGCCCAAATAAAAGATGAAAGTTAGACACGGCTTTACAAGTGTCTGACACGTTTTGACGTGTGTCCGACGAGTGTCGTGTTCGACACGGGTGTCCGACACGGGAAGGCCGATTAGGAGGAGTGTCCGTGCTACCTAGCTTGCAAGTTGCAACTTTAAAACAAAAGTATTTCTGTAGGCTCTATTTGGTAAAGCTACCTAAAAACTGAAAAGGTAACTGAAACCTAAAAAGAAAACTGATAAGATAGTTGCAAATTAAAAGCTGATAAAGTAACTGATTATAAAAAAAAAAAAAAAAAAAAAAAAAAAAAAGGTTTTTCTACATAGTATCACTGTGTTTTTTCATTTTCCACATCGTATCCCTTCACTTTTTAAAATATATGTAGTACCCCTAACTTTCCTTATAAACAAATAACCATGGTCCTATAACTATGTTTCGTTAATTTAGACTAGAGATGGCAATCCGGGCACGGCTAAGGCGGGCGGCACGGACACGGTACGGATGAACAGTACTGACGGCACGAGCATGACACGAACGGGTTGGAGGCGAGCCGTTGCTACGTTTTTTTTTGGTAATTCTCGTGCCCAGGCACGACACAGCCCAAGCACGGAGGATCCGGCACAAACTGTTGGAAATATAGTATCACTATAGGGGCGAAGATATAATTAAATAATATTTGTTGTTGTGTCGTGGTATGAAGGCCACTGAATGAGAAACGAAATCGCCCCGACTACGGTACAAATCGATATAGGCGTCGTCCCCCAAGGTCACACAACACTCCTAAAAGTTGTGTACTCAACCATTAGGAGTTGGAACTCATATGGTATGCTCAAAATTATCATAGAGAAATAGTAGAGATATATGGAAGATGTGTGTCTCAAATGACTACATACTTCTCATATTTATAGTGATTAATTAGCACTATAAAGAGGCATAACCACTACCATAAACATGGAGTTAGTGGGGTTATAAACATGCATTTAGTGGAGAGAGTGTAGAGATTCTCTTACGAGGTAATGTAAGGCTTCTCTACAATGCAATGTATCTAGACAACATTACTAGCCTTTTGCATTACTTCCAACAATCCCCCACTAATGCAAATGATAGACAAAATTCTGAGCATATTAATAAGGATTGATACTTAAGCATTAATATCTTTCGATTTGAATTAACACATAGTGAAATGGAACAATTCTTTCATCACCTAGAGAGTGAACGAATCTTGAACTCCTAGACTCCGGGGTAAATTCCAAACACATATCTCACCTTAAGTTCCAAACGAGTTCCGCGATACAATTCAACAAATTTATGGCCAAATGAACCTTGGGATTCTCATGAGTGCTCTAGAGAGATAGCCTAATCTCTCATAGAATGAGGCCAATCCTTCACACTCACGTAGGTGATTCCAACAAGTCTATCTCCATATAAACCACTCACGCATGAGCTATAGAATCATTAAGAGCTCTAAGGCTCAACCTCTCAACATAGCGGTGAATCTATCAAGTCCTTCTCAATAAGACCACCCAAATAAAGGGATATAGATTCATTAAAAGCTCTAAGGCTCAACCTTTCAACATAGCGGTGAATCCATCAAGTCCTTCTCAATAGGACCACCCAAATAAAGAGATATAGATTCATTAAGAGAAATATCTCAACCTCCTTCATTACGGTGATCTCATCAAGTCCGTCTCACAAGGACCACCCAATTTTGGGTTATAAGACCATTAAGAGCTATATACTCAACCTTCCAAAATAGTGTACATGTCATAGGAATGGGATGTGTACACAAGTATGAGTTATCTATGGCTTCGTTAGACCACCCTTGCATAACAAGTTCCGGTATCCACCACAAATTCCTCAACTAATAGGCTTTTGCCCCATTCCCCTCGACAATTCTAGGACTTCTTTCTTTCTTAGTCCATTAGCTTAAATATACTTCACTCAAAATTTCACAAAGATAGTAATTTATGAGCGTATTATTCTCAATCAACTTTCTCAAATCTCAAATCTGCAAAAAATGTGTAAATCTGCATGTCATTATACACATTATTTTAGCATTATCAAGTTGATATTAGCATTATGCTAAAGATAAACATTAGGCAAAACTCCATGCCCCCACAATTAAATAGTAGCTAATAATAGCTTCACAATCACCCTGCATCTTACCCAGCAAGATTAAGAGCAATATAATATGCTTACACAATAGACAAGGTTATAATAGTCTTCTCAATAGACTTAAAACACGATCACCATTAAAGGTGAAAATGTATAGTACTCACCATAGATCTCACCTTGTTGATCGTCATTACCTTTTGGTCAGTCCAATATATTTCTAGATATCCAACATAGTGCAATTCTTAATATTGCACCTAGGTACTTCACCAAATGTGAATGATAACTTTGGTAATGAATACAAAGACAAAATGTACTTAGCAGCATAAGCTACATTGAAGCAACTATAATTATACACATTAGACTTCTCACAATAGTCAAAATATGTTCTCTTATAAGTCATTAGCATCATTGTTCTAATTAAATATAGAGCTCCACTTGATACTGTCGTTTCGTACCAAAAATAAATACCTAAGTTACTACTAACAAAAGTCAGCGGTAAGTAGGGTCGATCTCCACAGGGAGGCTAAGTTGCTATCTATCTGTTTAATTCGGTCTGTCAGGGTGTCACAGGAATGGGGTTTTGATTGTTTAAATTGAACTAAACTAACAAAAAGGTAAGAGAGGAATAAACGCAAGAAGTTAACAGAGGAGAAGAGAGTACGCTAGGAGTCGGTCCACCGTGGCAACTATACTATCGGGAATACTGAGGCGATTAGACTACTGATAAGAAGAGCTATGGTCGTCACCTTTCGGTCCTTAAACCGCCCTAGAGCGTAAATAGCTTAACTTTTGTCCTCACTACAATACCCTATTGTAATTAAGCAAGCCTTCCCTTCCAATCTTTCGATCTAGGTCGGGGTTAACTAAATTTATTGGTCTCCTGCATGCATTCATTCGACCGGATAACAATTATATTGCCTAATACAATTCTTATCGCAAGGCTAATCTACTCAAGTCAATTAAAACATGCTACCACGGCTTCTCTAATCCTAACACACTACAAGATTAGCTAGACATGGAAATAAGGGAAACAAGCATAAAGGAAATAAGAATAATAAACATTAAATTAAAAGGAGAGAAAGGAAGAAAGAATTACTGAATTTAAAAGATCCGGAAATGAAGAACCAAAGTAACAGTAGCAGTATATTCGAACCAGAGAGAAAGGGAACGAAGTAAAGTGTGTGAGAGAGTTTACAATGACATACTGACTTCCTATTTATAAGAAAATAGGATTAGCTAAACCTAATGACGGAATTAAACCTAAAAAGCCCAGCCCGTAGCAAAATCCACTCGATCGAGTGGATTAAAACCACTCGATCGAGCAAACACAGCCAGAAACCGCTCGATCGACCAACTAAATCACTCGAACGAGTAAAGGCATATAAGGAACTGGTCGATCGAATGAATAAACTACTCGATCGACTGATTATTGAATCCTAAACCACTCGATCGACTAGAAAGGCACTCGATCGAGTGGATCTTGACTTCAGTAGCTACAATTCACGTTAGTTTGACTTTGACTTGTCCTTTTAGCTCCCGAAACAGCTTCACGCATCCCAAGACGGCTATAATTCCCGCTCCAAATCTACTCTTCCTCCAAATGCATGCAAAACGGACGGTAAATGACTTGATTTCACTACTTTTGGGTTCATTCCTGCAAATAAGACAAAATAACCCAAAGTAGCATATTCGGGGCATTTCGTAGCATAAAACCACATAAAAGCATAAAGATACGCGCATAAATTAGGCTAAAAAGACTATATAAAATGCACGTATCAAATCTCCCCAAACCAAACCTTTACTCGTCCTCGAGTAAACTAAAATGCAACTAATGGAACGGAAAAAGATAACTCAAAGCTAGCTACAAATGCCCACTTAAGCCAATTTAATGCAGACAAACTAACACTTATAGCAAACAGTCAAATGCAAACGAGTTATAAGATGTTTATAATAAAGCTGAACCGTCGACCTTGCAAGACCTTTAATAATGGACTCTCGCGGGTCACTCTTCCCTCATGAAGCAAAGGATGAACATATATATGTAAAGGAGAGAAAGAGGAATAGTCGCTCACCTAGACTACGACCCACATAAACATGCATGCAACTAATATGATAGACAATTCTAGCTACCGTTCACACATTCCAACCAAACAAGGTCCTGTCACAGCCGAGGGCTTACAAAAATATGGTAAAGTGAGGCAATGGGTAAGAAAAGGCAAAACATTTATGGGAATGTGGAGGTATAGGCGATCAAGCTAGTACCTAAACAAAACCATATGAAACATATCCATTTCCAACTCAATTATGAATTAAACACATGCCCTTCATTTGGCACAAAACTCACCAAACCGAACTAGAAACATTCCTCAAATGATATAAATAAAACATAGGAGCAGAAACCGTCAACAACCCAACAACATCTTTTTTTTTTTTCGAAATCCCTTTTTTTTTCTTTTCTTTCTTTATTTTTCTTTCGGGTTCTTCTTTTTTTTTTCATTTCTTTTTCACGTCTTTTTCATCAACCTTTTTTTATATTTTCCTCCTTTTCTTCATAAATACCAACTCCAAAACAATAGATATAAGCCAAACTTGATACAATAGACAATATACCGCAAAAACAATCTAAACTAGCTTGACAAGGCAGGCTAAATTTGGAATGTAGTTAAGGGTCAACAGGCAAATTTGGCTAATGTGGAGTTAAATGGGTAAAAATGAAAGAAAGGGAAATTGTAAGCACCTCCCTGCATGTGACACCAACCACTAACCCGAATGTATGACGGCAAAAAGCAATTGAATTTCATATATGTGCAAATTGATGAACATGCTATGCAAGGAGTAACTACTCACAATCCTACATGAAACTGGTCACAAATGACACCAGTTTATAAGGCTCTAAATCTTAGAAATTATAAGTAGGTTGCCAAAATTATAGGTTAAGTCTATTCGTTCAGCTAAATTAAACATTAACTCGTAGATATGCAATAAGACAAAGCTAATAAGATAATAGTTTATTGCAAGGCTTAAGCAAAAAGACAAATATAGTGCAATTTCATCATGGAAATCGACCGTTCCGACTCAACCTATATGCAAAAATAAACATGAATTTTTTGAATTTTTGAAAATTTTTCAATTTTTATGGAATTTTTGAATTTTTAACAAAAATAAACAACAATGCAAACATAAATTAAACGTGATAACAGAAATGCATTAAAAACAATATGCAGACGCAGATATGGATGCATAACCTCCCCAAACCAAACCGTACAATGCCCTCATTGTACCAAAACATGGAAAGGAAATGCAAACTGAAAGAGAAAGAGAGTGAATGCGGAAAACTTACAAGATGCGCGAATAAAGGGACCTCCCCAAACCGACCATGAACATGGGAGGTTGCTAAAGGCCCGTAAAACCGTCTCAGGAAGCTAATCCAAGTCAAAAACACTCGATAGCAATCGAACAGTGGTCGATCGAGTGAACTGGCATTCAAAACTGCTCGATCGAAGGGAATAGCAGTCGATCGAGTGGTTTTCTTTCTGCAGGTGGTCGATCGAGTGGAAAGTCTGCTCGATCGAAAAGAATTGTCAGCAAAAGTGCTCGATCGAGTAGAAAAACTACTCGATCGAGTAATTCTCATTGTATTTCCTGCAAAAACGCAATGTAAACAGCCCGTAAACTAACTAGACAAGTAAACTGAGATAGTCTATGGTATAAAAACCATTTATTACAACTTAAGGTAAATAAAAATGCAGAAATAAATCGTCGGGTTGCCTCCCGGGTAGCGCTAGCTTCAGTCAGGTCCCAGCTCGACCTTCTTTTCTTCGAGCTCTCTAATTAGTCACAATCAAAACAGCTCAAAAGCGCAAAGACATTAAATCATAAACCTGCGCATGTGCTACAAAAAAGCATAAGTAGCACCAAAGTGGAATAGCAAAATAGGAAATAAAAATGTTTAACTTTTTAAGTCGTACAAATTTCCTATGAGCGCTCCTAAATTTACCCACAAAATATAGGAGCGCGGGAGCAATTAACGATAATCTAGGGCTCCATTTCAGATTAACAATTTTAAAATGATAAGGACGGTAAAAAGTTGATAGTTTAAATGTCCACATGAGAGGGGGTATAGCATTAAAGGAAGAAGCATGAATCAAACGAGGCAATATGCTATTAAAACAAACAATAATAAGATTATCGTCTACTACCTCAGGTTGGTCGCTCTCAACAACGGAATCACTGACAAAGGAATGCATTACCTCATCCGTGCTAGGAGCAAGTACCGACTCAGCTGTTTCTTCATCAACCTCTTCAGTGGAATCCATCCCGTAAATCGCAGCTTCAAGTGTATCTGACTTGGCTGTGAATAAGGGAGACTCACCGTATCCATTATCATCATCAAAATCGTCATCTAAATCAAACCCATATGACGAATCAAGGCTCCCAATGGCCAAATCAGTCGATCGAGCAAAATAATCACTCGATCGACCAACTTCCTCCTGAATTCCACTCGATCGAGTGGAAATATCACTCGATCGAGCACTTTCTCCTGGAAAATCACTCGATCGACTAATATTAGTCACTCGATCGAGTGATTCCTCCTGTACAGGGCTGAAATCTTCGCGTAAGCTAGTGAAATATGATAGAAACTCGTCGTCGGAGTCATAAAAGTCATCCTCAGTATTGGGCAACACGGTTTCCTTAGGGGAAAGACCGCTCTCAGCAAGGTATACCTCTTCTTCTTGCATCTCAGCTGCTAACTGAGCAACGTCAGTTTCGAGCTTAAGGAATCGAGCGTCCATATTTTTATAGCTCTCTTGCATTTGTGATAAAAGCGTCCCCATGGAATATGTCAGCTCCGTGATCTCTTCTATCTCCATCTCAGCTGCTAACTGAGCAACTACAGACTCGAGCTCCTTAACTCGCGAGTAGAATTGTCTATCATAATCTTGCTGAGCTTGCATTTGAGATGCAATTGTCTCCAATAAAGATCTCAGCTCCGCAAATTCTTCTTCTTGTATATCGGGAGGATCTTGTTGCGGTGGCCATTGATAGGATGGATGTGGCGGCACAACTACGTTTGCATTGTGCTCAAAGCAGTACCACATCCCCAAAATTTCTTCCTTTCCCAACTAGCGGGTTTTTCACTTGGGCTTCAAACGAGCAATTAGTCGGGAGACAGATGTCATCTTGGCAAGAGGGATCGAATGTACTCAAGCCTTCCCTTCGATAATCTCCCTCAGTAGCCTGTCTAATAAACCTGTAGGCCTATCAAAACAGCACTAAAGAAAAAGATAATAACGGCCTCAAGGTACTTAGTCTTCCCTTGAGGCGAAAAGACAAACAAAATAAAACAGATAAAAAGCGTCGCCTCCCCGGCAACGGCGCCAAAATTTGATACTGTCGTTTCTGTACCAAAAATAAATACCTAAGTTACTACTAACAGAAGTCAGCGGTAAGTAGGGTCGATCTCCACAGGGAGGCTAAGTTGCTATCTATCTGTTTAATTTGCCTGTCGGTGTCACAGAATGGGGTTTTGATTGTTTAAATTGAACTAAACTAACAAAAAGGTAAGAGAGGAATAAACGCAAGAAGTTAACAGAGGAGAAGAGAGTACGCTAGGAGTCGGTCCACCGTGGCAACTATACTATCGAGAATACTGAGGCGATTAGACTACTGATAAGAAGAGCTATGGTCGTCACCTTTAGGTCCTTAAACCGCCCTAGAGCGTAAATAGCTTAACTTTCGTCCTCACTACAATACCCTATTGTAATTAAGCAAGCCTTCCCTTTCAATCTTTCGATCCAGGTCGGGGTTAACTAAATTTATTGGTCTCCTGCATGCATTCATTCGAACGGATAACAATTATATTGCCTAATACAATTCTTATCGCAAGGCTAATCTACTCAAGTCAATTAAAACATGCTACCACGGCTTCCCTAATCCTAACACACTACAAGATTAGCTAGACATGGAAATAAGGGAAACAAGCATAAAGGAAATAAGAATAATAAACATTAAATTAAAAGGAGAGAAAGGAAGAAAGAATTACTGAATTTAAAAGATCCGGAAATGAAGAACCAAAGTAACAGTAGCAGTATATTCGTACCAGAGAGAAAGGGAACGAAGTAAAGTGTGTGAGAGAGTTTACAATGACATACTGACTTCCTATTTATAAGAAAATAGGATTAGCTAAACCTAATGACGGAATTAAACCTAAAAAGCCCACCAGTAGCAAAATCCACTCGATCGAGTGGATTAAAACCACTCGATCGAGCAAACAATTTAAACCGCTCGATCGATCAACTAAATCACTCGATCGAGTAAAGGCATATAAGGAACTGGTCGATCGAATGAATAAACTACTCGATCGACTGATTATTGAATCCTAAACCACTCGATCGACTAGAAAGGCACTCGATCGAGTGGATCTTGACTTCAGTAGCTACAATTCACGTTAGTTTGACTTTGACTTGTCCTTTTAGCTCCCGAAACAGCTTCACGCATCCCAAGACGGCTATAATTCCCGCTCCAAATCTACTCTTCCTCCAAATGCATGCAAAACGGACGGTAAATGACTTGATTTCACTACTTTTGGGTTCATTCCTGCAAATAAGACAAAATAACCCAAAGTAGCATATTCGGGGCATTTCGTAGCATAAAACCACGATAAAAGCATAAAGATACGCGCATAAATTAGGCTAAAAAGACTATATAAAATGCACGTATCACCACTCTCATGTCGTTTAAAAGAACAAATAATCTTCTTTATTATTTTCTCTTTCTAATAAATTGACATAGAATAAAGCATACACGTAGTGTTTGTGATTTTGCACCCAAAATCATATTATTTACTAAAAGCTCTATATACATCATCATTCTTATATTAGAATATAACGAATCTCGATGATTGTTTCACTTATATTTACTCTTTGTAAATCCACAATATTTTACAAAAAGAATTTGACTTCTTACCAACATAAAATCAATCATCATAATCTCATATAGTATGGTGTAAGCAAAATGTAACATAAATAATTGAACCTTACGCAACCATTATTTATATTTCATAGCCATTATCCAACAAATTAATACTTCTAATTTTGGTTCAATTAGTCACGTATAAAACATGCGATTATCATTTTCTTTACATCCCCACAATCAAAGATATACATGCTCTTCACAAATTATAAGATATCAACTCTAAACATGATGAATAAATTTATCAAATAAGTTTATCAAATAAGTTGAACGTCTTCCCCCACATGTTGTCACGCCACAAATTAGTGACAAACATAATCGTTCAAACAAAAAATACACCTTATTTATTCATTCATCATCTCAACTTTTAGATATCATATAATCATTGACAAATTATGTTCTCCATAATCTACTTTTATGAAGCTTTGACAAATAATCATTTTCACTTTTTGTCACACATATCCAAGATACTATATCAATTTAAAACAAAATATTTAGCCCCCACATTTGGTTCATAACTCAAATATCAATTTTAGTTCATCTCATAATCAAAACTAAAAAATCAATCCAAATGTGTGAAATAGTTTGCTTGATAAACATATTATACACATAACAATATCTTGGTCACTCAATCATTCTAGCTACTTGTCATTCAAAATCTTGGAACAATTTCATTCACTTAATCTCGAAATCAATTATCAAGTAATTTTACCAAGATTATAGACATTACCAAATAAATTAGTAGCTTAAACATATGAACGATTAAGGCATATATAATTTGACCAAACCTTCATATTTATCATCATAAATATTTGTAAAGGTAATTCACGGGAACATACCTTAATCACAAGAATGAATTGAGCAATAAAATTATAGATAATACCATTCTTTTATGAATCTTCATAAACTTTCCAGCACACTAACATGACATTGCTGCCTATTTTAAGGAGGCTAAATGACAGAATCTGCCCACGGCTTCAACTACAAAGTTGTAGCCCTTCTTCTTAGCTTTCCAACGCCATATTACACGCCTCAAACAAAGGTCTAGAGACCGAGTTATGGCCAAAATACCGACGTGCTGTCTCACTCCATACGGGCTGAATCTTCGACACGAAAATAAATATTTTCTCCAATCAAATAATTCTCAATGATGAGAATACAACAACAATAATAGTGACAAAATTTCGTTTCTCAATTGTTGGAAATATAGTATCACTATAGGGGCGAAGATATAATTAGAGAATATTTGTTGTTGTGTCGTGGTATGAAGGCCTTTGAATGAGAAACGAAATCGCCCGACTACGGTACAAATCGATATAGGCGTCGTCCCCCAAGGTCACACAACACTCCTAAAAGTTGTGTACTCAACCATTAGGAGTTGGAACTCATATGGTATGCTCAAAATTATCATAGAGAAATAGTAGAGATATATGGAAGATGTGTGTCTCAAATGACTACATACTTCTCATATTTATAGTGATTAATTAGCACTATAAAGAGGCATAACCACTACCATAAACATGGAGTTAGTGGGGTTATAAACATGCATTTAGTGGAGAGAGTGTAGAGATTCTCTTACGAGGTAATGTAAGGCTTCTCTACAATGTAATGTATCTAGACAACATTACTAGCCTTTTGCATTACTTCCAACACAAACCAGGCACGACGGTCATAGTTTGTGGTGGTGAGAGGTTGAAGGTAGTTGAAATGAGGATTAAAGTTATAAACACAGCCCATATCTACTCACCTTATCCTAAATGTCTCCAAAGCTTCTTACTGTTCATATGAACAGTTGCTGTGAGTCGCTTTGAGTTGCTCTACTCATTTGCGCTGCGTTTTTGTTTACATGTGCTTGTGCTAAGTGGGCTCCTTGCGTGGCCTTTTTTTTTGGGGTTAAACCTCACGTGGGCCTTTACCTTCTCTCTTTGTTTCACTTTCAGCTTACTACTCCTCGCTTTCCCTCACTTTATCCACACTTAATACTCCCCTTCCTATCACCTACTTTCCTCACTCTCTTCTCTTGTTCGCTTTCTTCATTGCTCACTAATTTGGGTGTGATTTCAACTACCATCCAGAGTTTAATATCATCAACGCAATCGGCGATCAGTTCGCCGTCGTTATCATCGCCTTATCAGATACATTCAAATCTCTTGGTTTTATTTAGTGAGTATATCCATCGTCATCTATTCCTTAATTTAATTTTTGGTTTTTTTGAGGTTTTCTACTCTTGGTCCGAAGATTTGATGCTATTTATTCTTCAAGTTTTAATTTAATTTCGTCAATTTTTGGTGTGCTTTTATTAATTTGGGTGTATTTTTTGGTGGATTGTCAATATATAAATAAGAATTTTGCTAAAGAAATCATTGATCAAAGATTTCTTTCATCTCCTAACATTATAAGATTTTAGGAGGTATCTCCTTCAAATCACTATTTAATCTCGAATCACTTTGAAACCATGATTTCCTCAGGAAAATAAATATTGAAACTTTAGTGATATAGGCGGTGAATGGTTAATAGATTGGTTTTGCTTTGATTATCTTTACCGTATTTTCTTAACCAAGATGTTTGATTTTATCATTAAAAAATTGAAACTATATTAGGTTTACCGTGCTGTTTTTAGTTGAGATTGATGTGAAGAGGGTTTGTTTTGTTGGGTGATGATCCTTACAATATTCCCAATTGTATGCGGGCAGTGCAATTTATAGTTTACTAGAGCCTTTTTTGGGCTATTATTGCTGCGTTTTTTGGAGGAGGGATTAATTTTGTTGATGATTAGTGGCTTAAGAGTTATCGTCTTATGGATCTTATTTTGTCGGCCAAGTTATGGATGAGAGTTGTTGGTCTGACAAGAACTACTGGCTTTGGAGAGCATGTGTTAGATAGGACGATGGTTTACCTATACAAACAAGGAAAAATAGTCCGTAAATGAGAATAGCTTAGTCAAGCTTAGCAGACCATCAAGTTTGTTTCCTTGCCGCATGAACACTGATTCAAGTCCAAGGGTCCATAAAACTATGAAAAGAGGTTTGTGATTTGATAAAATTGTGACTGTCCATTTCATTTATTCAACTTTTTTGGTGATCAAATAGTGAGAATTTGAGGTTTTTGGGTGTATTTATGAGGAAATTTAGAACTTTTTTAGTGGGGTTTAGTGGAATTGTATAGGTAAGTGAAGAGTGATGAAGAATTTGAGAAGGATCATTGAGGTTAAGGGTGATTTAGGTGAGCAGATGGGGATTGGCGAGGAGACATGGCAGAATCAAAGTTAGTGTGATGAATTTGTTGGAGTGATTTGGAAGGGAAGATGGCGGAATCTATTGTTTGTGTAGTAGTGATTAGTATTATTGATTCGGGAAATGTGCATTACCCCAAGATATTATTACTTTCGAGTTGTTGTTTGCCTAGCGGTACCCCAAAAATAATAGAAGTAATGGACTTATTTACTGAGCTTAGTAATTTAATGAAGCCAAATTACATAAATGGTAAATGTGTTCCAATCACATAACAAGGATAATTATATGTATTAAGAATTGAGTAATCTCATATTATTTAATATTGTAGAATGAAAAGACTATATGCAAAAATGAAATCGATAACAAATCAATTGAAATTAACTAAACTAATACGAATTTTGCACTTTTTGGAACAATAGTATTGTCACTCGATTGTGAATATCCGATCGACAGATGTTGAATATGGGAAAAAACCTTAGTAATATCATAGTAAAAGTAGTTCATTTGGTTTGATGGACTTTGACTTTTCGCTTATATTAAATGAGTACATTTTACTTTATATTAGCATGATACAATTTTCTAATCGGGAATAAAAGAAGGATTATGATCAAGTAAGAATTTCTCGATAAAGAACACCTAATTAATATCTTATTCTTCGTGTTCACTAAAAGTAAAGCCCCAATTACCTCCAAGGCAGTGACATGTAACATTTGATACAAACCAATTGAGAACCTCTTAGAAGATCATTAAGTTTTGCTTACGCGAAAGTGGTAAACAACCCCCTTAAGTTTACTTCAACGTGAGATTAAGCCCCTTAAGTTTGATTTGGAGTAAACAACCCCCTTAACTTTGTTATAAAGTGAAATCAAGCCCCTTTTATTTTTCCGGCCAAAATCTCACCGGATTTTTCAATTTCTGATCACATATTACTTAAGTTCAGCGTAAAAACTAAAAGAAATAACAAACTAACATGAATAATATAACCTCACTTGTATTTTTAAAGATCCGAATAATGCCAAGCACTAAAAATTCACTTAAAACCCCGTTCATAAATAAACCAAAAGGCTCAAGTACAAGGAGGAAAAGAAGCAGGGTATATAAGATAGATTACCTGCACATTGGTTCTTCCACCTGGCAATGCTGCGGTCCCAGTGGGCGCTGATGGCAAGTTGAGATCTTCCGGCGTATCAGGTTCAGACAGAAGATGAGAAGGAACTCCCTACTCTCAATGAGATCAAACATTCAACTTTTGAATCAATAGTAAATGTGCATTACCTCTCTTTGTTCATTAGTCACTAATTGAACCATAACTTCAGCTGCAAATATGCTTATGGTGGTTTTGCTAGAATTTACCGATTTAGTACTCTTAGCTTTTTTTTTTGTGTTTTGTATAAACTAATTCTATGTTGTTTATATCTTTTCATATATAGGAGTCGTGATCGGCGTATTAAGATCGCTCTACATGGAGGATTATCAATTTTGGAAATCCTATACTTTGCAAAGGGAAAAGATAAATTAAAAATGTCGGATGATTATAAATATAATTTCATTTGTTAGATTTCCCTCTATTATAGTTTGATGCTCTACCAGTTTCAAACTACCCACAACGTTACTCCAAAAATACTAACCTTATAGTACACTTGTAGCTACTAAATTTGCACACTTTAAAATATATATCATCCTTGGCAAACAACAATTTGCAAATAATAATATCTTGGGGTATCGCGCGCTTTTTGCGCGCGATATAACAACTAGTATTCATCAATGTCAGCAAATTGACGGAAGACGATGTTAGGGTCACGGTTGTTACTTTTTATAGGAAAGGTTAGTGGTATCATATGTATTTTAAAAAGTGAAAGGGTATCAGGTAGAAAATGAAAGAACTCAGGGGTATTATGTAGAAAAATCCTATAAAAAAGGTTTAGCAAATCAGCTGAAAAGTAGTTGATTTTGATAAAATGACGTAAGGATATAATAATTATTTAATATTATAGTTTAGAGGGGTAAAAAATGGAAGATAACTCATTTCAGGTAACTAATTTCTCAAATGCTACATTATGTAGCATTTAATTTCAGGTGACTTATTTAGTCAAATAAGCTACTTACACTTGCAAAAAAATCAGATAGCTAAAATTTTGATCAAATAAACTACTTTAGTCAAATAAGCTACCTGAAGTGTCATGCCAAACAAAGCCGTAATACATCGATATAATTATAGAATTTATAGATACTCCCACTTCATGAAATCGACCTTCAATATTATACATTTTTTTTTTTTTGTGTAAACCATTCGGTTTAGTCCGAATTCAAGCCAGGTAGGACTATTAGGGCGGTAAAACTCACCCTACATACAACATCACAAATTATACCAAAGTTTTTACATGTACTGAGTGCTTGTTTGTCCAATTTATTTGTACAATCTTACGATCTTCGATTCAATCCCGCGATTCGATCCTACCAAGTACCAAACTACCAATCCATCTTCGATCCAGAGAAGGATTCCGAAAAATCCCATCCTAACTCCATGACAATGCCATCCAAAGATTTTTATAGACATGGTTGCCAAGGAAGAAATGACAGCAACATAATGAATTTCTCAGTGTTTTGTTTGGTTATTATTTCTACTTCTACTCAGTGGCGGACCGAGGGGTGCGCACAGCACCGCACGTGCGCACCCTTCGATCGCGAATTTTTTTATTTATTAAAAAACTGCTACTTTTAGATTATATACAAATAGCGTTCCATAATAAGCGTTAAGAAGCCTGTAGCGCAATGGTACAAGGGTTTGGCTGTGACTCTGATGATCCCGTGTTCAACCCCCCTTCAGCGCACTTTTTATTTTTTATAAAAAAAAACGCTTAAACCGACTAATAGATATCCCCTTTCTTATTTTTTTTTAAACACGACTTAGTCTCGACTCTCGACAGTGAACTCTTCCCTTCAAATCACCGTCTGAGTTCTGACCCGCCACCGCTATTGACCACCGTGCCTGCCAAGTGCCACTGCCGGCCACCGCACACCTCTAATTTAGTGTAAGTTATTCAATCTTTAATCTTCTTTACTTTAATTTTCAAAACCCTAATCCTCTTTTCCTAATTTTGTTATTTAGGTTTTAGTTAGAAAAGAATTAATTATATGAAATTATGGATGTTTGTACTTTTATTTTGATTGTTTGGGCTCTATTTGGACTCTTGATTGTGAATTGTGAATTTCGATTTTTGATTATTTTACTTAGTTGTTTTTTCAATTAACTTAATTGTTTATTCATGAAATAATGAAATCCTAATTAAATTATTTCAATTAAAATTGTAGATTAATGAAGAAATTTGGAAGTTTAGAATCTTTTTGGAATCCACAAAGAAGGCATATAAAGCTTTTTCTTCATCTTCTACTTTGTTGTTTTTTCAAAATAATGGACGGAGTGAACATGTTATTTACTATGTAAGACGAACTTAATCTAATATTTTCATTCAAAATAATGAACCGAGTGAAAATGTTGTTTTCAGAACATGAAATCTCGTTGGATGGCTTTAAATATTTATTATTTGTGATTTTTTGTAGCATGTTGTTTACTATGTAAGACGAACTTTAACATTTACCCATTTAGTTACATTGTTAAAAAAAAAATTTCAATTGTGCACCCCCATTGCAAAAGCTCTGGGTCCGCCACTGCTTCTACTCCGTTCCTGTAGGTAAGTAGTTTATCACTTGGGACAGAGGATCCTCATTGGTTGTTTATTACAACTGATATACATTTTTTTCCCGCTGGATTATACAGAAAAGCTGAATCCTGATTAGCTTGAACAAAATTACAAACCTCAGTAAGAGCAATATTTACAGCCTACCGTACATTGATAGTAAATCCCGCAATTTTGAGGCCTCCGCCTCCAAACTTCCAAAACTGGCAGAAGCAGGTAATCTCCAGCTCCAGTTTCCAAACTGTATGACATTTAAGAATTAGAAGAAATCCCACACCAAAGGGAAGAGGAGCTACATATTTATCTTGACAGTTATATCTAGAAAAGTTGGTATTGAAGATTTTATAGTAGAAACAAAATGATAGAAGTAGAAGAACTCCAAACAGCAGCCAATCACATGCACAATGCGGTCTTTTACAAAATATATCCATTGTTTTTTTTCCCCTAAGGTTAGAAAGAGAAGCCAGAAACTAAGAAATGCTCTCTTTTACACCACAAACAGATCCTCAGCCACAATCCATCCAGAGATGGTACGAGTATGATCAGCAATTTAGTATCCCTTGCAGTATTAATTATTTGCAATCAGTGAAATTTACAGTTTAGACTGATATGCCACTCATCAACAAAGAAACTACTAAAACCCACGTTATGTGTGAGACTTGTGAATTCCTATGGAGTTCCCAACTCCTCCGTCATGCAAAAATGGAGCCAAACAAACCACCCTACAAAAATGCAATTCATTGGATTTTAGAGTACCCGTGAATTCAAGGAGCAACCAAACGCTGCCTTAGTTTTCTTTCCATCTAAAACCCTCCAAATTAAGCGGAATATGGAACATTTCCTATCGCTAACTCCCCCATTTCCCTCCAAATTTCATGAATTTTACCAAACAAACGTGGGAAAGTGGCTTCATTCGTTTCACTAGAAACGTCTGAATAACAACAAAATTTCTTTCAAAAGAAAATCTAGATGTGCCATTTCACATCACACAGACGACAACATTTACCTTCACGAACTTATTACTAAAAATAAACCTAAGCCTTACATTAACCTAGTGAGAAACAATGGGTAAATTAATAGACTAACACTAATAATCCACATCCTATACAGAAAAGCAAAACTACCTGAGTAGCTGGAATGTTCATTCTGGCAGAATTTCCAAGTCGAAGAACGTCTTGCATTGGTATAATTACTGTTTTAGCTACTGAAGATATTGCACTTTTGATAAGGTCCCATGAGATATCAGTTCCATCATTGAGGGAAAGATATCTTAGCACCTGTACAAATATCAGTGTGGAAGTAATGCTCGGGCACACAGAAAAGAAAAAAGCAAAATTTATACTCTCCAATGCATACTTATAAAACACTTCAGCAAAAAAGAAATCATACATGAGATTTCTCCTCCTGCTTCAAATTGTCCCACCAGCCTTGAACCTACAGAAAATAACCAAATATCCAATAAATCGGAAAGCTGAAGTCAAACACAGATTAATCATCAACTGAATTTTTCTCCCAAACTTACAAATCCCAAAATCACCTTCTGTAATCTATAACGCAACCAAATAATGAAATATACTACTAATATTGAAATTTCATGCTATGTAGCTGTATATTTAGCAGACATTTACCGTGTCATTATCATGAGTTCCTGTGTATACTACTTGATTATTTTCATGATTATGCGGCAGATGCGGGTTGTCTGCATCACTTCCAAAGCCTGAATCAAAATGCATCAACTTAATGAAGTATTATTTTGGTAATTATGAAAAACTTGAAATAGGGCCATAGGGACGTGAGGAGAATTGAGGGAAGGGGAGAAGCCAGAGGTTTTTTAAAATATCAATACCAAATTGCAGGACAGCCATCCCAGGTGCCCCAATAGATTTCCTTAACTGAACTACATCCTCAGTGATCACACCCTATAATATAATACATTAAAAGGTCAAAAGCTGCCACAACAATGGATGGTTAAATAGTAACTCAAATGATAAGAGAAAAGCACGCTATCATCAGGGCATAAAAAATTAACAATACACCATACAAAACAGAATCATACAAGGTCTTCGGCAATTATGTCAATCTTCCCAACAGCCCCAAAGATAGCATCGAACAATGACTTCCCAGGACCAGCCTACTGTCATCAAATAACATTGCAGGTAAGCAACGAAAACTTAAAAAAGACAGTACTTGATTGAGTAAAGTAAGGAAACTGACCTTCCATTTCCCTACCATTGCAGTGTTTGCCTCTGTATATCAACAGTACCTCCATTATAGCACTTGTGGAAAGTATCACTAAATTTTAGCAAATCAGTGATAAAATGTCAAAGGTTCATACCTGATGGAACAGCCCAAAAGCCAGCTAATCCTCGAAAATGGTCAATTCTGAAATCATCGTACAGATCTACTGCTCGTCGAATTCGGCGTACCCACCAAGAAAATTGATCTTTCTCCATAGCCTTCCAATCGTATAAAGGGCTTTACATTTAAGAATAAAGAAAGCTTATTGGCACGACGACTCAACTCGAGCATAATAAAGGGGAGTTTCAGCAAAATGATTGAGAAAATTGAGATGCAGGTTCCTAGAGACGAGATCAGGTGAGCAACGAAGTAAAAGTAGCATTCACAATATTTTTTACATTCCACAGTCTGGAAAAAAAATACTCCCTCCATTCAAATCCAATTGCCCCATTTACTTCTGAGTAGTCTGCAAGACGCAACTTTGACTATATTTTTCTCCACCGACGAGTTACTAATTTTTGTTGAAAAGTCACAAACCTGTTCCACAGTTGACCGGTTTCACTGAAAGCATCAGGTGGAACGCCGCTAACTAAAAGAGGAAAACCCTTCCTGTTCTGCAACATGTATAGACATCAGTAGCAAATCCTCAAAGGTCGAAAAATCAAGAGAAACGAGTTATCAATATAAGTTGTTAAGCACACGAACACGTACCAGCAAAAACAATTTCCTGTTAGCCCAAACATCTGCACTATGATAGCCCACATAAATTGGCATATCCCCCATTATCTTTATACCCTTTACTCGTGCATAATTCTGAATTTTCTTCCATTGCCTTTGGAATAGAAACTGCTCAGCAATGAATATATCAATCTGTCCAACTCAATGGGTAAGTACATCATCAACCAATGATTAATCAGAGGGATGCAATCTCCCAAAGCAGCTTAAAGCTAGTTCAGCTTACAAAGTCTTTCTTGGTCTGGTAAATTTTCTCCAGTGCTGAGAGATGGCGGTTTTTTAGGGGTTCAGGCCAGTCATACCAACTGAACGTATTGCAGACACTGTCGATCGCAGCAAAGTATGCTGCATCCTCAAGCCAGCCTGCATGATTGTGACAAGACTGAAGGATATATAGATTTTTGCAATGTTGCTAATAATCATGGAGTTTAGCCTCAAGCATCTAAAGAAAGTCTCCCCTAAGCACAACAATTCATAAATCATTTACTATTGAATTAGGGAGCATGGGAGCATATTTGAAATTTTACTTTTTGACGAAAAATATGACTGCAACATCTGAGTCACACAGTATATGAAAATTGTCGACTGAAAAAATTAATGTCTCTCAATATGTTGATTACTGAAATAAGTCAATCATGAGCTTTGCTTTGGCTCAAGCCTCCTGGTTCAGAATCTTCAAAAAAGCGATGTACTAGTATACTACATGAGCTCATGGCTTAGACAGAGATTATGTGCTTACAAACTTAACGAGAATCATAAGAAATGAAAACCAGACATCAGAAACTCACTTGATATACTGGGATCTTTTCGGAAATTTTGAAGCTGATTTTTTAGCTCCCCTTCACTCATTATGAGTCGTTCTGCTGCCTACCAAAAGTTAAACAGGAACAATTAACACAAACTGACACCCACAAGACGTACCTTTGGAGATAGGGCTAGGATATGTGTAATGGCATTTGTTGCATAAGATCCTAAAATTAAGTCCTGCGACCAGCTTTCCTTTAACTTTCAAGAGGAAAAAGTTCTGAATCATGATATAGGCAATAATTTTGAATAATGCCCACTGGCCAGTGGCCACCTTATCAGTTATTGGTCACCATAACTCAAAGGGCATGACTGGGGAATTTAAATTTTGATTCATACTAATACATAATTAAAATTGTGGTGGTGGTTAAATCGTGTAAGTCTTATAAGTTTCTGACTTGGGGAAAAATTCACTCTTAACCATTCATTTGAGCAAACTTCACTCTCGTCATAAAGAACAATGTAAATCTCCAACCTTTGCAACCAAGTGATCTTTTATCTCAGCCACAGCAGCAAAATTGACTCGCTCTGCATCACTAGAAAAGAGGGGAAAAAAATAGTATGACTATATGAAAGAACACAAACATAGCATCATCTAGAAAAAATAGTTTTTGTGGGGATGTTGCGAAAATGAGCAGAGCAACGAGGCATACATAGGCTTAGGAAGTTCATCTTCTGTCAACAGTCCATCCTTCACCAGTTCTTCAAGAGAAATGAGAAGTGTGTTTCCGCAATTGGCATCCTGATTTCAAAACAAAATCATTCACATTCCTGTAATGGTCCTTTGTTTTCATTTTATTTTATGATTGACGGTCATTGAACTGATTTAAACATATCTACCATTCTTCACAGTGACCAATTAATATCTCCATGTTTATAAATGTGACTACTTGAGCACTATCTACACAACTTCAGACTCCTATAAGAGCTTCTTGCACTTCACAAAGTAAGAGAGAATTTTTCAACAAATTCTTTGCATCACCTCCTCATGTAGCTAACAATTCACCATGAACTCTCAAAATGACTACGAAGCACGAACCGTAACAACTACCTTGACAGAGTGAAAATTACGGGAACTCAAGTTCTATATATATATATATATTTATATATATATATATATATATATATATATATATATATATATATATATATATATATATATGTTTAACACAGTAAGCCAAAGCCATCATATCTACTACCACTAGTCCATATATAGAGCAAGTGTTAGTAAATACACTTATTGTCTAGATACGGCGTGCTAAAGATTTTGGGGGGAGGCCAACCAGTGGCGGAGAGAGGGGGCTAGGGCTCAACCTCACTTCCAACTTCCAAGCAAGGAAGATAAAAAATATATTTAAAATTTCCGATTCTTTTTCAAGTTACCCCCTCACTAACTTGCCCCTATAAAATTTCAATCTATGCTCCGACTCCCTCCCCTTAACTTGGGAACTCAATATACGGAATATGAATTCCTAGTGACGGAGACAAAAATCCTATAAACAACAGGTGGCATGTTGGAATTCTCTCTCCCTTGTATTGTACGCGTACTGTATTGGCGTTACTACTCATCTACAATATAACCGACTAAACCAAGTTTTGGGCGTATGAAAAAAGAGAAAGACCTGGCCGGAGTAGGGAGAGCCTTCTTCATTAGCTTTCCTTCCTGGTGGAACCAATGGTAGTACCTTCATTTATTCACATCAACAATTCAGTAAGTGCACCTCAATCATAACCTAAACCTCCAATTACACTAATCATATACTCTTTCCATCCTGATCGTATGTTTAACTTTGCTGTGACGATCAATTTAGTCGTTAAAAATAATCTCAAAATACAAAGGTAAACAAATTCAAGACTTGTTAATACAAGTAAAAAAAAAATAGAGAGAGATGTGCCTGCCAAAGAGAGCAACCAGAGGAGTGAAGCCAGTCGACGAAGTGAAAAGCATGCTCTCCAAAATCGCCGATACCGTGAGGTCCTGGCAACGACGTCGGATGGAGCAAAATACCCGCTCTCCGGCGGTCGGAAGCCTCGCAGGTCGGAAAATATTCGGCGTAATTTTCCGGCAAATCTTCGCCGACGCCAACATCAGCGACGGAGATTGTTTGAGCAGTGGCGGATGTGAGGAAGTTTGAGCGGAATGCGGTGACGTTGGCAGTGGTGGTTGAGAGGAGGTGAGGGAGTTTGGGAATGGAATATGAGGAAGAAGAGGAGAGAAGGAGGGAGAGAGAAGGAAGTGGGAGGGACGCCATTGTTGATGTCTCGAAGAGCTCAACCAAGGAGAAAAAGGATTGAGTCACTGCACACTGTAGGAGTCTGAGTAATTGAGGAGCAAGTGGAATGTGGCCCCGCAGTTGATGCTTTTGACGGTGATATTGGCCTATTGGGTATCCACATCTACATTTCTATATGAGGGCATATTTTAACGTTCAAGGCAATCATAAATTTGTTTTTTTTTTCCTCTAAATGTTTTCAAGTTAGTACTCTTCGCCTATAATGTATTGGAGTTCGATTCGGCAATTTTGAATTTGGTGATGGTATATATACCATCGATAAATTATGATACTAATATTTAAATTTTAGGTCGGTCTAATTTTGAATCGGTATTGCTTTTTCACATACGGCTTTTACTCTTTCATATACATTTTTCCCATAATATTTCCAATCACTACCCTCCCCTCAACTAAAAAACCTTGATTTTATTCTCTCTTACTCCTAAAACCTAATTAAATTTCACTCAAATTCTTCAAATTATAGATCTTAATTCTTGTATCGAACAAATAATCATCTCCATTGATTAAACAATTACATTAATTTGTTATTTATTACACGAAATTGCATTTTGCGTGAAAAATGAATTTGTCGAAGCTTTAGTGCGGCAATACACAAGTTGAATTTGTCGAAGCTTAGCGTTTCATTGTAGTGAATCAAATTGTCATTGTCATTCAAGACTTGATTGTCTTTTGCTTTATTTATTTTTCCAATTAATTATAAATTATTTCATTCATAGGAGAACATGGATTGACTTGGGCTCACAGCTATAGTCGTTGGTTGGGGGGAAAACGGCTAAAGTATGTGGTCGGCCTCTGGTAGATGGGTCGCTGGTGGGTAGGCCATTGGTGATAAGGGTGGTTGGTGGTGGTCAGGTAGGGGAATGAAGGTGGTGACAGTGGCGGAGAAGGGGCGATTGGTTTTTTATTTATTACTCCGTATTATTGATGGATAGTATGGGACATGAGGGATGAGAGAAAATTGCAAATAAAAGGGATAAAAAGGTAATTTCTGTATGTGAAAGAGTAAAATCCGTATGTGAAAGAGCAATACCCATTTTGAATTGAGGAGAGTTCAAATAAATGGATTTCTGCTCAAGCTTATCATTATTTAGCCAAATCTGATGCTTTGGGGGTACGAAAGGGTTTTTGGGCAGTAGGGCTGGGTTTTCAAAGCAAGAGGGTCCTCGACAGGTAGAAGAGGGAAGAAATTGATGTAGGGTAGAGTTACCGACGACAATACCAAAGACAGTTGTTATGGTGGTTAATGGTCGTGGTTTTATCAGGTGGAGTTTCGTGTATGATGGTTTTATCTCATTCCTTAAATATCTAAACCAAATACATTAAGGAAACACACTATCCCGCTATATAATTAAATTTAGACAATACTAAATACAATACCCCAACAACAACAACAACAACATCAGAGCCTTAATCCCAAAATGATTTGGGGTCGGCTGACATGAATCATCCTTTCGAACCGTCCATGGGTGAACGCACGCCTCAAAATGCGAATAAAAAAAAGGGGGAAATGAAAAACAAAAAGGAAGAACGAAAATGTAATGGAAAGTCAAGGTAAACTTAGGGGTTTTAAAATCGAATTCCGGATTTCTTTTATAAAAACTTAAAATTTAAATCGAGAGAAAAGATTAAAACGATTTTTAAAAACCGAAATAGAATTAAGGATCCGGAATGAACCAAGTAAAATCTATAAGAAAGTGGTTGGTAAAAAAGTGTAATAAATGAGAGAAGAATAAATAATTTAATTTCTTTAAATTAAATAAAAAAAAACACTAAATATGTCAAAAAAACATCAAATACTAAAAATCCACATGTATCCTTTCCCTCCATTGTGCCCTCTCCGTCACCATACTCTCCTCAAGCCCCAGAAATCTCATATCGTGCTCTATCACTCTCAACCATGTCTGTCTCGGTCTTCCTCTACCTCTAAGGACCTTTTCTGTTCTCCAAGTCTCCGGCCTCCTAACTGGTGCGTCCATAGGTCTCCTTCTCACATGGCCAAACCATCTTAGTCAGTTTTCCATCATCTTGTCCTCTATTGGTGCCACTTTTACCTTTTCCTTAATCACCTCATTCCTTAACCGATCTTTCCTTGTATGTCCGATTGTCCGCACATCCACCTCAACATGCGCATCTCCACCACACTCATCTTTTGAATGTGACAATGTTTCACGGCCCAACACTCGGAATCGTAAAGTAAGGCAGACCTAATTGTCGTGCGATAAAATTTTCCCTTTAATCTTTGGGACATATCTTTATCGCATAGAAACCCTGAAACACTCTTCCATTTTAACCATCCCGCGCGCTTTAATTCTAAATACAATACCCCACTAACAATTAAATTTGAACCATACAAATACAGTAACCACCATATAACAGTAACCACCATATAATTAAATTTTTCTTTTTCTTTCATTTTCCCTTTTTGATTTCACATCCTTACCTTTTGCCAATCAAACACCGTCTTAAAGAATTATAAACAAAGGGTTTTATATTACTGCCGACCAAAGGAACTCCATGAAACTATTCAATATAGAACATTTCATAAAATATTATAATAATATTTAATTAAGTTATTTTATGGATATTAAGTTCATCCATTATGTGGTGGGATTTACCTAGAAATTTGTTCCCACTATTATCTCTCATAACTTACCACTCACAATTTTCAAGATTCTAAAAAAAGGGAACATATTTATTCTGATTAAGGTTGACCAAGCCCACCTCATTAAGAAACTACACCATCTAAACTGTGAGCTTGAATGTTTAGAAATCGATCAGATCTGGGGATTTAGAAATCGGGTTATTCATTAAGACGGATCAATTCTTTCAAGCAATAATGGTTGGAGGTAACTAATTGATCTCTTCTATCACTTTCGCATTTAGTTTATACTGTTGGAGTCGGTGTCCTCCAGTTAGTGCGGATAACGTTATTGCACGTACACTTGTACGGACAAGTGGGAGCTTGTTGGGGCTGGTGTCCTCCACAGTTAGTGCAATGACATATAAACCTCTAAAAGGATCAAAGGGTATACTTTTGTATTATTATCAGTTGGTCCACGTTTATCAATAACGGTTGGCTTGCTAGATAAGTTTGACGTTATTGTCATACTGATGGCGGTGATCAACTGGTCCCTAAAAGTCACACCTATAGGATACGTTTGAGAGATGTGACGGTATGAAAATACAGTCATGTTGATGCCTAATATGACTAAGCAGTTAGTCGGAGTTATTGACTAATAATTAGTCAAACGCGATGTTGAGATAATTATTTAATACGGATTAAATAATAATGGCTAAGATGAATTAAGCAGTTAATTCGTAAATTAAATATATACGGTTATATTTAATTAATGTATATTGAATTAATTAATTATACAATATTGTCATTGTCGGACAAGTATTAATATATCGACTGAGTCATGTTACTAGTTGATATTTTAATATCCGATGACGGATGATGATTTATAATTAAAACCCGTCATATACATTTTAGCGAAACGAGTCGGACCACGAGTTAAAATAAGGAGAAAGTGGAAAGCCCACTCTCTCCCTAATACACGGTTTGGCCGAGATGAACAAAAGGAGAGGGCTTCTCTCCTTTTGACCTAATTCATTTCATTTGCACAAAAATTAGGTTTTTGGAGCATTTCTCTCTGAAAACCTAGATCTCACATCGAAAACTCACAAAAACTCTCTCAATATTGCAAGACAATTAGAGAGTAATTTCTAGCACAAGGGGCATAGTCTCAGACGATCTTGGGTGCAACAATTAGGAGGAAATCTACGTTGATTTCTGTTCATTAGGCCGAATTGCATAAGGACCCGAGGTTGATTTTATTCTCTTATCGTTTTCTCTTGTTTTTCGTTTATGACAATTAATCACATGTTAATATTGCGTTATAGTTCTAATATTTAAGGGAATTTTACGGATATTTCCCTACAAGTGGTATCAGAGCGAGGCCACGTATATTTTTCATTGTGATTTTCATTAAACGATTTGAATCGATAATTTTTTTGCATAGAAAACCGTGCGGCCGAAAATTTTTACACGGCTGTTTTCTGTTTTTTTTTTCGTGCATTGAAAACCGTGACATGTATATACACGGCTGATCTGTTTTGTTTTTCGATTTGTTCTTTGCATATTGTTATTTTAAACGATAATCATAGCAATATGTTAAAGTATTATCAATTGTAGATTTAATTGTATATGAATTAGATCAAAATTGCAATTGGTCTTGTTTTGTTCAATCGATTTCACGATGGTTTTGGCCGCGCTGAAATTTTGAGCCGCTGAAATTTTTTTTTTTGCTGTCTTTTGCTCTCGGCAAAACCGCTGAAAAAAAAAAAAAAATTTTTTGCGTTTTTTTTTTTTTGGCCGAACTGAAAAATTTTTGTTGGAAATTTTTTTTCTCTTTTGGCCATAAAATGTACATTATACGGATGTTGTACACTCGCTTGATAGTGAAACGGTTCACTCACGTACCATTTAGTTATTTTAAAACAATTTAAAGTAACGGATTATCATGTATTAAAATTAAGTTGATAGAAGCGGTTTTGTCACATAATTTTAATCGTTAAAAGGTGGTTTGGATAAATTTAACATAATTACGGAATTATGTCACGAATAAATTTTGTTTTAGTTGATGCATTTTTATTTATCGTTACCTTTGAATGCCTTGAATGTTTTATTACGTATTTAATTTTACAAACGGTTGTAACTTAGTGTGGCCTTAGTAGAACGTGTTACCGTAATGATGGAACACGGTATTGGTTGTATTTTGAGATCTTGCATCTCCGTTTTGGATTTTTCTTTGTAATTACAAGTTTTAATTTAGAATGTAAATAGGTTTATATTTTGTAAATTTAAATTGTAATTTTGAGAAGACCAAAGATGGAGATCGGATGCTCACTCCCGCTGCATGGACCAAGATGGAACATCAAGACAAGCTTCTCGGGTCCAACGGTGGATTCCAAAGTTGTATTTTGTTTATTTTGATAGGATAGGCCACACTAGGACTTTTATTTACGTTTTGCATTTTTTTAATGTTTTCATCGTAACGATAGTTTGCATCATATTCCGCCTAAAACCAAACCACCTAATATTTGCATGAAAACTGACTCATATAGAGGTCACGCGTTAGTTTTCTATGACATACAGATGTCACACGTTTTTATAAGCCATCACCTAAATTAATTCATTCACGTAATGCTAGATTTTGTTCACTTAAAATGAATTAAAACTAAGTTGATGGGATCTTCCTCCTACAACCAAAATTGAGAATAGTCTTTATAGGTCAAACTCCAATGAATCCCTTCTTCGTCGGTAGGCATAATATGACCCCTTCTACGTCGGGTAAGTTGGAACTGATTGACCTATTTTATCTCAACACTATGGTCACTCGTACGATCCTGTGATTATGGTGGACTATAGATAGGATTTACGGAAATCTATCGACCGAGAGTTCTAACGGTAGAACTAGCTAAACAGTTGGCTTATCAATTTACGGAAATTGAGTCTTGGGATCACTTGTATAATTCTTAAGGTAGATCAATTATATAAGTGCAATGAGTCTACACGTTAAAAATAAATTTTAAATAGACTTAAATCACCACGATGAGTTGCTTATTTGGTTTTGTTTTTCCTTTCTTTTTCAGTGTAGATCACGATCAATTAAACTGCTAATAACAAAATGGTTGGCCGTATGAACGACCCAATGCCAAGTGCCACATTGGACCGTGAGTCCTGGCTTCGGATCTTCATGAATCAGATGAATCAGTCTACTCGACTGAAGAATGATGGATCAAACTTCGCGGACTGGGAGGCGGCATTACGGAATGCTGCCATTGCTGACACTACAAAAATTAGGTAATTGGCGACCATATAAGGCGACTGAGAACAGTCGCCATTAAGAATAAAGCGACTAAGGCCCGTCGCCCGCACTTCGTAGCTAGGTTTAGTCGCTTTTGGCGACAGGACTTCGTCGCCAATTTTGGCGACTGAATTTTTTTAAAGCGGGCGACAGAAACTCGTCGCCAAAATTGGCGACTGTGTTGGGTCGCCAATTTAGCGACTGTCATCAGTCGCCTTTTTTCAAGCCACGTCACCTCCAAATCTTCAGGATTGGCGACGGTTTTTGGTCGCCATTTTGGCGACTGTTTTTGGTCGCCATTTTGGCGACTGATTTCCGTCGCCAATTGCACTGTTTCCCGTCGCCAATGACCCTAAAATTAATTCATGATCGAAACTTAGCGACGGTTTCCGTCGCCAATTGCCCGAAGATCCGTCGCCAAATTTACATTTTTTTAGCCTAAAAATCGTTTTTGACCTAGCCAAATACGTAAAACCCTGCAAATAAACCAACACTTCCGCGAGAGAACACATGGGAAGCCAACACAACCAAACTTGATAAAGAAAATCATGTTCCATACACACAACTACGAGTTTTGGTCATCTAACATTATCCGGGAATAACATGTTCTCTAAAAAACTACATAACAGGGAAACTTGCTCCCGCTCCACTACCACCTCCATAATTAGGATCTCTAGGATCCTTTGGTTGCGGGCACCACCCAGTGTTGCAATTGGCAAAGAAGGAGTTCATCCGGTCCATTTCCTCCTTCATCCTCCGAATTTCTTCATCTCTCTCGGCATCCCGCCTCTCCCTCTCGGCATCCTGCCTCTCCCTGGCGGCTAATTGAGCTTGGAGCACACTTACGACACTTGGGGTATAAGGTTGTTGTTGGGAGGAAATTGACCCTCTTCTTCATGTAGGAGGGTAGAAAATCTCCTTTGCCGACCCGGCTCCATACACATCTCCTCTTTGGAACCCCTCAACAAGATCAAACCATAGCTCATTGTCATCAATTTCCGGGTTGTTCTTCCTACGGACAAGGAATTGTTCCTAAAAAATTGATAAAACATTAATGGTTAGAGGTTACTTATCTAAAAATTGATAAAACATATACTTTAAAAAGCTAAGAAATTTTTATTTTTTGACACTTACATATAACTGTTGATCTTTTTCCTTCGCGAAGATCAACTTGCCCTTGCTTGTCTTCTTTGCGTGAGTGTCAACAAAGAGATCAACAATCGTGGGTACCTTGCCCTTATTCTTCTTGGTCTTCCGGAAAAAAAAACAAGGAAATTGTTACTCAAACATGATAATTAATGAGACTAATTAAATTAGAAGACTATTAAATTAAAAGCTAAGATAAATAACTTACATCTAACACCACACGATCATGAAAAGATTGAGACCCTCCATAATGAGTAGGCTCAACTTTCGCGTCCTTATCTCCTCCTTTCCTGTTGATCTTGTTCCGGGCCGATGCTTCCTTGAACTCAGGACTGTTCCGGTACTTGGTATATTCCTCATATGACGAACCTATAATCAATAAAATAACAATTATTAATTAATATAGTTTCAAAATATGTAATGAATTTTAACTAATTACGGGTATTAAAAGAAACTAAATACCTTTCATGAAAGATGGCGCCTTCTTCCTCTTAGACACCTTATACATGTTGTCCCTTAGCCTCTTCTTGCCAATGTCATTATACCTTTGCCAAACTAGGCGCTCAAGGTCGGTTGGCCAATAGAACACACGCTACAAAAAGTAAACACATAGATGAGAAACAAATTAATAATAAGGTAATTAAAATAAATAAATTATATTTAATAATATATATTTTATAAATAGATACCCGGAAGTTGTTGAACCACATCTCCTTATCTTCATCACTAGCGTTACTCCAACAAGTAATGCCGTGTGTCATGTTCTCTTGGGTGCTATTAGTCACACCACGAACAACTGTTTGACTTCTAAACCTGAAATCAAACATGTTAAAAACATAATTATATAGGAAAAAAATAATGTATAATTAACATATGTCTAAAAAAAGTCATTTATTACTAAATAAAAAATTACAAACTAGAATGAATAAAAAATTTCCAAAGACCATTCGGATCAAGGATCATCCGCATGTCGCATATGTCGGGGTATAGCAACCTCCTCCTCCTCCTCCTCACTCACCTCCGTAGTAGAACGGTCAACGTCCTCCTCCCGCTCTCCGGGAGCTACTACCTCCCTCACTATAGCCTCCGTGCCGCCTACCTCCTCCACGAGCCATGTGTACTACAATTGAATAAAAAGTGTTAGCAAATATTACAGGATAATTATTATAAGATACAAAAAAATAAAACCTAATAAAAGGTATAAAAGAAAAATAAAACGCTAATAATTGTTTCCAAATTTTGATATGTATACTTTCAATACCTTCTCTTACTCATCATCATCATCATCCTCATCTTCTTCTTCTTCTTCTTCTTCTTCTTCTTCTTCTTCTTCTTCTTCTTCTTCTTCTTCTTCTTCTTCTTCTTCTTCTTCTTCTTCTTCTTCTTCTTCTTCTTCTTCTTCTTCTTCTCTTCCTCCTCCTCTTCTTCTTCTTCCCCCTCTTCTATCCCATCCCTCTCCTTATCATTCTCTTCTTCTTCCTCTTCTAACTCCTCATCCGCTTCTATCTCATTTGCATAAATAATTTCATCATGATCAATGGGGACAAAATCGTTTTTCGATACAACCTCTTCTTGGAAAAAAGATGTATCAACTTCGATCGTGCCTTTGTTTTAAAAACGCCCACCATTGCTTTTGTTGTCTATCATTACTTGTGCTCGGAAGAGATGCAAAATAAACTTGATGAGCTTGTTGTGCAAGTATAAATGGGTCATATTGAGAGTAGGTTCGAGTATGATTCACTTCCACGAGTTTGTAACGATCATGGACTCTCGTTCCACCTACGGAATTATCCCTCCATTGAATCTTGAATAAGACGGTTTTATAACTCCGATCCCGGCCATTGTAGCACAACTCAAAGATATCCTCTAATATGCCATAATATTCATTGCCATCAAGAGAAGAAATAGTAACGCCGTAGTTGCATTTAGCCTTACTTTTGCCATAGTCAAATGTTTGAAACTTAAACCCATTAATTGAATATCGATTCCACGTCACAACCTTTCGAGAAGGACCCAAAGCCAAGCTTCTTATCACATCATCTTGAATATTTAGCTTACATACATGCTTCCGAAACCAGCCGGAAATTGATCCTCATGCTTATGCCAAACATCCTCTCTGTTCACATTTGGGTGTTCTTTAATGAAATCTATCACAAATTGAGCTTCATATGGCTCTAAAACCTCACAATTAGATAGCACATAAAGGTGGGCACGGTTATACTCCTTGTCATCCAGAAATCTTGTTCCCCAACTGATGAACACCCTATTTCATCCCGCATTTGGAAACACTTGGGTATACTTGTGTCTAGTTCATCCGCTTCATCAATATTCAAGTATTTTGCTTTGGTCTCAATATGTTTTTCAAAATAAAGAGAGCAAAAATTGGCAATCTCTTCCGTTAGGTAGGCATTGCATATAGAACCTTCCACACGAGCTTTATTACCAATTTTTTTCTTCACATGATTAAGAAACCTTTCGAAAGGATACATCCACCTATATTGGACGGGTCCACCAACTTTAGCTTCATATGGCAAATGGATAGGTAGATGCTCCATCGAATTGAAAAAAGAAGGCGGAAATATCATCTCAAGTTTACACAAAATTTCTGGTATTTGGTCTTCTAAACGACTCATGTCCTCAACTGATATCGTGGAGGAACATAAATCTCTAAAAAATTGACTTATTTCTCAGAATCGCATTCCAAACTCGTAGTCGGGAGTAAATTTTTAAAAGCCACGGGTAATAAGCGCTCCATGAAAACATGACAATCATGACTTTTCAACCCTTTCAAGTTCAGTTCCTTCAAATCAACACAACGGCTCAAATCGGATGCATATCCATCGGGAAACTTCAAGTTTCCTATCCAATCGCACAATACCTTTCTTTGAGCTTTGTCAAGAGTAAATATGGCTTTTGGTTTAGCCCCATCCTTACGAATATGAAGTTTAGGACGATCACAAATTTTCTTCAATTCTATTCTTGAATTAATATCATCACGTGTCTTTCCTTTTACATCCATAATCGTATGAATAAGTAACTCAAAGAAGTTCTTCTCTATGTGCATCACATCCAAATTGTGTCTGATCAACATTGTTTTCCAAAGAGGGAAGCTCCCAAAAAATACTTCTTTTAAACCAACCATTTTTTTCTTTTTTCAACTCTTTAAACTCTTCTTCAGTCCCATCGACAGTTGATGGCAAATCACGTCATGACCTCCCATATCTCATCCCCTTGAGTCGAACCGAGAGCATTGTCACGCACCTCCTTACCTTTTAAGAAAGATTTCTTGTTCTCTCTATGAATATGTCCATCCGGTAAGAAACATCTATGACAATCAAACCAACTAATTTTTTTGGAATTAGGAAGATAAAATGCTTTACTCCTATCCATGCAATAAGGACATGCCTTTCGCCCAGCGGTTGCCCATCCTGATAGCATACCATATGCGGGAAAATCATTTATAGTCCATAACAATGAAGCTCTTAGTTGGAAAATTTGCTTCTTCGACACATCAAATGTTTCTACACCAACTTCCCACAAATACTTCAGTTCCTCCACCAACGGTTGTAAATAAACATCCAGATGGTTTTTTGGGTTATCAGGACCGGGAATAAGTAAAGAGAGGAAAATAAATTGTCTTTTCAGACAAAGCCAATGAGGTAAGTTGTACGGCGTGGTCATTACGGGCCAACACGAGTAGTTTATACCAAACTGACCAAAAGAGTCAAACCCATCCGTACACAAGCCAAGTCTCACATTGCGAGGTTCCTCGGCAAAATCGGGATATAACCTATCAAAACGCTTCCACTCCTCCCTGTCAATCGGATGACACATCTTTCCTGGTGTACGAGGATTTTCTTTGTGCCATCTCATTAGGTTGGCAAGATTTTTCGTGGCATACATTCTTTGAAGTCTAGGAGCTAATGGAAAATAAATTAATGTGTTTTCTGATATTGGTTTCTTTCTCTTTCCACTCCTTTTATTACCCTTCTTCCCCTTCAAAACAATATTTCCTTCACTTGTCTCATATCTATCCCTTTGACATTTCTTACATTTGTCAAGCAAAGCATCATCTTTCCAAAAAAGCATACATCCTTTAGGACATGCATCAATCTTTTCATGTGGAAGTTGAAGACCTTTGACCACTTTCTTGGTATTATAGAAATTTCGGGTCATAACATTATTATCGGGTATAACATCCTCAACCAACGTAGCAATACTATCAACGGCTTTAAATGACATATTATACTCACATTTTAAAGAAACTATCCTGGATGCAACTTGTAACAATGTCATTCTACTCCCCTCATATAAGGTTTTTTCGGAAGCACTTAGCATGTCAAAAAAGGCTTTTGCTCTTGGGTTTGGTTGTTCTTCATCAATCATTGGTACACGGTCGTCATTAATGAAATCATTAGACTAAAAGGCATCAAGTACCATTTCTCTATATGGGTTCTCATTTTGTTGGATTTGAGGCTCTTCGGGATAATATTTTTCTCCATAGGAGATCCAATTGTAGTAGTTTGGAAAAAAACCATTTGTAACAAGATGCTCTTCTACTTCAATGTCAAATAAATATTTTAAGTTTTTACATTTAGTACAAGGACACCTAAGTTTATGTTGTTCCAAATCATATGAATCTTGACATCTAGCAAATTTAATAAATCCACGAACTCCCTTTACAAATCTAGCGATAGGACGTTTCTTCTTATCTACTCTTTCTTCGTACATCCAGCTACGTTCATATCTCTTCATTTTAATCTATAAGCAATATATAGCAAACTAACCATTTTAAATAATAATATTTAATTTCAACAAAAAAAGCAATGGTTATCTCATCCTCCATTTTATGCTAATTTCAAGATTTCAATTGGGTCCTTATCACTCCAACCTAAACCCATCAATTTACGTTTCAAGTCACTAGCAAACATACATTTGTGAATTATTAATGAGAAAAAAATTCGCAAAGAATTCCCCTTAGTTCTCCAAATACACAATGTGGAAAAGATACATATTCCACATATGTATTCAGAGAACATTGGAGAAAATTGCAACCAAATTCTTTTCTCATTAATAAAATCACAACTATGTGTTTACTACCTAAGTGACTTGAACGTACAAAGATGATCCCAAAATGGGGACTATTCAAGAATTGCTCCTAATGAGTAATTCTTGAACGGGTACTAGGTCATTATATATTAAACAAGTTGTCAAAATTATAAGGCAGATTTATACAATCCCCTAATCAAATGACATTACTAATTTAACAAATTTATACATCATGCTCATTCTAACTTAATTTCGTTAATTATAAGGCAAATTTATACAATCCTAACATTATACTACCTTCATAAAACTATACTACCTTCAACAATACTACTTCAATATTACTAAAACTAAGTTACTACCTTCAATAATACTAATATTATCAAGATAACCTTCAATTACATCCCCTAATCAAATCACATTACTAATTTAACAAAAACCCCAATTTCTAACCCTAACTCAAATTAATTAACAAAAATGCTAATTAAATTACAACTACATACATTAATAAGCATCACTAATGTATAAATTACAACTAGATACTAAATAAGCATCACAACTTAAACAAAATATGAAGGATTGAAGTAATTAAATCAATTTGAGTCGAAAACAAACCTTTATTAAAAAGAAAAACAAAGGGTCGGTAGTGATGTGGTGTGCGGATGGCGGCGGCGAGTGGTGGCGTCCGGTGGTCGTTGTAGTTGGTGGTGGCGTCGGGTCGTCGGGTTTCATGGCGATTTTTTTTTTTGGTTGATGATAGAATGAATGAGGGACGGGGTGAAGAAACTGGCAAAAAAAAATTAATAGGCTATTAGCGACCGTTTTTGGTCGCCAAATTGGCGACGGGTATTGGTCGCCAAATTTGGCGACTGTTTGGCCCTTGGATTTCATACGGATTTTTGGATAAAAAGCTATAGTCGCCAAATTGGCGACGGGTATTGGTCGCCCGAGTTTTTTTTTCTGTCGCCAAATTGGCGACTGTAGCATGTCTGTCGCCTTTGTCTTGTTTTCTTGTAGTGTGACGGGAAGCTCAGATATCTGACTGAGCCCATCCCGCCAAACCCAGGCCCCACGGCTGGAGCTAACGAGATCGCCACGTATAGCGATTTCGTCATGGAAGCGGGTGCGATAAAGAACGTACTCATTTTTGCAATGGAATCCAATTTGCAGAAACACTTCATAGCCGAAGGTGCAAACAAGATTTTCACCACGCTCACTAAGGAATTCTCGAAAGTACCGAGAATCGTGACCTATGAGCATACCTGTCGCTTCTTTGAGGCGAAACTCCAGAAGGGCCAACCGGTTAGCCCACACATTCTCAGCATGATTGAGAATGTCGAGAAACTGGAGGCGCTTGATTGTAAAATCAGCGAGAACATTGTGATTGACCGCATGCTTCATTCACTCCACGATGGTTTTGCGCTCTTTAGAGCCAATTACTATATGAATGATTTGAAGAAAAGTCCTCATGCACTACACTCCCTTCTCATACAGACTGAGAAGGACATGAAGTTTAGTGGGAGCCTGAAACAGGATGTTCTCGTTGTGTCAAACAAGGCCAAGGGTAAGGGCAAAGCTCATGCAGACCTAGCAGTAGGCAAGCCGAAGTTTAAGAAGTCGGGATCAGGTAAGAGTGGGCCTGGTGAGTCGAGCACCTCATCAGGCGCGACAAAGAGCAAGACCGGTAACATGGAATGCCACCATTGCCACAAGACTGGGCATTGGAGGCGTACATGTCCTGTATACCATGAGGAAATAAAAGCAGGTCGCGTTACTCCTGTTGGTATGTCTTCTTCTTCTTCTACTTTTATTCATAAGATTGAGATTAACCACGCAAGTTACGGAACTTGGGTACTAGATACTGGTTGTGGTTCTCATCTGTGTAATCATGTGCAGGGGTTCCGAAACATCGAACCCCTCGTAAAGGGTGAGGTGGACCTGCGTGTCGGGAATGGAGCACGAGTGGCTGCCGTCTCGAGGGGAACATATGTGATCCAGCTTCCTAGCGGATTTGAGTTATTTTTATATAACTGCTATTATGTACCCAGTCTTTCTAAAAACATTATTTCAGTTTCTGCACTTGACAAACTTGGTTTTTCATTTGTAATAGAGAATAATAGCTGCATTTTTTCATTACACGATATGATTTATGGCAAGGTGATGCGTGTCTTTTATATGATGTTTTTCATCCCATTTTACACGCATTTCAGAGCTCATTCATGTAGTTTATGCTGCATTTCTCCCTATTTCCGTCTACTTCCGTATTTTTGTACATTATTGCAGAAATGTGAAGAATCCAGCGGAAATCGAGCTAAATCCGTCCCCGAGTATCCTGCATTGCATGTGACGAAAAGTATTTGCTTAAGGAACGGGCTTGGCGCGCATTTCAAGGCCCAAAAGAGAAATCCACGAGTTTATAGAAGTCAAGTAGCAACTCAAGCAGTCGATCGACCACCTCCTCTAGTCGATCGACCAACTATCGGGTTACAGAAGCTACTGTTCAATGCTATCCCAGTCGATCGACCACCTACCTTAGTCGATCGACCACCTCTTGTTCCCACGTGAATTAAAAGACCGAGGAACTTGAAGCCCATTAAGTTTAGGTTTTGGAATAATTGTTACATATATTTTCTATATAACGTAACTGAGAATACCTAGTTTAGGATCAAGCTTTATTATCAGAATTTTACATTAAGTTTTAGTTTACTAATTAGGGTTTGGGATATTAATTTGCATTGGATTTCCGTTGTGCTTTCAATCACTCCGTTAAATTCCTTCTGCGAAATTCGGTATTCCTTATGTTCTAATTTCCAGATTATTACTTATTTTCGTCATTAGTATAGAATTGCTAGTTAATTCCCGCAGCCAATTTATTGTTTATGTTAATTATTCTTTTTGTCGTTTCAAGCATGAATCCGTCAGTTAATTTCATCATTAAAGTTATTGTTTTTACCCTTAGCATGAGTAGTTAAATAGATTGTGCTAGGATGTAGGCGAGTTTTAGCGTAGGCGGCAAAGTATTGAACACGGCCTGATTCGCATGTCGATCGATCGACCGGGCATTATCGGTCGATCGATCGACCTCGTGAGGTTACCCTTCGTTTTAATTGATTTTAATCTTGTATTTGACGAATCGAATGCATGCGACCAGTTAGATGCTTATTTTATGACCGACCCATTAGATCGAAAGATATGGAAAGTTATTTGACCACCAATTAAATCGACTAAACTGTGCTAAGATCGAAAGATAGGTATAGTTTAGACCGTTAGTCACTTTTCAGGACGAGAGTCAGTATTAGTGATATTAGGGACCTATTGCGAGATCGAAAGATGCTATTTGTTAAGAGTGGACCGAGAGGACCTCTTGTTTCCCGCCTCACTTGTGTTCGATTTAGACCTGTTTAGTATGCTGCCGCCGAAGCTTTAATAAACCGATCATCCTAGTACCCCTTCTTTATCTGTTAAACCGTCTTTTTAGTTTATTATCTTTATTTGTTCTTAGCTATAGACCATCTCAACTCAACCCCCACAATTGTTACCTTAGACTGCATATAAATCAACTAGAATTTACATCTGCCTCCTTGTGGTTCGACCCTGTTACCACTAGCCTAGGTTAGTCCTAATAGGAAATTATAAATCTTATTTTTGGTACTCACAACGACGGGTATCAAATTTTGGCGCCGTTGCCGGGGAGGCAATAGTCCTAATTTTAGTTGTTTTTATTTTTAGTCTTTCTTAGTTTAAGGGACTTCTGTTCCTTAAACTTTTTTTATATTCTTTTTGTAGTTTCCTCTTATGCGCAGGTCACAGGGTGGTGAACTAGTACCATTTGACCCTGAGTTAGAGAAATCTTTGCGCGAGTTGAGACGATCACAAAGGGTATTACCGACAGAGGAAGAGATGAGTACTCTGTCAAGCTATCACGAGAACGATCTGTTCGAAGAAGACCCACAGTCTTCACCCGTTTCCACTTCTTCAGCCGAGACAGTTACTTCTCCAGAAATTCCAGTCATGGCCGAGGAAGCAAGTATAGCTAGTCATTCTGAGCCGACAGCTGAAAACTTATATAAGGGGTTCGAATTACCAGGAGATGCCAGGAAGTTCGAACCAAAGCCTTCATACATTAACATGGTTGAGAAGAACAGTTCGGGAGCCGCAAATGAAGATGCAGCTAAGCATATGGAGACCTTTATTGACTACTGCTGTTCCATACCCCCACCAACCGGCGTGACCCAAGACCAGATCAAGGAGACCATGTTCATCTTCTCCCTTCGTGATGCTGCAAGGGAGTGGTATAGAGATTTGGACCGAACCGTTCAGGGGATCACCGATTGGAATTCATTGGCATTGGCATTCTACAAGAAGTACTTCTCTGCTTCAAGGACGATTGCTATTAGAGCTCAAATCACGGGCTTTAAACAAGGGCCGGATGAGAACTTCCACGAAGCATGGGTCCGTTTTAAGAAGTTGGTGCGAACCATACCGCACCATGGGTTCGAAAAGTGGAGCTTGTGCAATCATTTCTACAATGGGTTGTACGACGATCAGAGGGCCATTTTGGATGCTGCAGCCAATGGACGATTTGCTGAAAATTTGGGAGCAACCAAGGGGTGGAAGATCATTGACGATCTAGCTACCCACAAGGCCGAGTATGGGAATTCTAGAGGGAACCAGAGGAGAGCTGCTGAATCTTCCTCTGCGGCGCGCTTGAGGCTCTTATTGCGAGATTTGACAAGTATGAACTAGGAGGAGCTTCTAAAGGTGGGATGTACCAAGTAAATCTTTGTGTCGACGGTCCTTTCATCTGTGAAAGGTGTGGAGCTGAGGGACATGTCTCGAAAAACTGCCCTAGTCCCTTTGAGTCTTGTGCTGCCTTTCAACACTATAGGCAGACCAACACCTACTATGAGCCGAATACCCATCCAAACTTGAGTTGGAGGAGCCAAAATGTCCTAAACCCAACTCAAGCTCCGCCGCAGCAGCAACCCTATGTGCCCCCTCATCAAAAGCAACAACAATATCAGAAACCTCCCTATGTGCCGCAGCAGCAACAATCGCAGAATTCTGAATTTTCCAAGCTTAAGAACTTGTTGCTAAAGGAGTCCCAAGCAAGAGAGGCCGGGATGAAGCTACTAGAGAGCCAAATTGCTCAATTGGCTAGCAAAAGCAACACTCGAGCTCCCGGACACTTGCCGACCCAAACTGACCAAAAGGAGACCTTAAATGCCATCACTTTGAGGAGCGGGTCCACCCTTGATGGTCCTGCCATGGTCGAGGACGCTGTTGAAAAAGATGAGCCGGAAACAAGTCAAAAGAAAGCTTCAACGAATAAATCAAAGAAACAGCCGTCTACCAGGTATATCAGTCGATCGACTGATATACCTAGTCGATCGACTGAAGCACGGGTTACAGGAGCTTCGAATCGACACGCGGTCGATCGATCGGGGATAGTGGTCGATCGACCGAGATTATCTGGCGATAGCGAGGAATTTCGTCCTTTAATGCCAAATAATCATGAGACCACTTGTTTCAGGGTTCGACAAAGTCCCAAGACATTAGGACAAGACCCGAATCTTTGATGGGTCGATCCCGGCTCCAAGTTCGATCCAATGACGGTTAATGGTTCTCATTTGAGACGGTCTGAGGAAGGGTCAAGCTTCAACAAGGAAAAGGTGGTGGACTTTCAGCCTAAGTCCACGGATACCGGCACACGCGATTTTGAGGAGAGGGCTAAGGTACTTCTTACAGCCCCTTACCTGGAGAGGCTAGTACCGACCAAGGAACAGGTATCTTTCAGCAAATTTGAAAAAGTTATCCGTAGTCTGAATGTACAGGTTCCTTTTCTCGAGTTAGTTAACCAAGTGCCCGCTTATACTAAATTTATGAAACAACTTTTGTCCAAGAAGCGGTCACTTGAAACAGTGCACACTGTTGCACTTACTAAGGAGTCTTGCTCTTATCTGTCTCTCACATTGCACCCTTAAGTTAGAGGACCGGGCGGTTTTTCTGTTCCTTGCAACATAGGTACCTTCTCAATTGAGAAGGCATTGTGTGATTTAGGGGCTAGTATAAGCGTCATGCCCTTGAGTCTAGCTAGGAAACTTAAGTTGACCCGGTTTGCTATCATAGACATGACAATTCAGATGGCTGACCGATCTGCGGTCGAGCCTATAGGAGTCCTAGAGGACATACCCGTCCAAATAGGGAAGTTTTTCTTCCCTGTTGACTTTGTTGTCCTTGACATGCCTGAGGATGCCCATATACCGATCATCCTAGGTAGGCCGTTTCTGCACACTGCTGGTGCAGTTATTGACGTAGGCTCTGGAACTTTGACCTTCAAAGTTGGGAAACATTCTATCATTTTTGCCCAACCTGCTAAAAAGAAGGACCCCATGTGGCCTGTTACTTGTAATACGGTTTCTGAAAAGAAATCGTACTTTGTGCTTCCTGAATTGCCTGTCTCTATCACTACTCCTGTGCTAACCCCTCCGCCCTAGATTGGGAGCAGAAAGGAGGAAGAATCTGTTGTTTTAGATATTGCAGGAGCTGGTTTGGGGAAGGATGAGCTGCAGGTCACTCTAGCTGCGACAAAGCCTATCATTCAAAGAGGAGGTCTTAGTTGCCTGAGCTATGGAATTGATGAGATAGTTGATGACAAGCCAGTCAAAGCCAGAGAGTCTGATTTGGACTTGGATGAGCCGGCAAAGGTCATTGATTGGGGAGATGATGAGACTATTGATCCGTTGAGCCATACGGATGTGGAAGCTAAGAAGGGTGAAGCCGCTCAGATAAGAACCATTGAGGCTACCTCTAGTAGCCAGAAGCCGACGAAGTGGGCCATACCATGGTCTTTCTTGATCAACTATTAGTTGATCAAGTTCGTTATAAATGTAACACCCCCATACTCCAAGTGCCTTACCAGGACCACTCAGGTATAAGGATACTACCATCTCGGTTGCCCGAGGTACTGAATATCATAAGACAATAAAGAAACGTACTTTTAAAGTGATTATAGATTAAGTGATTACATGTTCAAACCAAACTAATAAAAGGAATTACAAGGTTCTCATACGGTCTACAGCTAAAACTATCAAAGCTACTAGACTTCGTCTGACACAGCGGAAGACTTCTAACTGCCACGTGATGACTCCTCCCAGCTATCCCATACGCGTCATATCACACCTGCTCAATAACTGCTCACCACCCCCGAATGGATCACCACAGTTTTTAAAACATTTAAACGGGGTCAGTACTAATCACACAATTCACTACATATATCAACAATAAGATAAACAGACAACTGAACTGTCACACACACACACACCACCAACCAACTCCCATCATCTCAATACTGACTGTCCACTGGACCAGCCCTGCCAGTGGGGGACCGCAACCGTTCCCACCTAAGCCCCGCTCATCATAGCGAGCGATAACCCTGTCCCATTAATGTGCACATCCCCTTCCGTGGCGGGTTCCACGAAGGGCGAAACTAGGGCGTGAAGCCACTCTCGCAAGTGACCCCACTCAGCCGAGAACGCATCTCGAGAACCATTAACAGCAATCACAACCACAAACACAGCACAATCATTATATCAAACAACCAAATACAACACATCACCAATATCCCATTATGGGACTAATACTGAGTAGGAAATCCTACCTGGAAAGCACACCAGTCAGACGGTATCAACAGCTGTATCAAAAGTCTCTTCTACGAACCCTCCTCCTATCATATAACACATAGAGGCTACACATCACAAACTACACACAAAACCCCCAATCTCTAAATTAGGGTTTAACCAAACTTAACAAAACATTATAAAAATTATATTAAAAGCTTATCCTCGACGCATGGAACTCAACGATACGAATAACGACAAGAACCGACCGTCTCGAACTCGGGAATTGCTAAGGATGCGATTAGGAAGATGAACGGTTGCTTTCTCTCTTAAACGGGGTTTTAGGTTTTATAAAAGTGATTTAAAACAATGACGACTATGTTTAAATACCTTAATCGCATAATTAACAAAACCCGAGAAAACTCCCCGTAAAACCGGACACTCGATCGAGTACCCAAGGTACTCGATCGAGTACCCAAGGTACTCGATCGAGTACCCACTTACTCAATCGAGTACCCCAGCTACTCGATCGAGTACCCAACGGGTCAGAAACTATTTTATCTCGCAACTTACCCTTACTCGACAGAGTAAGGGCTACTCGATAGAGTACCCCAAGACTTATAAATACGGAGTATTACAGTCTTCCCTCCTAAAAAGGAACTTCGTCCCCGAAGTTCAACCCATACATAAAAACAACCATACAGACTCGACCAAGACACAACAACTTAGCTAAGGACTCAAGAACTCGACCGAACATAGAACATGAACTCTTAACACCCACTCCACCAACTATGTTTACTTCCACAACATGACTCACTATATCGTATCTACCACATATATATCTCTCACGACACCAACTCCATACATAACCAACTACCATCCTCTAATGCTGCTAGCTCCATAATATCATCAACTATCAAATCCAATACCAAGACACTCATAGACATCAAACGGGATGCTACCACCCTTAAAAGGAACTTCGTCCTCGAAGTTTACTCACACTCGTAACTCATCATCCACTGTCAATACTAGCGAAATATTCTCACACTCCTAAACATCACGCTCCTACAAGCACGGTCATGACCTTTAATAAAATCACCCACAACACGAATCGATCTTTTATTCTACATCAAGACTCAACTTCCGAATATATTACCATATGTACAACCATCAAAATCTGTTTTATCGCATCCTACTCCTCTTAAGACAAATATTACGTCCTCGTAACTCACTAATACCAAACCATATCTATATCTCATTACCCTCTGTACCACCACATGTCAAAGATAACCGTCTATAAACCAAACACTCACCATTCTTATATCCAAGGCTCCCATACATAAACATTTCCCATTCCTCAACTCATTCGGCGCACCTAACCTATACTATAAACTCGTAGCAAATCACCATACCCACTCTTCATTATTACTGCCAAACAACATACCTCTCTACGTAAGGCACTTATCTCCTAGAAGCATAACTCACGGTCCGCACTCGTTACGTACACGCACACTAGATCCTCAAGTTCTTTCTTTCATTACCGCAAAATTCATACACAACTTAACATGACACTAATTTCCCCAACACCCTACACTCATTGTCTCAACAAAAGATTATGAACTACCCGCCGCTTTCACTCATTACAACACATGTTCCACGAATCATTTTCCATTACCATGTCTACCGATGTCTCATCCGAAAACAAGATCAAAATTACCGTAACAACCTCTCACAACCGTGTCCCATCAACAGATTATCACTATCCCATGACAACAACGAAACATATACAACTCTATTTCACATCATACTCTACCTCATTCCCAACTTAACTTGGTAAAGAAAACATGAATAAGCAAGACAACCGTCTATCAAAGACAAACCGACCCTCGCAGAGAGCAACATCAAACAAAACAACAATCTATGTATAACTGGTATGTACTTTCGAAACCCGAATCATAATCATCCCGCCTACTCCACCACAACCGGTGACGGCATCACAACACCGCCACCAACAACCACACCGTAGTGCGAAAATACCCGCATCACAAAGACTATGTACCGTGCCCGGATCACCACCCGAGGCACCACAACCACACCGATAGACATCACAACTGCATACAATTCCCATAAATACTGACTTAGCATAACTTCTCAGACAAGAAAAACTTACTCAAATCCACTTTATTAAATCACCACGCAACATATTATATGGATAAACAGATAAGCATCTCATGAACATCCTCTCTCGCCATTTCCTAATACACATGTGTTATCAATACACATAAAATTATAACTAGCCATGTCAAATCAATCAAATTATTACCTTTTTGGATATCATTAAATTAAATTACCGTGTCCAACATATATATTACCGAACATTCATAAAACAATTTTATAATTATCATACCATACCACTTCTTGTGAGGTCAGAACCTCACACAAACATTTACACAAATCACGGACCGTAATCACAACCAACTAGTCAATCCCGACCACGTAAGTCACCACTCGAAAAAGGTTACCCGCCGCCCGAGTTTAACTCATATGCCCCTCATAACATATTCCCCCATTCGCACAACCATCACTTCCTGCCAAATATAACCATACCTTCACTATTCAACTAATAGCGTCCGCCTCATCTAACCACATCTTATACCCTCTCACAATCATACACAATAATCAGGTCCCTACCAAATCAACCTCTTTAGAATTGCTACCTTTCTAATATTCCATCACTCTTAGCCATTAGTGATAACACCACAATGCCACCGCTGCTCGTATATCAAATCTCTTACACTCATATCAAAATAACATGGTTTTTCTACCATTTTTGGTTAACATTGCAAATAACGAACATCAAACCCATCCACAAAATTACCTCAACATTATTCCCAATGCTATCTTATTTGTATTGTCATCCAACTCTCCACCAAATATCTCGTATAGTGCCAATACTCCACCAACTTCTTACTCCCTTAATTCCCCGTAACTCATTACCAATCATGTTGCCCTGAAACTCCTATATAACCTTTAGCTAACATCCTCGTGATACCATCACACATTTCGATGATTTCTTATCTTTATATCACATAGCTCCGGTGAACATTTTCCTCAGCTTACTTTTATCCTTCTTTTCTCTTTACACTCAATAATACCAATTAGTAGTTCAACTCCTTATTCCTTCTAGCTAACTCTTTAGAAATCTGGTTACCCCTTCGTTGCTCCAAAACTTAATTCCATTATTTTCTACCGACATCATCTCACTCTTTCTTACCATGGATCTTCTCTTATTATGCTATCACTCATACTTGACACTAATCTATCCATAGAACCAACGTTTAATGTCCAAACAATTGCATCCCCCTTTTTACATCTCTAGAAATCAGAATTCATTTAATACCGTTCATTACCCAAGGAAATCACACAGTAGTTTCATCTTTTAACAAACCAAACCTCCCAAACTCACTCACTGTCTACAAATACACCTCGCGACATGTCTCCACAAAGCTCACTATATATTACTCTTCTCAACCCCTTTAAACGAACTTTCACTACATAAATCCATAACCCACACGACTCCTAACCATTTCCCTCCTTAACTCTTTACACATCTCAAGTTGCCACTTTCCACATTCTTACTTTCAATCTTTTCATTCTCACGTTCATTATACTCACATCATCCCTTGTCTATATTCACTTATTTTTACATTACTCAACACACAATCATATCACTCATCCCGTCTCGCAAAACGTGCGCCATGCCTCAATAAACTATACCAATCTTCCTTTTCTTTTTCCACCATCTATCATAATCACATATAACTCATGTCCTCCCCACCGAACTCATACTCATCATAGTGCCACTCTTTACATCATAAGATTGGGTAACTTACGCTTCAGGACCAACACATACGTAAAACAATGCATAAAGAAGTAATACAACACCTTTGAATTAAACATAATATGCAACGAATGTCAAAAGACAAACATATGACCCGAAATACGCATATGACCTGCACAGACCCCACTCGATCGAGTACCAGAACCTACTCGATCGAGTTGAGGCTACTCGATCGAGTGCCCAACATGCTCGATCGAGTGCCCCGACCTTAACCCAAACGGACCTTCCGATCTCTCGACTTACTCGACCGAGTAGCCCGGCTACTCGATCGAGTGCCCGAGGTACTCGATCGAGTGCCCAAAAACACGATTCTGGTCAACATAACGACAAGTACCCACTCGATCGAATCAAACCCACTCGATCGAGTCATGCAGACTCGCGAATACTACCCGAATGTTATCTCACATATCCTAACGTACTATGCATTCATTATTATTTCAACATTATGATTACAACTACGCATTCAAATCTGCGCGACTCCTCATACAATTAACAAAATAATCTACTTCTTGTTATCAAGTGCCACGTTATAAACAACCATCATGCTTTTCATCCAATTCGTTATATAAAACACATATCATTGAACCTTTATTCTTCATGTTACCACTTACCAAAAGTCAAACATTACCATCTATCATGCTCATATAACATTCAACTTTCAATCATGTATTACCCGCATGTTTTAAATTTTCATAACTTTTCATAACACAAACCACACCCATACACTACAAATCTTATTTCCATGTTGCTAATACAACAACATTACAAATCCACTTCATCACACATCATCATATACGAACTACTTTCTTTTTCTACCATATCATTCATCATTCTCATATACTTTTCCAACGATTCCAACCAACATGTCAACCAACTATCATGCAACATGCTTTCAACAAACCATATACTCTGACAATTAACATACACGTCGCACATATACACACGGACTCCACGTTCCCATACCATGTGACTGGCTTAAGTATCATGGGGCCAAGATTTTGAAGTGAGGGCGCCTACTAACCCAAAACCTAGCATCAGCCGGGGCTCCCATTACACATACACCAGGTTCATTTTATTAGACTCCCTATGTTCATTATGTTCATTTGTTACAGGTTCCAAAATCGTCGCTCTGATACCATTTGTAACACCCCCATACTCCAAGTGCCTTACCAGGACTACTCAGGTATAAGGATACTACCATCTCGGTTGCCCGAGGTACTGAATATCATAAGACAATAAAGAAACGTACTTTTAAAGTGATTATAGATTAAGTGATTACATGTTCAAACCAAACTAATAAAAGGAATTACAAGGTTCTCATACGGTCTACAGCTAAAACTATCAAAGCTACTAGACTTCGTCGACACAAATGAATACTTCTAACCGCCACGTGATGACTCCTCCCGGCCTATCCCATACGCGTCATATCACACCGCTCAATAATCGCTCACCACCCCGAATGGATCACCACGCTTTTAAAACATTTAAACGGGTCAAGACTAATCACACAATTCACTACATATATCAACAATAAGATAAATGAGATAACCGAATCGTCACACACACACACACCACCAACCAACTCCCATCATCTCAATACCGATCGTCCACCGGACTGCCCTCGCCAAATGGGGGACCGCAGCCGTTCCCACCTAAGCCCCGCTCATCATACCGAGCGATAACCCTGTCCCATTAATGTGCACATCCCCTTCCGTGGCGGGTTCCACGAAGGGCGAAACTAGGGCGTGAAGCCACTCCCGCAAGTGACCCCACTCAGCCGAGAACGCATCTCGAGAACCATCAACAAAGAATCACAACCACAAACACAGTACAATCATTATATCAAACAACCAAATACAACACATCACCAATATCCCATTATGGGACTAATACTGAGTAGGAAATCCTACCTGGAAAGCACAACAGTCAGACGGTATCAACAGCTGTATCAAAAGTCTCTTCTACGAACCCTCCTCCTATCATATAACACATAGAGGCTACACATCACAAACTACACACAAAACCCCCAATCTCTAAATTAGGGTTTAACCAAACTTAACAAAACATTATAAAAATTATATTAAAAGCTTACCCTCGACGCAGGGAACTCAACGATACGAATAACGACAAGAACTGACCGTCTGAACTCCGGGAATTGCTAAGGATGCGATTAGGAAGATGAACTGGTTGCTTTCTCTCTTAAACAGGGTTTTAGGTTTTGTAAAAGTGATTTAAAACAATGACGACTATGTTTAAATACCTTAATCGCATAATTAACAAAACCCGAGAAAACTCCCCGTAAAACCGGACACTCGATCGAGTACCCAAGGTACTCGATCGAGTACCCACTTAATCGATCGAGTACCCCAGCTACTCGATCGAGTACCCAACAGGTCAGAAACTATTTTATCTCGCAACTTACCCTTACTCGACAGAGTAAGGGCTACTCGATAGAGTACCCCAAGACTTATAAATACGGAGTATTACAATAAACTTCATTTTAATTGTTTTTGTTAAAGACAATTTTTATTGCCTTTTGTGTGCGCGAAAACTTCGCATTTTATTTCGCTTTTTTAGGATTCTTAAGTACTTTAGACTTTATTCTGGGTTTTGCGCAATTTTGGGCGCAGATATTGTGCACTGCAGTATTTAGAGCTTGTTAGCTCAAATCATTGAGCAATTACGAAGAAATATGAGGTTGCAGCAGTGTTTTTAGTCGATCGACTGGTTTAAGTGGTCGATCGACTGATCTGCAGGTTCCAGGCGACACTGTTCATGTTTACCTGGTCGATCGACTGGGTTAAGTGGTCGATCGATCCGCTCTTCAGCCAGACTTATTCACGACCTCTCCCCTGCTGTGTTTGGTCGATATGCGGACTTAAGGGAGTTTTCTACTCCACTTTACTTTCCGTCCCTTTCCTTATTTCTTCTATTTTCTCATTTGTGCACAATCTTACCGCTTCAAAAATTGTTTTCTCGGTTTTATGCGGGGTTTTGTTTGTCTTTTCAGGTAATTATCGAGCATCATTGCCATCTGAAACCTCCTAGCTCACGCTGGTTTGGGGAGGTTTCCTTTGCTGCGCTTCAAGTCTTGTGAGTTCCTGATTTCTTTACCTCATGTCATATTTTATTTCCTTTCTCGCAAATTCCCATTTCTCTTTTCTTCATCATATGATTTTGCACAATGGGGACATTGTGCGATTTGGTTTGGGGAAGGGTTTTGCGTCGCATATCATTTGCTTGCATTCACGTTTAATTTTGTTTTGCATTGTTTTTTTTCATTTCTCTTATATATACAAAATTCCAAAAAAATTGAAAAAATTTCAAAAATTTCCATAAAATGCACGTTTATTTTAGCATATAGGTCGAGTCAGAACGGTAGTATTTCCATGATGATTTTGCATTTGCACCTGTTTTGCCTGAGCCTTGCTTATCATCATGTTATTAGTAGAATCATATATGCATATCTACGAGTTTTCGTTGAATTCTTGCTGGACTTGAGACATGACTTAGAAAATTGGCAAGCTACATCATATTTCTGAGATTTAGAGCCTATAACTGGTGACATTCATGACCAGTTCATCTAGGAATGTGAGTAGTACTCCTTATGAGACATGTTTCCTTAATTTGCATAAATATGAACTTAATCTGCTTAATACCTATATGCATTCGGTTTGTGGTTTGTTGACACATGTGGTAGAGGTTTCCCTTTTCTTATTATGCCCATAAGCTCCACACTGCCAAAAATATCCCTTTTTTTGTCCCATTTACTACATCCTACATTTAGCCTGTCCTTTGTCAAGCTAGTAGTCTGTGTTCTTGGGGTTGTTACTCATTTTTGGTGGCATATGCTCTGTTGACACGTTATTGGGAAGATGAAATAAAGGAAAGAAATAAATAGAAAAAGGAAAAGAAAAGATGAAAAAAAAAAGATTCGAAAAAGAAAAAGAGAGTTATGTACTGTAGAAGCAGTCGATCGACTGCCATTTATGGTCGATCGACTGGAGTTCGAAAGAAAGAAAAAAAAAAGAAAAATCAATTCGCATGATTCAGTCTTTATTATTTGGCGATTTTTGCTCCCATGATTCATTCATATCCTATGGGGAGTTTATTGATTTAGTACTTTGGAGATTGTGAGTTTTGTGCTTGCTATAGCACCATTTCGTTTGATTATGAGCAAGAAGTTGGATATTGCCATTTGGTTCCGTTTTGGTACTAGCTTGATCACCTGTACCTCCACTTTACCATAAAATGCTTTGCCTCTTCTTACCCATACCTCACATATCCCATATATACCTCGGCATGTGTCATTGGTCATCTGTTTGGTTGGAATGCATATGTACGGTCATAGAGATCTTTTTCATATTTTATTGCTGGCATGTCTTCATAGGTCGTAGTTAGGTGAGAGTCACCACAAAATTAATTCTTTCTATCTTCTTATATATTCACCTGTGCTTATTGAGTGATTTGAGCAACCCGTGAGAGTCCAATTTGATAAGTCTCTACAGTTGACGGTTCAATGGTTTTTGACGGCTTCATAACTCGTTTGCATGATTCATTTGCTAGTTGATTGTTGGTTGTGCATTAAATTTGGTTTAGGCTTTACATGTTGCAATTCGCTCTGAGATTGAACTCGTTCCATTAGATAATTAGATCGAGTCTAGTTCTTGCTTGGGGACAAGCAAGGGTTCGGTTTGGGGAAGTTTGATGCGTGTCTTTTATATGATGTTTTTCATCCCATTTTACACGCATTTCAGAGCTCATTCATGTAGTTTATGCTGCATTTCTCCCTATTTCCGTCTACTTCCGTATTTTTGTACATTATTGCAGAAATGTGAAGAATCCAGCGGAAATCGAGCTAAATCCGTCCCCGAATATCCTGCATTGCATGTGACGAGAAGTATTTGCTTAAGGAACGAGCTTGGCGCGCATTTCAAGGCCCAAAAGAGAAATCCACGAGTTTATAGAAGTCAAGTAGCAGCTCAAGCAGTCGATCGACCACCTCCTCTAGTCGATCGACCAACTATCGGGTTACAGAAGCTACTGTTCAATGCTATCCCAGTCGATCGACCACCTACCTTAGTCGATCGACCACACTGCTGTTCCAGACGTGAATTAAAAGACCGAGGAACTTGAAGCCCATTAAGTTTAGGTTTTGGAATAATTGTTACGTATATTTTCTATATAACGTAACTGAGAATACCTAGTTTAGGATCAAGCTTTATTATCAGAATTTTACATTAAGTTTTAGTTTACTAATTAGGGTTTGGGATATTAATTTGCATTGGATTTCTGTTGTGCTTTCAATCACTCCGTTAAATTCCTTCTGCGAAATTCGGTATTCCTTCTGTTCTAATTTCCAGATTATTACTTATTTTCGTCATTAGTATAGAATTGCTAGTTAATTCCCGCAGCCAATTTATTGTTTATGTTAATTATTGTTTTTGTCGTTTCAAGCATGAATCCGTCAGTTAATTTCATCATTAAAGTTATTGTTTTTACCCTTAGCATGAGTAGTTAAATAGATTGTGCTAGGATGTAGGCGAGTTTTAGCGTAGGCGGCAAAGTATTGAACACGGCCTGATTCGCATGTCAGTCGATCGACTGGCATTATCGGTCGATCGACTGACCTCGTGAGGTTACCCTTCGTTTTAATTGATTTTAATCTTGTATTTGACGAATCGAATGCATGCGACCAGTTAGATGCTTATTTTATGACCGACCCATTAGATCGAAAGATAGGGAAAGTTATTTGACCACCAATTAAATCGACTAAACTGTGCTAAGATCGAAAGATAGGTATAGTTTAGACCGTTAGTCACTTTTCAGGACGAGAGTCAGTATTAGTGATATTAAGGATCTATAGCGAGATCGAAAGATGCTATTTGTTAAGAGTGGACCGAGAGGACCTCTTGTTTCCCGCCTCACTGGTGTTCGATTTAGACCTATTTAGTATGCTGCCGCCGAAGCTTTAATAAACCGATCATCCTAGTACCCCTTCTTTATCTGTTAAACCGTCTTTTTAGTTTATTATCTTTATTTGTTCTTAGCTATAGACCATCTCAACTCAACCCCCACAATTGTTACCTTAGACTGCATATAAATCAACTAGAATTTACATCTGCCTCCTTGTGGTTCGACCCTGTTACCACTAGCCTAGGTTAGTCCTAATAGGAAATTATAAATCTTATTTTTGGTACTCACAACGACGGGTATCACAAGGCAGTCTCCATGAATGGAATTTATGTTTTAGATCAGACCACCGAAATATTGCACGTAATGAATAAGAAGTTAAAGGTTGGTGACAAAGATCAAACGTATCTATGGCACTGCCGCATGGGACACATTAATGAGAAACGCGTTAAACAGCTCATACAGAATGGAGCTATCTCGGCCTTTGATTTTCAATCATTTGGCACGTGTGAATCATGTCTCATTGGCAAGATGACTCGAATTTCCTTCAAAGGTGTTGGAATGCGCGATGCTGACCTATTAGGACTCATACATACGGATGTGTGTGGACCTATGTCAATCACCGCACGAGAAGGCTATAGGTATTTCATCACTTTCATGGACGATTTAAGTAGATATGGCTATGTCTACTTAATGAAGCACAAAAGTGAGTCCTTTGAGAAATTCAAAGAATACCAGAATCGGGTACAGAACCAACTGGGTAGAAAGATTAAAACACTACGAGCAGACCGTGGTGGCGAGTATCTTTCACACGAGTTTGATCAACACCTCAAAGACTGTGGGATTGCCCTACAGTTAACTCCACCTGGAACACCTCAGTTGAATGGTGTGTCCGAACGGAGAAATCGAACACTACTTGATATGGTTCGATCCATGATGAGTCACACCGTGTTGCCCGACTCATTGTGGGGTTATGCTCTTCTTCTTGTCACCGCTCTAATACTTAACCGAAGTCCGTCTAAAGCTGTTGACAAGACTCCATATGAACTATGGAAGGGAACGGTCCCTAACTTGTCCTTTATACGGGTTTGGGGCTGCGAGGCTTATGTCAAGTGGAGACACGAGGATAAGCTCGGCCCGCGATCGGTCAAGACATACTTTATAGGTTATCCTAAAGGAACACTTGGTCATTACTTCTATTCGCCAACCGAACAACGTGTATTTGTTGCGGCTAGTGCGACATTCTTAGAGAAGGAGTTTCTCGAGAATGCGAAGAGTAATAGAACCTTCGAGCTATCGGAGATTCTAGAACCAAATGCCGAGTAACCATTGGAGGAACCAGTTCCTTCAATCCCGGCTGCGGTGAATATTCCTGAGGAACCTAGGAGGTCGGGTAGAGTCTCTATTCCTCCGGACAGATACATTGGTATGGTCGAGGAACATGACATATATGACATTCTACTCTTAACAAGTAGTGAACCCGCAACCTATAAAGGTGCCATGACTAGTTCCGACTCAAAGCTATGGCTTGAGGCCATGCAATCCGAGATGGACTCCATGTATGAGAACAACGTATGGGATCTTGTTGACTTACCTGCTAAGGTTCGTCCCCTTCAATGCAAATGGCTTTACAAGATAAAGCATTCTGTGGAAGGTCAGCAAGATATCTATAAAGCACAACTAGTTGCTAAAGGTTTCACCCAAGTGCCAGGTTTGCACTACGATGAAATTTTTGCACCCGTAGTCATGCTGCGTTCCATTCGGATTATCTTAGCGAATGCCCGTTTTCATGACTATGAAATTTGGCAGATGGATGTGAAAACCGCCTTCTTAAACGGTTATTTGGAGGAAGAGTTGTACATGGTACAACCCGAAGGTTTCATCGATCCTGAACATCCTAAGAAAGTGTGCAAGCTTAAGCGTTCCATTTATGGACTTAAGCAAGCTTCTCGGAGTTGGAATCATCGTTTCGACCATGTGATAAAAGAAAATGGATTTACTCGATCGGTCGAGGAACCATGTCTATATATCAAGTCGAGTGGGAGCAAGATTGTCTTCCTAATATTGTATGTTGATGACATACTCCTAATTGGGAATGACATACCTCTCTTAACTTCGGTAAAAGTATGGTTGAAGAACCATTTCCAGATGAAAGATCTGGGTGAGGCACAAAGAATTTTGGGCATCCGTATCTATCGAGATAGATCACGTCGGATGTTATCTCTCAGTCAGGAATCTTATATAGACAAGATTCTAGAGAGATTCAACATGACTAACTCCAAAAAGGGGTTTCTTCCTATGGCTCCAGGGGTGCATTTAAGCAAGTCTCAGGCACCAGAGACACCGGAAGAGAAAGAGCGCATGACACGGATTCCTTATGCCTCGGCTATAGGATCAATCATGTATGCCATGATATGCACACGTCCGGACGTGGCATATGCATTGAGTATGACGAGTCGATTCCAACAGCATCCAGGTGAATCACATTGGATGGCTGTCAAGAACATTCTTAAGTACCTACGGAGGACTAAAGATTGGGCATTGACTTATGGAGGCGATCAAAAGCTATGCGCAACCGGTTACGCAGATGCTAGCTTCCAAACGGATCGAGATGACTCGAAATCTCAGTCTGGATTCGTTTTTACTCTTAATGGCGCTGCAGTCAGCTGGAAGAGTTCCAAACAAAGTGTTACAATGAAAACCTAGATCTCACATCGAAAACTCACAAAAACTCTCTCAATATTGCAAGGCAATTAGAGAGTAATTTCTAGCACAAGGGGCATAGTCTCAGACGATCTTGGGTGCAACAATTAGGAGGAAATCTACGTTGATTTCTGTTCATTAGGCCGAATTGCATAATGACCCGAGGTTGATTTTATTCTCTTATCGTTTTCTCTTGTTTTTCGTTTATGACAATTAATCACATGTTTTTTTTTTGGGAAAGGTTAAGTATATTAGAATCAACTCAAAAAGTGTTACAATCTTGCTTATAAGTCAAAAATAAAGCTATAAGAAACTATACAATCAGAGTAAAAACTATAAACTCAGAAACCAAACGCTATCTCTATGCTTTAGTTTGCTCACATTGAGCCGCTGAAACCTCAGTTTAACACCATTGAGCACCTGCTGCACTACAATCTCTGGTCTCCTCACAAACTGGGACACTCTAGCCTCATTTCTGCACATCCAAATCTGATAAAGGAGAGCCACATAGGTAGCTCCAAATACTCTCTTCTGCAACTTGGGAACATTCCTGGCATTAGAGAACCAGTGGGCCACAGTAGCAGGCTGCACATTTAGCCTCAACGAATCCAGAAGTAATTTAAAATAGTAGAGGAAATAAGAACAGTCCACAAAAAGATGCTGATGATCTTCAGAGCAGACACGACATATATCACATAAAGGATCCACATTCATTCCCATTCTAATCAATCTGTCCTTGGTAAGTAATCGACAATGCATAATAGCCCAGCAAATGAATGATGTCTTAGGTAAGTTCAGAGTGTTCCAAACCAGATGACACCAAGGAACAGATGTATGAAAACCTCTCACCCAATCATAACCACTTTTCATCAGATATCGAAGATCGAATTGAGCCACCTATCTTCAAAGATAGGCTTGCTTGAATTTTTGTATAATAGAGGTGATTTTCCTCCAAGACTAGCTGCTGTCAGGAGGAGCTTGATAATCAGACCAGTGTTGCCCTTTCATATACACGTGATTTACCCATTTGACCCACATATGATCCTTTTTAGAAGCAAGCCACCACACATATTTACCCAACAACGCAACATTCCAATTACAACTATCCTTAAGACCAAGACCACCTTCAGTTTTTGGCATACAACAAGTATCCCACCCTACATTAGGAGCCTTAATATAATCAGCCCTGCCTCCCCACAGATAGTTTCTACACAGAGCATTGATCCTATTCATAATGCCCTTAGGTATCAAGAAAATAGTAGCCCAATAAGAATGAAGGGTAGACAGATGATCGAACAAGGGTTAACCTCCCAAAGATAAGAGAGTATTTAGCACTCCAACCTCTGATTCTTGCAACAATCCTCTCAGTTAGTTTCATACCTTCAGATTTTGTCAGCTTCTTAGATGAAATAAGGACGCCCAAGTACTTAAAGGGTAAAGTACCTCTATGAAACCCCGAGACCTGCATGATATTATCCATATGAGTAGCTAACATACCATTGAAATATATCTCAGACTTATCCTTGTTCAAATGCAATCCAGTAGCAGCTGAAAAAGTAGCAAACCCCCTGAGCATCCACATGATAGCAGGCTCAGTTCCTTTGCAGAATAGTAATAAATCGTCTGCAAACAGAAGATGGTTTAATCTGATGTGCCCACATAGAGGGTGAAATCTAAACCCATCTTGTTGTGCTACCACCCCTAATATTTGTGACAAATACTCCATACAGAGGGTGAAAAGTAGAGGAGACATGGGATCACCCTGTCTAAGTCCCCTCTTCCCATTAAAGAAACCAAATAAACTCCCATTAACAAAGAAGAGAATAAGTAGGGGAGGTCACACAAAGCCATTACCAACTGAATGAATTTTTGAGGAAAATTCAAAGCCTCAAGCATTTGTTGTAAGAAAGACCATTCCACAGAATCATAGGCCTTTCTTAAATCAATTTTAATCAAGCAGCGAGGAGAAGCAGCCTTCCTATTATATAGTCTAACTAGATCTTGACAAATGAGAACATTATCCACAATACTCCTCCCTTTCACAAACCCTCCTTGGTTGGGACTAATTATCTCAGGCAAAACTTTATTCAATCTATTGGAAAGAATCTTGGCAATAGCTTTGTAGACAGTGTTACAACAGGCTATAGGCCTAAATTCAAGAACACTCCCAGGTTGAGAAGTTTTTGGAATCAAAGTAAGAGTAGTAGTGTTGAGTTGCTTAAGTAACTGGCCATGATGGAAGAAGTTTTGAATGGCAGCAATGACATCAGGCCCAACAATTTCCCATGCATCTTTAAAAAATTGACTCGAATACCCATCAGGTCCTGGCGCCTTTGTGGAAGGAATTGAAAAAATACTATCTCTAATCTCCTCAGTGGTGACAGGAGCTAGAAGAAGAATAACATGAGAATCTTGAATAGTAGGACCAGTCCTTACAGTAGGAAAATGAACAGGAGTAGTAGCCTTACTAGTTCCTAGAAGATTTTTGTAATAAGATAAAAAAGCTTCCTCAATATCTTCTGGAGTAGAACACATCACCCCCTCCTGATTCTTAATAGTCATAACTCTATTATGAGTATGTCTAGCTCTTAAATGAGAGTGGAAAAATCTGGTATTTTCATCCCCATACTTTATCCACTCTACCTTAGCTTTTTGAGCCAAATAACTATGCTGCATTTTACTTAACTGCTCATAAGAAGTAGCTGCTTCCCTTTCAGCAGCAAGAATAGCCAAATAAGTAGGATTGTCATGCATCTGTTTATGCAAATCCTCAAGTATCAGCTTAGCCACACCCACAGACTTCTCAATATCAGAGTACCTATTATTATTAAGGGCTTTCAAAGGATTCTTCAGCAGTTTAAGCTTCTGCACCAAGGTATACATCAAAGTCCCTGAAATGGTAATATCCCAAGTAGCATGTACTATTTCAGCAAAATGCTCATCCATACTCCACATATTAAAATACCTAAAAGGAGGCTTTCTAGGCAGCCTATCCTGTCTTCTGAAACACACTGAAGGATTGTGATCAAATAATCCTTCAGGTAAGAAATGAACATAAGCATCAGGATACTTAGCCATCCAATCATCATTAATAAGGAACCTATCAATCCTAGAGAAACCCCTAACAGAAGGACTCTGCTTGTTGTTCCAGGTAAAAAAGGCCCCTTTTCCAGTTAAATCCTGCAACCCACAATAATCAACACACTCCCTAAACGCAGCAATCTCATTCCAGGTCACCTCTCTTCCAATTCTCTCATTGAAATGGAGAACATTGTTGAAATCTCCACAAACAACCCAAGGACCAGGATAGTTATCATGAAAAGTAGACAAATGCTCCCATAGCTCCCCTCTCAAATCATCCTCATTGAAACCATACACAACACTAAAATAAAAACTATCTCCAGATCCATTCTCAACCACCTTAGCAGAAATGACTTGAGAGCTAACAGACAAGATAGTAACACTATAAAAACCAGGATTCCAAATAAGCCAAACTCTCCCCCCATTATGAAACACATTGTTATTAACCCCTTGCCAATGTGTACCCAGATTATTCAGAACCTTAGAGAAGTCTTGCAACTTCACTTTGGTTTCAACTAAACCATAAAGACCAACATTATTATTATTGAGAAATCTCCTAACCTCTAGTTGTTTATTAATACTATTAATACCTCTAACATTCCAGCAGCCAAACTTATCCATTAGAAATATTGATAGGTGTTACCAATTGACTCCCACTTGCTTTTGATTTCCCTTTATCCCTTGCAGAAACAGCAGCAGCATATGACTTACTGGGTGACACCATAGTAGACCCACTCTGATGCTCCTGCCTAGTAACTTGCTGCAAGACACTAACAGGGGTGATAAGAGAAGAATCATGATAGGTGACACCCCCAAAAGGTGGAGGAGTTGCTGCAGGCCCACTAGAAACCACTGGAGGATTGACCACCTTCTGCACCGGCCTCCAGACTTTCTGGGGAGGTTTAGCAGTAGGTTTAGGAGGTCTCACATCCTGCCTAGCAGGTTTAGGAGGCTTGCACATTTCATGTGTGTGTCCTATCCCCTTACAAGTAGAGCATACAGTAGGCTTCCATTCATATTCTACCTGTATACTGATCTCATTACCTTTCTCATCCAAAAAACTCAGATTTGCAGGGAATTCCTGTCCAATTTCCACTTCAACCAGCAGTCTAGCATATCCTAATCTAGTCTTAGCTTCAGTAGCAGCATCTCTTTTTAGGAATTTCCCAAGCAGACCAACAAGTTTCTCCAAACTCGACAGGCTCCAAAATATGAGAGGCAAACCACAAAGCCTTAACCAAATAGGTACAGACTGGACCCGTTCTTTCAAAAGGCTGCAAGATTCAGACCAAGGTCTAACAACAAGCGGTTTATTCTCAAACATCGGAAACCCCTGTTGCAGAACCAAAGACTGACTCTCCATGGAAGGAAAACGCACAATGAAGACACCATTAGGAAAAAAGGATATTTTATCAAACTTATGTTCCCCCCAGAGATTATCAACAAACTTGTGAAGAGATTCCCAGGATGGATTCCCCCCTAACACATAACAGACCACAGCAGACTCCCAATATTTGATTTCAGAAGAAACATCAGAATCAGTTAATTGTAAAAGCTTCTTAGGATTAGGCTCAGGGACGGGTTCCTTAGGAGATTGAGTCCGCTTACCTGAAACAACAGTCCAGCCTTCCTCATTCTCCACCGGAATCCCCGACGAAGTGGATGGTTCTTCAACATAATTATTCAAATCAATAACCGGTATCCCAATAATATCACTCATATCCTTAGTCTTGTGAGCATCGCAGGAACGCGGCACTCTTTGAATACCATGAGAAAATTCTGGTGATTCCATATCTAGTCCCAAATCCTTACAATTAATCACATGTTAATATTGCGTTATAGTCCTAATATTTAAGGGAATTTTACGGATATTTCCCTACATATACATGTTCATTATGAAACTAGAACATGTTAATTTAGACTATAAAACTTATATTGAATAAACACCAATGTGACAGTGACAATTTTTTAGGTTAATTTGGCCAAATTCTTAACCAATTCTAGTATCAATGTCGTTTAAGTATACATTCCAAGGAATTGTAACGTGTAATACCAATAGTATGAGAGAAAGGAAAAATACGTAAATCATTGTAAGTTTGCAACTCTAGCATCAACCCATGAATGAAAATATAAGCAGGGTTATCATTATTAGTATTACAGTACAAATGTATTTGGACTTTCGAGTATTGGTCATAGCCACCTTCCTAAAGTCCGTATCACCTAATTAGTCGATCTTTACAATTTTACATAATCCTCCAACCTATGTATATTTTGGTCTATAATTATATTAATACATTTAGAATAACACAATTTCTCAAATGCAGTGAGACGGCTCCGTCTACCCATCTTTCCGTCAATTACACATTAACACATTTAATCCACAACTTTTATACTTAAGACCGTCTCACAGTGCCAACAGTTCATCTCAAAGATCTTGACCAGGAAATTGGGACTGGTCATCATCAGCATCACTGTCATCGAAAAACAAGCCATCAACAATGTTGTCGATGAGAGTGTCAATGAAGGCGTTGCAGCTGATGCTGAAGATACGGCCAACCTTTTTGCGAGCACTGGTTGAGTACGCAAAACTCGCTGCACAAGCAACAGCAGCTAAACACGCTCCTAACCCTTCTTCTAATCCCTGCAAATCCATCTTCTTGAACACTGAGTTGCCTGTTGCTAATTCCACGTATATCGTCGCAGCAAACACTATCTGGTATGTATATATGTACACCCAATTCTTAGTTAGTACAATACATTTATAAGAGTTCAAAGTTCAAACTAGCTATTTCATTCTAATATTACTTTCCGTCTTAATCATTTGTTTGCCTTTAATTAAAATAACCATCACAGAGAATAAAAAAAAAGCTAACAAATAATTGGGACATATTAAAATGTGATTTTAATTTACTATACGACAAAAAAAGAAACTTCAATTTCGATCTGTTCTCTCCCATTCGTTCACCTAAATTACTAACCAGACAAGGACTATTGCCTTCTCCCTTTTCACATAATTCCACCAAGCAAATGGTTAGGCAAAAGAGTCTTATCTACAATCCTGCGGTATATAGTAGCGAGTGGTACCTATTCGAAATTCCGTCATTTTCGTTTCTATTTGATTGATTTTGTATATGATGGAGTAAAGTAAAATTACCCGTACTTTAAAAACCATATTTCAATGAGTATAATTTTTAGTAACTGCCAATTTTTAAGTTTATTCCTTGGATTTCGTTCCTTAAAATCACGATGTTAGAATGATACTTATTTTACTTACTACTCTTATATATTCAACAAATGTACAAGTGATAAAGAAGATGTAGCCACAAATTAAAGTAGACATAAAAGCAGGAAATAATTAAGGAGTAATAGCAAGAAATAGACGTACCATGGCAAGACGACCAGTGATAATCTCAAAGTCTTGACTCTTCTTACTACTCTCTATATACTCATACAAGTTTGCTAAAAACGGTGACATCAACTCCTCCCTTCCATTACTACTAATATTATTATTATTATTACTTCCTCCAACATCCTTTGATCGTGCCAACGTCTTGATAAGACCACCCTCGCGATCGGATGGTCCATACGATCTAAGGGTGCACAGCCTCGGCTGTAGGATTATTTTCACTTGGTCAGGGCTCTCCAAACCTGTCCTCGGCGTTGCTGCTTGTTTAGGCGGCTGCAACTCACAGTGTATTACACGCGCCGAGGATATAGATGCCATGATGGCTAATGATATTATGGGAAGAAAATAGAATCTCTTTAGAATCCAATAGAGAGCCAAGAAAAATAAAATAAAATAAAAGATAAATGAAGTAAATTAAAGGAATCCTATTTAGTTGGAAATTTGAGGAATTAGAAAAGTACACGATAGGGGTAAGGGACTAAAGGAATGTGAGGAGGAAGGATTGGTTACGTGCTTGTTTTATGGTGCTCTCTCATGTTGCTTTCAGGAGGGCTTTGTTGAATTCAAAGCGTGTATGTATGTACAATTATATATGGAGTGTAGTAGTACTATGTTGTTATTGTGGAGATTCAATTATTTCACGCCAAGCCACTAGTACTCCTATGCTCACCAAAACTCCTCAAATTCACGTTATAATTAATAAACATTTAATAATGAGAAATGAGATGGAGCCATACGGACATACGGTAATATGCACTTTAGTAGAGTATCGTGGACTCGTAATATCTTATTCCTCTAACAAATTTCCAGTTGATAATTAATGAGTGGTACAGAGGGAGTATACATGTACTTCCATTTGTATAAGCCAAGCTAGTACTAATTTCCTAAAAATTAAAATAATTTATTTTTTGGTGAAAGGTAAGTATATCTAAGACCCTTCTAAATGCATGAACATTGGAAAATACTCTACATTGAACAGTAGAGCAGTGTTTTCCGTGCTTGGCATGTGATGAACAATCTTCTTCTCTCTACCACTCATCATTCCTCTTTATTCTTCCCTGCTAACCTAAATTTGTTTATTCTTTCATTCTCATCGCCTCTTTCTGCTAACCAAAAATTATTTGTCTTTTATTTTCCTTCTCCTTCAATTGCGATCCGAACAAACTCAGGTGAACAAACTCGATTTCTCCAGCTTACAATTTGATTCCCGTAATTTCTGCAATTCTGCTCAGTTTAAGGCTACAGTTATTGATGATTCCCCATAGCCTATTTTGTTTCTCACTTATATAATTAATCGTATGTGATGCAGTTGTGTTCGATTGCTTAATTTGGGTTTATTCATCGGCATTCTGGAATGGTATGTCTTCCATCTTATCGTTGGTTATTGCTACTTTTCGTTTGATTGCTTGATGATTATTTAGGTTTTGATTGCTTTTGACTATTTAGATTTTGATTGATTCAAGTACTGCCTTGGATTTGATAACGAAGTCGTACGATTATCTGATCGTTGCATTAATCATCTTGATTTTGATCGATTCCAGTATTGATTTTGATTGATTCAAGTTCTAAATTACATTTATTAGTACATGGTAGATTAATAGCCTTTTTGATCTTCCCCTAGAAACTTTGAAAGATTTAAGTTTCTCTTTCTTAGAGAAGTCACGAGGGTGTAAATTTGATTTCAATTCTTAATTTGTACTATGTATTTGGTAGTGTCATCCTTACTTTACTGCGCAGAAAATGGTCATACTCTATCACAATAGTTCACAGGGGTTCATTCCCAGTGTGTGCATCTTTAATTATTTTGTCAAGCTAATGCTAGAACTAATCTTCAATGTCTCTGTCTATTCAAGGGAGTTGTTTAGGCATTAGTTTATATGAGCAGTTTCATCTATCACCATTTTTCCGTATATTTCAATATGTCAATATTCTAATGCTTCATTGTGAAATATTTTGTATTTCCAGAGAGCTAAGAAAGGTACCTTCTGAATTGGCTTTTCAGTTTTCGCTTCTATCCTTCTCTCCCAAACTTATATGAGCGGAAAGGTAATTTCTTTTGCTACCTCACATAATTGTCGTCTTCTTGATTACTTATAGCCAATGTGATATTGTAATGTTTACACTTCTTTAATTTCCCAACTAGGAAATACTAATAGAATATGGCGGCAATTTGTAGAGGGTAACGAGCCAACACTCCGGTGACTTCGGATAGACGTCTACTATTGATACTAATTTTGATCTAAGAGGTTTTTCCCGACCCTATTCTTGTTCGATATTTTTCAGAATTGTTATTTAAGTCTTTTATTTCTTATTGTCGTTCAATATAGTTTAGTTTTTTCATCACACTTGCCCCTCCTATAAAAATGCTGGAGTTTAAATTGGCTTTTTATCGTATAGTCTTAGTTTTATTGACATATGTGTTCACCAATTTATAGGAAAAAATAAAATTGGGGTTTCACAATTTCACTTGCACATTGGCTTGTGATTTCCGCACAGGTTTTGCTGAATTGTGTTTTGATCATGGGGTATTATAGCTGAGTTGATATACAAATGCCTTATTTGTATAGCTGAATAGTTTCTGACGGAGAGAGTAACAAATCAATAGTTTCTAAGAGAGTAACACTCAACTATGAAATTTAATCAAGGGTTTAATTTTGTATTTAAGGTGGAGCCGGAGGAAAAAGATTATGGGACAACTGCAAGAGTGTTGGTAATCTTGCATTAGCTGTGGGATTAACTCTCTTTCTTTAAGCGGTCAACCCGGCTGGGTTTTGAATACTGTTGTATCTCTTTGGGTTTTTTATCTTCCTTAATTTACTCCTTCCGTCTTTGTCAGGTCGTTACGTTTTCCTTATTTGAGTGTCTTGGTCATCTCTTTTTATTCTTTATTGCTTTACCGTTGACATATTTGTTTGTTTATTATTTTCCTTTTTGATGTGATTCTTCATTTAGTTCTCTCACAGAAGTCAGAAGTCGTGTTTTAATCTTTCACATTCTCTTTTCTACCCTTGAATAGTGTATTCAGCAATAGTACGCATCTACATTTCTTTAATTTGAACCGTGTCTGCTTTGCATCTGAATATTTGAACGTCTCTATACGAAACTCGCCTAATACTTGAAATTTAGAGCAGTTTTCTCTCTTTAATTGAGAACAATTATTTATCTTAGTATTTGATTTTGATGGGTAGTAAGTGTGTGCTTGGTTGAGATTGCCTTATTATATGTGGTGTGTCCACCATTGATGCTTGCTTAAACAGATGTAGGAGGAAGGAAGGTAGCCGGGGGTGGGAGAGAGGGAGAAAGAGATATGGGAATGTATGTAGGGGGAATAAGGGAGGTGTAGAGAGTTTGTGTTTGGTTTTAGTCATATTAAGTTTGAGAGATGGAGAGGGAGTAAGAGAGGCATGGATGAATGGGGAGAAGGAGGTATAGAGAGTTGTGCTTGACTGTTTGGTCATGTTCATATTGAGAGAGGGAGGGAAAGGGAGGGAAAGCGTATGTGTTTGGCTTTGTTGAGGTTACCTTCATATTTAGTTTTGAAAGTTAAATGTTTACTTAACTCATTTCAATTTCTGGTTTTTACTTGCCATCAAATTTCTTTTATTATTTCCTGTCTTGTTTTAATCGGTCTTTGGCTTCCTTACCATCAACTTTTCCTTTATTGTTTCCTTTCTTGTTCTATAATTAGGATTTAGGGTACTCCGATTGGAATTTAAGGAGCGGCTGGAATTTTAGGAGCAATTGGTTGCAGATCTCTGTATCTTTGGTATCCTAGGTATTATTTCTTTCTTTAATCTTGATTCTTCATTATTTGCCTTGTTTCTACAACAAATGTCAGTATGTATTGCATTGCTTGTTCTAGATGTTATTTGCCCTCTCAGGGTCGTTTCAGTTTGGTCTGTTCTATGTCTTTGTAGAATGGGGTGGGGGGTGTTGTGTTTAGGAGCCCAACCTCTGGGGAGGGCGGATTATAGCATACAGGGCCAGGAATCTAAATATTGCCTTTTAGGAAACTCTTTCCTTTGTTTTGATTTACTTCTTTTTTCAATTCATTCTGTCAAATCAGTTCACAAGGTCTTACAATATTATTACTTTTTTCGATTCATTCTGTCAAATCAGTTCACAAGGTCTTACAATACTATAGTTTAAGACCGTCTCATACAATAATTTCTAAGAAGGAAAATTATGCTAATAGTAAGGTCTTACAATATTATAGTTTTAAGACCGTCTCATACAATAATTGTCCTAAATGAAAGCTCATTCATTGAGTAAAGATTCTTCCGGCCTTACTTGTAGGGGCAAATGTAATTTCAGTGGCACGCTGTTTGCTACTATTGAGGTTGTATTGGCCAGGGTCATAGCTCAAAAGAGGGAATCTATGTTCGTTTTAATTGTTGTTGAGGCGGTCCTAAATGAAAGATCATTCATTGTGTAAAGAATCTATGTTCGTTTTAATTGTTGTTGAGGTGGTCCTAAATGAGAGATCATTCATTGTGTAAAGATTCTTGCGGATTTACTTGTAGGAGTTGCCAGATATAAATACTTACAAATGATTGAGCAGTTAAGCTAAAGAGTACTGAGATAATATTATTGTGGTGAAGATGGTGATATTTTTAATTATCTAGGGGCGACATTGGATGATCAAGTTTCTCCCTTACTAAATTTCCTAAGGGGACAGTAATTTTGAAATAAATTTTAGAGAGAACTGACACATGTGTAAGTTTGCATACACCTAACCCCTTATCTTGCCATATATAGCCACTTTTGGATGGGGTGGTGGTGTATTTCATTGGTTCTAAGGCTCTGTTTTGCCTGATATGTTATTTGTATGTCTTACTCATCCACAACACAGCCCACGCGTTGCAGGAAAGTTCTTTGAACAATTTTTTGTTATTTGACAGAACATCCTAAGAATGCCCAGTATGTGATGCACTGTGAGGCCGCTGATATCTTACTCGGAATCCAGAAGCCGATGGTGTTTCTTTCTCGGGATTCGACTATTGAGCTTCCTGTGTGAGTTTCTGAATTTTAGTGACGGCCTTTTTATCCTCGATTTTATCCCCAGAAAGCTAAATTTGTAAAGAGGCTAGCCATATGGGTGTAAATGTGTAGGGATTGGGTGGAACAAAGGGTGTATGCATTTTTTATTGTTAAACCTGAGGCTCATACGAACATTTAGAAACGGTGACTTAAAAGAGTGAACTGCATTCTTCATTCCTAAAGATGATGTCTGAAATGATGACGTTAGATCTTATAAGATAGATAATTGTTTTGCCTCCTCTTAAGTGAATTAAGATATAACCAAAATGAATCCCTTTGCTGAACTTAATTAAGATCAAACAAAATGAATGAAGATAGACCGTAATGAATCGCAGGAATCAAGTAAACAAAAATGTATTCTTATTCTAATCAAGATGAACATTAATGTCTGTACATTTATTCAGAAGCTGAACTCTGCTAACCTAGGAAGCGAATTGCTTTGGATGTACTTGATTATTGACTCTCATTATTGTTCGGTGTTTGGTTAGAGCAGCATGAATTCGAGCTCCAGGAAATAGATGGTTAAAATAGTGCAACGTCACTTTGCTTCACAGGTGTACCACCTCTTTCTATTTCCCATCTTTCTGAACTAACTCACAGAACGACTTCAAGTTCATCCAAATATGAAGTAACTTGATCGGGAATGAATAATCTGACTATATTCAAAATTACCGGCGTCTTAGGTTTATAAAAATTGTGTCTGTGTATCAAATTTCTATGTCAAAGGTGGCTGGTTGGCTGACTCCGTGTTTGGTACTGTTAACGGTAAAACCATGCTACACCAGCCACCGTAGGGATATTTACACGACACTTCTGAGTGAAAGCAACTCAATTACTGTTATTTAGTTTGTAAAGTGATATTTATATTATATAGATGTTACTTGACATGAATATGGAAATATTGTAAGGCAAGGGCCAAGACAATGATCTTACGAATCCTAAACCACAGGTCCACAGTATAAGGCGAGTAAGTTGGATAATTAAGTGAATACTATTAATGATAATAATGAAGCATATAAGTTTTTAGGGAATAAAGGTTCTTATCTTATAGAGCATATCATAGAAGGTGTTTAGGGCATTCTTCCTATATGATTTTGGTCAATGACGTCCTTCTTTGCTTTCGTGAGTAACAGTTTCTAAACCGAATTGTTGTTTTTTGCATGATATTTTACCTTGACAATTGATTGATCTATACTGTTACCAGGATTTTGTGTTTTTGTTGACATAATTTCTATACCAATGAGAGAAATTGGGTTAGGTGGGTGGAATTGACATTGCATATGACAGATATGCTCTTGGTTATAATCAGGGTTGAAAAGTCGAAAGTCATTTTTTTTTACTAGAGTTCATGTAGAATGATTCCGGATGAATAAATTGTTAAAACTCTTGTGGCTGATAGTGGGTACGTGTTTGAAAGTGTAGAATAAACTTAGTCGTTCAACTTAGTATACTGAGCAACGGACCGATGAAATAAAGACCTCAAAGAAAAATTAAATGAAATGAAAGAACTACATAGTACTTCCCTATATAAGAGGTCTTATAATAATAAGATTATTATGAGATCGTTTCATAGGAGAATTAGTATAGTTGAGAGGGAAGGAGAAGGAGGGTGGGGGAAGGAGAGAGAGCGTTGAGAGACAGGGGGGAGAGTGGAAAAGACGGGGAAGGAGGGAAAACTCCATGTGTTTTGTTTTTGTTCAGGCTGCTGTAGCATTTGTGGTTCTTGCTTATCCGACCACCGAGTTTGCTTCAAGTTTGTGCGACTTATGTATAGTTCAGATTCAACCATCTCCTTTACTTATATAGTTATATAGTTTATAGGTTGAAGAGATTGTACAATGATCAGAAGTTGAAACCATTAGAGTCGACTTATCATTTTCATGAATTTGTTGTTAGAGTCGACTTAAAATATTGAATCCCAAACTTTCACATTCTTTACGTCTCTACCATTACAATTTTAAACCCATGATCTTTTCCTTTTCTTAGATTATTTGCTCTTGTAGACAATTAATAAATTAGATGTTAAGCCTATGGTTATGCTTCTCACTGACAGACTGACAGTCCGACATTTATCAAACACATTCTAAAGAATATTTGTTTTTCATTGACAGGAGCACATATTGAATCACGGCCAACCAACAATATATTTGTAGCTATTATGGTGGCAAGCTGAAGACCAAAGATTTAAGTCCTTAATTTGTTGCTTTTTTTTTTCCATTTCTAATAGAACAACCAAGCAAACTAAGGAGAGACCATCACGTTTTTAATCTTGAAAAAGAAGTATTGGTCTCTGATGCCCTGCCACTTTCGTTTGCAGTTGAGTTATATATACTGTAAATTTTCCCCATCTCTTTAAACTTAATAGAAACTTCATGTCAGTCATATTGATTGTTATAATAGGAGAAATTTGTTGTACGCTTGTCTAGCACTTGATATGACGAGTTTTTTAAAGGAGCAAGCACTACATTTTTCTTGCCTTGATTTGGAGCTCATATGAAGACTTATTATCTGGGAATCCTAAATTTAGGAGCATTGAAAAGCTCGTGTCCTTTTCTGTTATCGCCTTGGATTATACTTGAAACAATTGTTTGTAAAGAAAATATTATACAATAATCCTTTCTGAATTATATGCAAGCTTTATAGTTTGAAAAAGACGGAGATGGGCCTTGGAACTCCGCGCGCATCGCGCGCGAAGGAACAACTAGTTAAATAAAATGTATCAATGTACAATGCTCATATGATCATATTACATAAGATTCTTGCTCTCTAACCATTCCATATCATAAATGCTTAAATGACTCTTATCCCTCTCCCTTATTCTAGCTTTCATATCATTCAAAATTCTTTTTGCTAGCCATTCAGGACGAACTAAAACCATCTCTTGTCTGCAAGTATTACGCTGCTGCCATAGCACATACACTACACAAACCACCATAGCATACTGCACCTCCTTTTGCACTTTCGACCCTTGCCTGTTCACACACCATTCTAGAGCATTTGTTGTAGGAATATCCATCCCCCGCATCTTTAACCTTTGTATAACCCGTCTCTTTGTAAGGGCGGTAAAAAAAATAGATGCTCCTGATTTTCACTCCCCATTCCACAGAGCTGACAGGTATCTTCATCTACCACCCCATAGTTCAGCAGTTTACTTTTTGTCTGCAATGCCTCATGTGCCCACAACCACCCCAGGAAGTTGTGCTTGGGAAAGCTCCAGCCAGTCCAGACTACCCTCTCCCACATCATTTTTGGAGCCTGCCCCTTCAACCAGTCATAGCATCTAGCAGAGGAGAATCCCTTCTGCTGGTGCCATATCCCATCAGTGTATCCAGGGGCTATTTCATGTTTAACCCTGCAAATTCTCCTCCACACCCAGCTAGAATTGGGACTAGGAGAATAGTCCATCCATTGCTGCCCCCTAAGATAATTGCATTCCACCCAATGAACCCAGATTGTATCTTTTTTCTCCATCACCCAGTTAACCAGCTTAGCAACTAGTGCTTTGTTCCAAGTTTCCAAATCCCTTAACCCCAGTCCTCCTTTTGCTTTTGGCCTGCAAATTTTTTCCCAGGCTACTAAGGGAGCTCTTTTGTACTCAGTTCCACCTTCCCAGAGGAAATTTCTACATAAAGCCCCAGTTTTGCAAATAACTCCTTTTGGAAGCACAAACAGTGAAGCCCAGTATCCACATAAGGTTTTCAGAACTGATTGAACTATCACCAATCTGCCTGCATAAGAGAATTTTCGTGCACCATATCCATGTATCCTGGCACAAATCTTCTCTACCAAACAATCACAGTCCTTCTTCTGCAGTCTAGTAGTTTGAATGGGCATTCCCAAATACCTGAATGGCAGACTACCTTCTGTAAAACCAGATACCTGCATGATCTCTTGCTTTAGGTGATCCTTAACTCCACCAAAATAGGCACTTGACTTAGCAGGGCTAACCCTAAGTCCAGTAGCTTTAGAGAAGGTAGAGAAGGATCTCAAAAGTAACATCATTGAAGCTGCATCTCCCTTACTGAACATCAACACATCATCAGCAAACATCAGGTTAGTTATTCTCAATTGTTTGCACAAAGGGTGGAAGCCAAAGTCATTGTTACTAGATGCATATTTGAGGGTCCTTGTCAAGTAATCCATACAAAGAGTAAAAATCAAGGGTGAAAGGGGATCCCCTTGCCTCAATCCCATCTTCCCCTGGAAAAAGCCAAACATCTCACCATTTAGGGATAAGGAGAAAGAAGCTGTAGTTATACACTGCATAATTTTGCTTCTGAAACCCTCAGGGAACTTCAACATCTGCATAAGCTTATCCACAAAATCCCATTCCACTGTGTCATAAGCTTTCTGTAAGTCTATTTTAAACATACATCTGGGAGAAGGAGATGGTCTTTCATAGAGTCTGATAAGGTCCTGGCATATCAAAATATTTTCCTGGATGCTCCTATGTTGGATAAAAGCCCCCTGGTTCTTATCAACAAGCTGGGGTAGAACCTCTGCCAGTCTAGAGCACAACAGTTTGGATACTACCTTATAGATAACATTACAACATGCTATGGGACGAAATTGCATCACTGTCTGAGGCCTACCACATTTAGGAATCAAGGTAAGACAGGTAGCATTCAGCTGTTTTAAAAGCTTTCCATGAGTAAAAAAATCTTGAACAGCTTGAATTACCTCCTTACCTACTTCCCCCCCAAGCATCTTTAAAGAACTTACTGGTATACCCATCAGGCCCTGAGGATTTAATATCAGGAATGCTAAACAAAGCCTCCTTCACCTCTTCCCCAGAGACAGGTCTTAGCAGCACAGTATACTGATCCTCATTGCATTTAGGGCCTTGATCAATAATTTTCCTATGAATCTTCTTTGTCTTTTGGCTAGATCCCAGAAGATGTTCATAGTATTCAAGAAAAGCAGCTTTTACCTGGTCAGGAGTGTCACAAAGCATCCCATTCATATCTTCAATCATGATCACCTTATTTTGATTTCTTCTCTTCTTAATAGAGTTTTGGAAGAACGCACTGTTTGCATCCCCCTCCTTAGTCCATAAGCACTTAGCTTTCTGAAGTAAAAAGCTATCTCTGGCCATGGTAAGACATTTTAGCTCCTGTACTGCCTCATATTCCTGCTGTATCAGTGCATTGTTTATTGGATCTTGCCCCAACGGACTCTGTAAATTCCTCACTTTCTTCTGACAAAGTCCAGTGGCTTGTTCAATATCACTGAAGCCTTCTCTGTTCAGCTGAAGCAGATTTGGTTTTAGGCATTTTAGCTTGTTAACCAAACTGTACATATGAGTACCCTTTATCTGCTGATGCCAGACCTGCCTCATAATCTCTTTGAAATCCTTGGAGCCACCCCACATATTAAAGTACTTAAAATTGCTCTTTCTCTGAGTTCTCTGAGTACTCCCAAACAAACAGGGAGAATGATCAAAAAGCCCTTCAGGCAAGAAGTGAGCATATAATTCAGGGTAATGATCACTCCACTCCTTGTTAATCAGAAATCTATCCAGCCTGCTGTAGATCCTCTCCTCTGGTCTTTGCTTATTGTTCCAAGTATATAGAGACCCTGTGGCAGCAATGTCCACTACCTCACAGTCCTCCAAACACTCCCTAAAAGGATCCATTTCTGCTGCAGTAGCATTCCCACCAATCCTCTCAGTTGCAGACAAAACACAATTAAAATCTCCTGCTATGGCCCATGGTCCTTGAGTCTGACCTGCTATTCTCCTTAGCTGGACCCAAAGAGGGGCCCTTTATTGAATACCATTAAAGGCATATACCATAGTTAAGTGAAAAACTTTCTTATCCAGCAAATAATCAATCTTCATATGAACATATTGAGCATTGTATTCTATGAAATGAACTCTGAACATTCTAGGTTTCCAAATGATCCAAATTCTACCCCCATTGTGATACCCATTGTTAGTAGAAATGCACCATTCAGAATGAAAACTAGTTGCAACTTTATTATAAACCCTACTCTTTATTTTTGTTTCCAAGAGGCCAAATAAACCAATACCCTTATTTTGTAATAAAAAATCAATATGCTTCTGCTTACCTACTCTATTCATGCCTCTAACATTCCAAAACCCTATACTATCCATTCAAACTTATTTGAGGAGTCACCTGTGCATTACCTTGAGCCCCAACATCCTTAGAAGGAGATAGGATATCCTTATAGGAGTGTGCTCCAAATTCTGTGTTGCTATATCCTTCACCCACTGGTTTTCTTCGTAAGATAGTTAATCTTTTAAAAGATGATCTAGGAGTGCTCATTGCTGCTGTACCTGCTACCTGATGCTTCTCATTCTCTGCAGAGAGTGGGGGAGGGTCCCCTTTCTCCACAGTGACAGGTTGTTTAGGTCTCCACACCTGCTTAACCACCACTACCTTCTCTTTCTTTAGTTCTCCTCTTCTGCAATTCTCCATCTCATGTCCCATACCATGGCATTTGAGACATTTCACAGACCTCCATTCATATTCCACCTCTATTTGAACTATCTTCCCATTCTCATCCCTGAAAGATACTTTCTCAGGCAACTTTTGGTCCACCATCATTTCCACCATAACTCTGGCAAATCCCAACCTTGTTCTTTCTTCTGTAGCCTGATCATTTTTCACATATTTTCCCACTAAACTTGAAATCTTTGGCAAACTTTTTCCCCAGAATTTTAATGGCAGATTATGCAATCTAACCCACGTTGGGACTGATTGCACATCCTTCTTTGTCATTCCCAAATCTTTATGCCATGCCTTAACAATCATCGGCTTATTATCAAAAAGGAAATGCCCTGCTTGTAATACTTTGTCTCTCATTTCCACAGTTTTGAACCTAACCAAAAATACACCTGTTGGCATGAAGGATATTTTATCAATATTGTATTTAGTCCATATACGCCTGATGAAACCTTCAATCACCTCCGAAGGAGGATTAGCCCCTAGTATATAGCATAACACCGCCTGATTCCAGTACACAACCTCCTCTTCCACATCCTCAAACTGAATTTGGAGCATATCATCATCCTCTGTTTCTGTATCATCCTCTTCAGTAATCAAAACCTCCTGTGTTTCCTTCACTACTTCTTCTTCTTCCTCATGGACACTATCATCACCATCATCATCCGTTTCACCCTCGGTGTCCGTTTCAACCACTAGTTCAGGAATTCCTGCAAGTTCATTGACATCTTTCGTTTTCCCTCCTTCCTCTCCATTAGGTTTTCCATGCATAGATTTAGGGCACGAATCATTACTATTTTCCATAACATTCTCTGTTTCCTCCTCTGAAATCTTGCTAGAAGAATCCTCTTGTGTTACATGAATACTTCTTCCACGCAATGTCATCTCTCGTTGACGTTGCAGATTTGATTTCCTAGCCATAGGCGCGGAAATCAAGGTCAAACCTCGAGTTATCGCTCTACGCAGTCATAGGTTTCTCTCTAGGGTTTTTGGTTTTGTTAGCTTGTTTTGAAAATTCTTACTACGATATGTAATATTCTCATCTTACTTTATTAAAAGGTTGTTTTGATCTTAATTAATGGATTGTTGTCTTGATGAGTTGGTATTGCGTTGTCTACACCAAGAACTTAAATAATGTAGGTTAACTTATAGTCTTGTTTTGTTATTAACTGTTGTTTTCATCTTACTCTAAAGAAGTTGTTAATTTTAGTTTAAGAGAAGTAACATATATAAGGAGTATTACGTTATCTGCGTTCATGTGCCAGAATCGGGATGATAATATAATTAAGTTGATGTATGGCGAGGAGTTGAGGACCGGATAGAGGTTCACATGCGGGAATTGATTTAAGTGAGAAGCATTGTTTGTGGCTTGGTGTAATGAGTCGCAATTGTAGCGCACAATCCCTAAAAATTGCGCGCGCGGTCCTTCCACTTTGAACCCTTAGATTTCTTATTTGTACTCATGTATTTTCATTCATGTTTTTAGTTTCATTTAGTACTCCAAGACTACTTCCTGCGTGTCGAATCTTGGAGTCTCGTTTTTAGTTTAAGATATGTTTTTAGGCGTTTAGAAAACATATCGCTATTCTACACAATCAATGTATCCTGCTACCAGGACCAAACTATCAAATTTGCCTCTATGAGAGGTGCTAGTCAATCAAAAACCGCTTCTCATCCAAAAGCTTGATATTGCTTGTTTATTGCTTTCAATAATCGTATTGCTTACTTTTATTGCTTTCGTGTGCCAGACTTGATAATCGTGACTAGGATTCCCGACACACACCAACCGAGACCGATTACGAATGCACTAATGATCCCTCACTAGTGCACTACTACAAAACTCGTTATCCACATCGGACATTTTGTTATGTGGACATCGGATACACACCCGATGTAGAGTTCGGTCATGTCCATTGTAGATTAATGTACATCGGATTTTAAACTGATGATGTCCATTAAAAGTTGCACAACGGATTTCTATATATCTGATGTCCATATATATTAATATTCATCAGTGTATAGTTATAATCCGATGTCTTTTAGTATTATGTACATCAGTGTTTAGTTGTAATCCGATGTCTGTTGCTGTTATGTACATCAGTTTACATAGAACTCTGATGTCTTTACGTACCTATATTCATCAGTGTTTTACCTAAACCTCGTGTGTATTATAAATGATATTATAATCCGTCTAATAATAAACCGCTGTTCTTTTTCTTTTAAAAAATTGGAATTGCTAATTCTAAAACAGGCCATTCATAGATCTACAGGCTTATCAAAACATAGGCCATTCATAACAAAAAAACACCACCCACAATTCAACAACTAACCAACAAAGGTCGTTCGTCAAACTTTCATATAACGACCAAAACATAGATTCATATAACGTCGTCCAAATTCAACAACCAAGAAAGGTCGTTCGTCATAGTTTCTTACAACGACCTTACCAAAACATAGTTTATACAAATGCCGTCCAAATTCAACAACCTACAGAGGTCCAAAACATAGTTTGCAAAATCTAGCTAACACATTACTATGACTAGACATTAAGAAAATAGTTCGCCCATAAGTCTCGAACCTCATTGATTTCTTTTTCTGAATAAGCCATTTTGTCTTGAAAAAGCTGTAAATCATGCACATAAAGGTTTCTAATTAGATAATAACACACATAATAAAAGATATAATAGGTCTGAGCTAGCTGAAGAGTTCAATTCTAGCTATAATAATGGGATTGTATGGGGAAAAAATTTACAAGGCAACACCAAGATTTGCAGGACAACAGGCGAGTGGGATAATCTGACCTCATTGATAGTTGTCGTCCGATTAGGACGAGTGACGATTTCCAGCATATACCTTATGATGTAGTAACCGCATTGTATAACACTTGGCTGACGAGCACACTAATAAAACAACACGACGACGAATTAAACCAACACACTTTGTAAATTAAACGTAATATAAATGAGTCTACTATTGCATATCAATAACTTACATCAACTTTCACCCATTGCAGTGCTTGACAACTCTTCCTTGACCCACCAGTGTAGCCGTATGCTCTTATAGATCTAATATAAGGTTTCCAACAAAAAAATGTCAGCCATGTTGAAAAATGTTCTTTCAATGAACATCTTGCATATCAAGAATAACTATTAAGTCGAACTTACGTATTAATTAAAGTTCTCAATTTGAAGGCACTTTGAATTTCCGATTGAATCGAACCAATATACTTGATTATGCTCAACAATGTCAATTACAGTGAGCTTCCAGTGATCCCTATAAATAATTTGTCACTTAAGTAATCAAAATAATCAAACTGTTGACAATTTTGTTTTATATAAGGGTGAGTACTTACTCTTTGTAATATGGAGCGATGTAAATATTGATTTTCTTCTTTTTCATCCAGTTTGAAATATATGTTATTGCTCCCTCTAATTCATGGCCGCCTAGTAGTGAAGTCATTTCTGGAAATAAGAACCCATATGTTTTGATGTCACAAATGCTAGACAAGTACCTGTAACAATATACATAGAAGTATAACCAACATATACTTCAAATCAATATTTACCAATGTAAAACTAGCTATGAGATCCTAATTTTAAATCCGGAGTCAATACATACCCAACAAAAGTCTCATGACTGGAAGGGAGATCTTTCCCATGTTCAACAATGTAGTAATGTCCTCCTTGGCAAGTCACAACCTTCGCTTAGATCCTAGAACATCCTCGCTCAAATGCACATCCGTTACTTGAGTTTCGCCCATCATACTAACTACCTTGGACAAGAATCATCTATAATCACATTTCTGGTCCAAAAGTGTTTTCAAAGTATTGTTTGAACTAGCCAATGGATCATTTGTTTTACTTTTAGCACTTTCTACTTTTTTGGAATTAGTACTCTCATTAGCTCTCTTCCGCTTTTCGCATTTAGTCTTACTCATCGACTTTTCTTCGCTTCTAATTCATGGTCTTTCTGAGATTCCTGGAAAAAAAGGCGCAAACTGATTACTCACTGACTTTTCTACTTTACTCACAAACCAGAATTGTTTTTTTATGGACAGAAGCAGTGCATATTTTGTGGGAAATATCGGTATACTTCCATTAACATTATAAGGATTATAACGAAATTATTATTATGAAAACTAGTCATAAAAGAATTGCATAAATAAAATAGAAGAGAATTAAGAAATAACCTTAGGTCCTAGCTAATATGGCCTATGAACAATATCGCAATGATATTCTCCTATCAGTTGCACCCAAGATGATATGAGATATGCCTTTGTTCTTCGCTAGAATCGATCCCCAAAATTCACTGATTAATTTTAGGTTTTTGTGTTTTTCTTTGATGAGAGGATGCTAGGTCAAAATTAGGTTAAGAAGAATTACCAAAATGATCTCCTTCTCTCCTTATAATAACCGAAATGAAGGAGAGTAATTAGGGAGATATTTTTTTTCTTCCTTTTTGTCTTTGACCGAGTGAACCAAAATAAGGAGAGAAATCTCCTTATTTTTGGTAGTTACTTTAATGTATAAAATGTGCATAATTATAAATCGTCATATATTTTATTCCGTATTAATAAATCTACGCACAACAGCTTGCAGTCGATTTATTAATACCGGTCTGTAATAAATTTATTATGACAATCTTGTATAATATATACCTTAACTATAAATATCACATATTTATAGTTAGCTAATTAAATATAACCGATTACATTTAATTACGAATTAACATCTTAACTCGTTTAAGCTAACATTATATACATTTATTAAATATAACATATTATATTCAATTTACGAATTGACAGTTAATTCGTCTCAGCTAATATTATTTAATTAAATTAAATAATCGTCTCATCAACACATTGACTAACTGTTTAGTCAAATACTTGGACTAACCTTTTATTCATATAAGGCATCAATGTGATTACATTTCCATAATCACATCTTTCAAACACATCCTTTAGGTGTGACTTTTAGGGACCAGTTGATCACCGCCATCAGTATGATAATAACGTCAAACTTTCTAGCAAACCAGCTGTTATTAGGTAATCGTTAATCAACTGATAAAATACGAAGTATACCCTTGTGAACCTATAAGAGATTTATAAATGTTATCACACTAATTTGTGGAGGACACAAGCTCCAACAAGCTCCCACTTGTCCTCACAAGTGTATGTGCGATAACCGATTCTCATATCCTAAAATTTCACCTCTATTTGAACTATCTTCCCATTCTCATCCCTGAAAGATACTTTCTCAGGCAACTTTTGGTCCACCATCATTTCCACCATAACTCTGGCAAATCCCAACCTTGTTCTTTCTTCTGTAGCCTGATCATTTTTCACATATTTTCCCACTAAACTTGAAATCTTTGGCAAACTTTTTCCCCAGAATTTTAATGGCAGATTATGCAATCTAACCCATGCTGGGACTGATTGCACATCCTTCTTTGTCATTCCCAAATCTTTATGCCATGCCTTAACAATCATCGGCTTATTATCAAAAAGGAAATGCCCTGCTTGTAATACTTTGTCTCTCATTTCCACAGTTTTGAACCTAACCAAAAATACACCTGTTGGCATGAAGGAAATTTTATCAATATTGTATTTAGTCCATATACGCCTGATGAAACCTTCAATCACCTCCGAAGGAGGATTAGTCCCTAGTATATAGCATAACACCGCCTGATTCCAGTACACAACCTCCTCTTCCACATCCTCAAACTGAATTTGGAGCATATCATCATCCTCTGTTTCTGTATCATCCTCTTCAGTAATCAAAACCTCCTGTGTTTCCTTCACTACTTCTTCTTCTTCCTCATGGACACTATCATCACCATCATCATCTGTTTCACCCTCGGTGTCCGTTTCAACCACTAGTTCAGGAATTCCTACAAGTTCATTGACATCTTTCGTTTTCCCTCCTTCCTCTCCATTAGGTTTTCCATGCATAGATTTAGGGCACGAATCATTACTATTTTCCATAACATTCTCTGTTTCCTCCTCTGAAATCTTGCTAGAAGAATCCTCTTGTGTTACATGAATATATACTTCTTCCACGCAATGTCATCTCTCGTTGACGTTGCAGTTTTGATTTCCTAGCCATAGGCGCGGAAATCAAGGTCAAACCTCGAGTTATCGCTCTACGCAGTCATAGGTTTCACTCTAGGGTTTTTGGTTGTGTTAGCTTGTTTTGAAAATTCTTACTATGATATGTAATATTCTCATCTTACTTTATTAAAAGGTTGTTTTGATCTTAATTAATGGATTGTTGTCTTGATGAGTTGGTATTGCGTTGTCTACACCAAGAACTTAAATAATGTAGGTTAACTTATATTCTTGTTTTGTTATTAACTGTTGTTTTCATCTTACTCTAAAGAAGTTGTTAATTTTAGTTTAAGAGAAGTAACATATATAAGGAGTATTACGTTATCTGCGTTCATGTGCCAGAATCGGGATGATAATATAATTAAGTTGATGTATGGCGAGGAGTTGAGGACCGGATAGAGGTTCACACGCGGGAATTGATTTAAGTGAGGAGCATTGTTTGTGGCTTGGTGTAATGAGTCGCAATTGTAGCGCACAATCCCTAAAAATTGCGCGCGCGGTCCTTCCACTTTGAACCCTTAGATTTCTTATTTGTACTCATGTATTTTCATTCATGTTTTTAGTTTCATTTAGTACTCCAAGACTACTTCCTGCGTGTCGAATCTTGGAGTCTCGTTTTTAGTTTAAGATATGTTTTTAGGCGTTTAGAAAACATATCGCTATTCTACACAATCAATGTATCCTGCTACCAGGACCAAACTATCAAATTTGCCTCTATGAGAGGTGCTAGTCAATCAAAAACCGCTTCTCATCCAAAAGCTTGATATTGCTTGTTTCTTGCTTTCAATAATCGTATTGCTTACTTTTATTGCTTTCGTGTGCCAGACTTGATAATCGTGACTAGGATTCCCGACACACACCAACCGAGACCGATTACGAATGCACTAATGATCCCTCACTAGTGCACTACTACAAAACTCGTTATCCACATCGGACATTTTGTTATGTGGACATCGGATACACACCCGATGTAGAGTTCGGTCATGTCCATTGTAGATTAATGTACATCGGATTTTAAACTGATGATGTCCATTAAAAGTTGCACAACGGATTTCTATATATCTGATGTCCATATATATTAATATACATCAGTGTATAGTTATAATCCGATGTCTTTTAGTATTATGTACATCAGTGTTTAGTTGTAATCCGATGTCTGTTGCTGTTATGTACATCAGTTTACATAGAACTCTTATGTCTTTACGTACCTATATTCATCAGTGTTTTACCTAAACCTCGTGTGTATTATAAATGATATTATAATCCGTCTAATAATAAACCGCTGTCCTTTTTCTTTTAAAAAATTGGAATTGCTAATTCTAAAACAGGCCATTCATAGATCTGCAGGCTTATCAAAACATAGGCCATTCATAACAAAAAAACACCACCCACAATTCAACAACTAACCAACAAAGGTCGTTCGTCATACTTTCATATAACGACCAAAACATAGATTCATATAACGTCGTCCAAATTCAACAACCAAGAAAGGTCGTTCGTCATAGTTTCTTACAACGACCTTACCAAAACATAGTTTATACAAATGCCGTCCAAATTCAACAACCTACAGAGGTCCAAAACATAGTTTGCAAAATCTAGCTAACACATTACTATGACTAGACATTAAGAAAATAGTTCGCCCATAAGTCTCGAACCTCATTGATTTCTTTTTTCGAATAAGCCATTTTGTCTTGAAAAAGTCTGTAAATCATGCACATAAAGGTTTCTAATTAGATAATAACACACATAATAAAAGATATAATAGGTCTGAGCTAGTGAAGAGTTCAATTCTAGCTATAATAATGGGATTGTATGGGGAAAAATTTACAAGGCAACACCAAGATTTGCAGGACAACAACGAGTGGGATAATCGACCTCATTGATAGTTGTCGTCCGATTAGGACGAGTGACGATTTCCAGCATATACCTTATGATGTAGTAACCGCATTGTATAACACTTGGCTGACGAGCACACTAATAAAACAACACGACGACGAATTAAACCAACACACTTTGTAAATTAAACGTAATATAAATGAGTCTACTATTGCATATCAATAACTTACATCAACTTTCACCCATTGCAGTGCTTGAGAACTCTTCCTTGACCCACCAGTGTAGCCGTATGCTCTTATAGATCTAATATAAGGTTTCCAACAAAAAAATGTCAGCCATGTTGAAAAATGTTCTTTCAATGAACATCTTGCATATCAAGAATAACTATTAAGTCGAACTTACGTATTAATTAAAGTTCTCAACGCTGAAGGCACTGAATTTCCGATTGAATCAAACCAATATACTTGATTATGCTCAACAATGTCAATTACAGTGAGCATCCAGTGATCCCTATAAATAATTTGTCACTTAAGTAATCAAAATAATCAAACTGTTGACAATTTTGTTTTATATAAGGGTGAGTACTTACTCTTTGTAATATGGAGCGATATAAATATTGATTTTCTTCTTTTTCATCCAGTTTGAAATATATGTTATTGCTCCCTCTAATTCATGGCCGCCTAGTAGTGAAGTCATTTCTGGAAATAAGAACCCATATGTTTTGATGTCACAAACGCTAGACAAGTACCTGTAACAATATACATAGAAGTATAACCAACATATACTTCAAATCAATATTTACCAATGTAAAACTAGCTATGAGATCCTAATTTTAAATCCGGAGTCAATACATACCCAACAAAAGTCTCATGACTGGAAGGGAGATCTTTCCCATGTTCAACAATGTAGTAATGTCCTCCTTGGCAAGTCACAGCCTTCGCTTAGATCCTAGAACATCCTCGCTCAAATGCACATCCGTTACTTGAGTTTCGCCCATCATACTAACTACCTTGGACAAGAATCATCTATAATCACATTTCTGGTCCAAAAGTGTTTTCAAAGTATTGTTTGAACTATCCAATGGATCATTTGTTTTACTTTTAGCACTTTCTACTTTTTTGGAATTAGTACTCTCATTAGCTCTCTTCCGCTTTCTGCATTTAGTCTTACTCACTGACTTTTCTTCTGCTTCTAATTCATGGTCTTTCTGAGATTCCTGGAAAAAAAAAGGCGCAAACTGATTACTCACTGACTTTTCTACTTTACTCACAAATCAGAATTGTTTTTTTATGGACAGAAGCAGTGCATATTTTGTGGGAAATATCGGTATACTTCCATTAACATTATAAGGATTATAACGAAATTATTATTATGAAAACTAGTCATAAAAGAATTGCATAAACAAAATAGAAGAGAATTAAGAAATAACCTTCGGTCCTAGCTAATATGGCCTATGAACAATATCGCAATGATATTCTCCTATCAGTTGCACCCAAGATGATATGAGATATGCCTTTGTTCTTCGCTAGAATCGATCCCCAAAATTCACTGATTAATTTTAGGTTTTTGTGTTTTTCTTTGATGAGAGGATGCTAGGTCAAAATTAGGTTAAGAAGAATTACCAAAATGATCTCCTTCTCTCCTTATAATAACCGAAATGAAGGAGAGTAATTAGGGAGATATTTTTTTTCTTCCTTTTTGTCTTTGACCGAGTGAACCAAAATAAGGAGAGAAATCTCCTTATTTTTGGTAGTTACTTTAATGTATAAAATGTGCATAATTATAAATCGTCATATATTTTATTCCGTATTAATAAATCTACGCACTGTGACTTGCGATCGATTTATTAATACCGTCCGTAATAAATTTATTATGACAATCTTGTATAATATATACCTTAACTATAAATATCACATATTTATAGTTAGCTAATTAAATATAACCGATTACATTTAATTACGAATTAACATCTTAACTCGTTTAAGCTAACATTATATACGTTTATTAAATATAACATATTATATTCAATTTACGAATTGACAGTTAATTCGTCTCAGCTAATATTATTTAATTAAATTAAATAATCGTCTCATCAACACATTGACTAACTGTTTAGTCAAATACTTGGACTAACCTTTTATTCATATAAGGCATCAATGTGATTACATTTCCATAATCACATCTTTCAAACACATCCTTTAGGTGTGACTTTTAGGGACCAGTTGATCACCGCCATCAGTATGATAATAACGTCAAACTTTCTAGCAAAACCATTTGTTATTAGGTAATCGTTAATCAACTGATAAAATACGAAGTATACCCTTGTGAACCTATAAGAGATTTATAAATGTTATCACACTAATTTGTGGAGGACACAAGCTCCAACAAACTCCCACTTGTCCTCACAAGTGTATGTGCGATAACCGATTCTCATATCCTAAAATTTCACCTCTATTTGAACTATCTTCCCATTCTCATCCCTGAAAGATACTTTCTCAGGCAACTTTTGGTCCACCATCATTTCCACCATAACTCTGGCAAATCCCAACCTTGTTCTTTCTTCTGTAGCCTGATCATTTTTCACATATTTTCCCACTAAACTTGAAATCTTTGGCAAACTTTTTCCCCAGAATTTTAATGGCAGATTATGCAATCTAACCCATGCTGGGACTGATTGCACATCCTTCTTTGTCATTCCCGAATCTTTATGCCATGCCTTAACAATCATCGGCTTATTATCAAAAAGGAAATGCCCTGCTTGTAATACTTTGTCTCTCATTTCCACAGTTTTGAACCTAACCAAAAATACACCTGTTGGCATGAAGGATATTTTATCAATATTGTATTTAGTCCATATACGCCTGATGAAACCTTCAATCACCTCCGAAGGAGGATTAGCCCCTAGTATATAGCATAACACCGCCGATTCCGACACAACCTCCTCTTCCACATCCTCAAACCGAATTTGGAGCATATCATCATCCTCTGTTTTTCGTATCATCCTCTTGATAATCAAAACCTCCTGTGTTTCCTTCACTACTTCTTCTTCTTCCTCATGGACACTATCATCACCATCATCATCCGTTTCACCCTCGGTGTCCGTTTCAACCACTAGTTCAGGAATTCCTACAAGTTCATTGACATCTTTCGTTTTCCCTCCTTCCTCTTCATTAGGTTTTCCATGCATAGATTTAGGGCACGAATCATTACTATTTTCCATAACATTCTCTGTTTCCTCCTCTGAAATCTTGCTAGAAGAATCCTCTTGTGTTACATGAATACTTCTTCCACGCAATGTCATCTCTCGTTGACGTTGCAGTTTTGATTTCCTAGCCATAGTCGCGGAAATCAAGGTCAAACCTCGAGTTATCGCTCTACGCAGTCATAGGTTTCACTCTAGGGTTTTTGGTTGTGTTAGCTTGTTTTGAAAATTCTTACTATGATATGTAATATTCTCATCTTACTTTATTAAAAGGTTGTTTTGATCTTAATTAATGGATTGTTGTCTTGATGAGTTGGTATTGCGTTGTCTACACCAAGAACTTAAATAATGTAGGTTAACTTATATTCTTGTTTTGTTATTAACTGTTGTTTTAATCTTACTCTAAAGAAGCTGTTAATTTTAGTTTAAGAGAAGTAACATATATAAGGAGTATTACGTTATCTGCGTTCGTGTGCCAGAATCGGGATGATAATATAATTAAGTTGATGTATGGCGAGGAGTTGAGGACCGGATAGAGGTTCACATGCGGGAATTGATTTAAGTGAGGAGCATTGTTTGTGGCTTGGTGTAATGAGTCGCAATTGTAGCGCACAATCCCTAAAAATTCTTGTGCGGTCCTTCCACTTTGAACCCTTAGATTTCTTATTTGTACTCATGTATTTTCATTCATGTTTTTAGTTTCATTTAGTACTCCAAGACTACTTCCTGCGTGTCGAATCTTGGAGTCTCGTTTTTAGTTTAAGATATGTTTTTAGGCGTTTAGAAAACATATCGCTATTCTACACAATCAATGTATCCTGCTACCAGGACCAAACTATCAAATTTGCCTCTATGAGAGGTGCTAGTCAATCAAAAACCGCTTCTCATCCAAAAGCTTGATATTACTTGTTTCTTGCTTTCAATAATCGTATTGCTTACTTTTATTGCTTTCGTGTGCCAGACTTGATAATCGTGACTAGGATTCCCGACACACACCAACCGAGACCGATTACGAATGCACTAATGATCCCTCACTAGTGCACTACTGCAAAACTCGTTATCCACATCGGACATTTTGTTATGTGGACATCGGATACACACCCGATGTAGAGTTCGGTCATGTCCATTGTAGATTAATGTACATCGGATTTTAAACTGATGATGTCCATTAAAAGTTGCACAACGGATTTCTATATATCTGATGTCCATATATATTAATATACATCAGTGTATAGTTATAATCCGATGTCTTTTAGTATTATGTACATCAGTGTTTAGTTGTAATCCGATGTCTGTTGCTGTTATGTACATCAGTTTACATAGAACTCTGATGTCTTTACGTACCTATATTCATCAGTGTTTTACCTAAACCTCGTGTGTATTATAAATGATATTATAATCCGTCTAATAATAAACCGCTGTCCTTTTTCTTTTAAAAAATTGGAATTGCTAATTATAAAACAGGCCATTCATAGATCTGCAGGCTTATCAAAACATAGGCCATTCATAACAAAAAAACACCACCCACAATTCAACAACTAACAACCAAAGGTCGTTCGTCATACTTTCATATAACGACCAAAACATAGATTCATATAACGTCGTCCAAATTCAACAACCAAGAAAGGTCGTTCGTCATAGTTTCTTACAACGACCTTACCAAAACATAGTTTATACAAATGCCGTCCAAATTCAACAACCTACAGAGGTCCAAAACATAGTTTGCAAAATATAGCTAACACATTACTATGACTAGACATTAAGAAAATAGTTCGCCCATAAGTCTCGAACCTCATTGATTTCTTTTTCTGAATAAGCCATTTTGTCTTGAAAAAGCTGTAAATCATGCACATAAAGGTTTCTAATTAGATAATAACACACATAATAAAAGATATAATAGGTCTGAGCTAGCTGAAGAGTTCAATTCTAGCTATAATAATGGGATTGTATGGGGGAAAATTTACAAGGCAACACCAAGATTTGCAGGACAACAGGCGAGTGGGATAATCTGACCTCATTGATAGTTGTCGTCCGATTAGGACGAGTGACGATTTCCAGCATATACCTTATGATGTAGTAACCGCATTGTATAACACTTGGCTGACGAGCACACTAATAAAACAACACGACGAATTAATTAAACCAACACACTTTGTAAATTAAACGTAATATAAATGAGTCTACTATTGCATATCAATAACTTACATCAACTTTCACCCATTGCAGTGCTTGAGAACTCTTCCTTGACCCACCAGTGTAGCCGTATGCTCTTATAGATCTAATATAAGGTTTCCAACAAAAAAATGTCATCCATGTTGAAAAATGTTCTTTCAATGAACATCTTGCATATCAAGAATAACTATTAAGTCGAACTTACGTATTAATTAAAGTTCTCAACGCTGAAGGCACTGAATTTCCGATTGAATCGAACCAATATACTTGATTATGCTCAACAATGTCAATTACAGTGAGCATCTAGTGATCCCTATAAATAATTTGTCACTTAAGTAATCAAAATAATCAAACTGTTGACAATTTTGTTTTATATAAGGGTGAGTACTTACTCTTTGTAATATGGAGCGATGTAAATATTGATTTTCTTCTTTTTCATCCAGTTTGAAATATATGTTATTGCTCCCTCTAATTCATGGCCGCCTAGTAGTGAAGTCATTTCTGGAAATAAGAACCCATATGTTTTGATGTCACAAACGCTAGACAAGTACCTGTAACAATATACATAGAAGTATAACCAGCATATACTTCAAATCAATATTTACCAATGTAAAACTAGCTATGAGATCCTAATTTTAAATCCGGAGTCAATACATACCCAACAAAAGTCTCATGACCTGGAAGGAGATCTTTCCCATGTTCAACAATGTAGTAATGTCCTCCTTGGCAAGTCACAACCTTCGCTTAGATCCTAGAACATCCTCGCTCAAATGCACATCCGTTACTTGAGTTTCGCTCATCATACTAACTACCTTGGACAAGAATCATCTATAATCACATTTCTGGTCCAAAAGTGTTTTCAAAGTATTGTTTGAACTAGCCAATGGATCATTTGTTTTACTTTTAGCACTTTCTACTTTTTTGGAATTAGTACTCTCATTAGCTCTCTTCCGCTTTTCGCATTTAGTCTTACTCACCGACTTTTCTTCCGCTTCTAATTCATGGTCTTTCGAGATTCCTGGAAAAAAAGGCACAAACCGATTACTCACCGACTTTTCTACTTTACTCACAAACCGAATTGTTTTTTTATGGAAAGGCGATTGCATATTTTGTGGGAAATATCGGTATACTTCCATTAACATTATAAGGATTATAACGAAATTATTATTATGAAAACTAGTCATAAAAGAATTGCATAAACAAAATAGAAGAGAATTAAGAAATAACCTTCGGTCCTAGCTAATATGGCCTATGAACAATATCGCAATGATATTCTCCTATCAGTTGCACCCAAGATGATATGAGATATGCCTTTGTTCTTCGCTAGAATCGATCCCCAAAATTCACTGATTAATTTTAGGTTTTTGTGTTTTTCTTTGATGAGAGGATGCTAGGTCAAAATTAGGTTAAGAAGAATTACCAAAATGATCTCCTTCTCTCCTTATAATAACCGAAATGAAGGAGAGTAATTAGGGAGTTATTTTTTTTCTACCTTTTTGTCTTTGACCGAGTGAACCAAAATAAGGAGAGAAATCTCCTTATTTTTGGTAGTTACTTTAATGTATAAAATGTGCATAATTATAAATCGTCATATATTTTATTCCGTATTAATAAATCTACGCACAACAGCTTGCAGTCGATTTATTAATACCGGTCTGTAATAAATTTATTATGACAATCTTGTATAATATATACCTTAACTATAAATATCACATATTTATAGTTAGCTAATTAAATATAACCGATTACATTTAATTACGAATTAACATCTTAACTCGTTTAAGCTAACATTATATAAATTTATTAAATATAACATATTATATCCAATTTACGAATTGACAGTTAATTCGTCTCAGCTAATATTATTTAATTAAATTAAATAATCGTCTCATCAACACATTGACTAACTGTTTAGTCAAATACTTGGACTAACCTTTTATTCATATAAGGCATCAATGTGATTACATTTCCATAATCACATCTTTCAAACACATCCTTTAGGTGTGACTTTTAGGGACCAGTTGATCACCGCCATCAGTATGATAATAACGTCAAACTTTCTAGCAAACCAGCTGTTATTAGGTAATCGTTAATCAACTGATAAAATACGAAGTATACCCTTGTGAACCTATAAGAGATTTATAAATGTTATCACACTAATTTGTGGAGGACACAAGCTCCAACAAACTCCCACTTGTCCTCACAAGTGTATGTGCGATAACCGATTCTCATATCCTAAAATTTCTCCCACTCAATGTAAAACAATTTGCAAAATCCGTATTCACAAAGGTCGTATTTTACAAGTGATCAATATCAAGAGTGGTTTCCCCGACTAGAGAGTAACTTAACTGATAAACGAATCATCATTCGAGCATGGCCATGCATTTCAGTTACAACTCCTCGAGTGGCCCTGAGAAATAACTAAACCTGATAAGGGTTGGATATTTTCTTCAACTCGAATCCTGCAGATGTAAGCACAGTATGAAATGACCCAGAAAAAATCTACTGAGTCTCCAGTTACGGCAGACAATGAGAAAGAAACCAAAGTCACCCAAAAACTGCCTTAATCTCAAGAGACAGTCGATAGTCAAAAGAATCGACTCTAGGAACACAATGGACGTCCAATCCACGACCTGGCACCGAATGTTTTTAAACATTTAGAACTCCATTACGTTGTCACAAAATAATTGTCCTACGAGGTATCGTTATAACCCGTATTTGTGATCGATCAGCCAACTGATTGACTTATGGCTCGTTGAACCCACCATCAATCGACTGCACAATATAATAGCCAGAGTTATCAGCTCATATGGGCGATTACGGACAAAAAAAAATAAAATAATGTAATTCAGTTCACTTTGTGGCGTTCAATGTTGTCAGTACAATCCACATGAAAAACAAAATATGTAATAAAATGATGAAGTTATAAATAGTATATGAAAAAGATAATGTATCATATCCATAATCAACTACTACAACTCAGGAACACGTTTAATTCCTATGGAAATAACGTGCCCTTCATGCTTATCATAATTCAACGATTTAGTGAGAGGATCCGCGATGTTGTCATCCGAAGCTATCTTTTCAATCACTATCTCTTCTTGCTCCACGTAATCACGGATCAGGTGAGCTTTTCGATGTACATGTCTAGATTTGTTGCTAGACTTAGGCTCCTTAGCCTGGAAGATGGCACCTCTATTGTCACAATAGATGGTGATCGGGTCATTCTAACTAGGAACTATCGTAAGTCCTTGTAAGAATTGACGCATCCATATAGCTTCCTTTGCTGCTTCCGAAGCGACATAGTACTCGGATTCAGTGGTAGAATCTGCTACAACACTCTGTTTGGAACTCTTCCAGCTGACCGCAGCACCATTAAGAGTGAAGACGAACCCGGACTGAGATTTTGAATCATCTCGATCCGTTTGGAAGCTAGCATTTACGTAACCGATTGCGCATAGCTTAGTATCTCCTCCATAAGTCAATACCCTATCCTTAGTCCTCCGTAGGTACATGAGGATGTTTTTAACAGCTATCCAGTGTGTTTCACCTGGATTCTTTTGGTACCGACTCGTCATACTCAATGCATATGCCAAGTCTGGACGTGTGCATATCATGGCATACATGATTGATCCTATAGCTGATGCATAAGGAATACGACTCATGCGCTCAATCCCTTCAGGCGTCGTGGGTGACTGAGACTTGCTCAACTGCATCCCAGACGTCATTGGAAGGTTCCCCTTCTTGGAGTTGGTCATGATCTATCTCGGTAGATACGGATTCCCAATATGCGTTGTGCCTCACCTAGATCTTTCATCTGGAAATGGTTCTTCAACCATCCTTTAACCGAAGATAAGAGAGGAATGTCATTCCCAATCAAGAGTATGTCATCGACATACAATATCAAGAATACAATCTTGCTCCCACTCGACTTGATATATAAGCATGGTTCCTCGACCGATCGAGTGAAACCATACTCTTTTATCACCTGGTCGAAACGATGATTCCAACTACGAGAAGCTTGCTTAAGTCCATAAATGGAACGCTTAAGCTTGCACACTTTCTTAGGATTCTCAGGATCTATGAAACCTTCGGGTTGCACCATGTACAACTCCTCCTCCAAATAACCGTTTAAGAAGGCGGTTTTCACATCCATTTGCCAAATTTCATAGTCATGAAAAGCGGCAATCGCTAAGATAATCCGAATGGAACGCAGCATAACTACGGGTGCAAAAATTTCATCATAATGCAAACCGTGCACTTGAGTGAAACCTTTTGCCACTAGTCGTGCCTTATAGGTATCTGGTTGCTCGTCTACAGAATGCTTTATTTTTTAAAGCCATTTGCACTGTAGAGGTTTTACCTTATTAGGTAAATCAACTAGATCCCATACGTCATTCTCATACATGGAGTCCATCTCGGATTGCATGGCTTCGAGCCATAGCTTTGAGTCGGAACAGGTCATGGCACCTTTATAGGTAGCGGGTTCATTACTCTCTAGGAGCAAAACGTCACTCTCCTCGACCATACCAATGTATCTGTCCGGAGGATTAGAGACTCTACCACTACTACAGATACAGGCTATAACAACGGTAAAAAACCGTTGTTATATAAAAAAGCGGACGTTGTTAAAGCGTCCGTTGTAAAAGGTTTTAACAACGGTTGGTTTTCTTAAGGAAACCGTTGTTAAAACTATTAACAACGGTTTTATGTATAAAAACCCGTTGTGGAAAGTGTGACTCAATTTTGGGGGGAAAGTTATAACAACGGGTTTTAATATACAAAACCGTTGTTATAACTAAAGACAACGGGTTGTTTGTAAATAACCGTTGTTGTTTGTTCTTAAAAAATAAAAAAAAATTAAATTAAATATTACTAGATGCATGCATAATTACGGCCCGTTATAATTCCGATGCATGCATTATTACGACATCACTTGTACATATGAACGGATAATATGGAATGAGAAGGGTTAGTAATAAGATTTGAAGCAAAAGATTATTGAGAGATATGATGATGATTATGGCACAACTTCCTAACATATATATTAATTAAAAAGCAACTCAACCCACACATTGCTTAGTTTAAATACATTGCATTATCTCAACTAACATTTCCATTATCTCAATATATTCATCTCCAAACCCTAACTGCTAAAACAAACTCTACTTAATCTTTCAAAACAAACTCCAAAAACTCCAACAAAATGAATGATTTCATCCTTAAGACTCTTACCATGATCGAGAACAACAACAACTTCATCCGCCAGTTCCTCCATATTGAGGAAAGTTTCAGGAGCTACCTTGCGGATGCTCGATCCGCACTGAAGCACGCCAAAGAAGATGGCTTGACGGAGCAAATAGCGATTTGCGGCTATATAACGATATAGCAAGAATGGCGAACGGAACCTCCAAATAGCCAAGGAGGAGAGGACGGATACGATAGAGCAGAATAAGATCCTCTATGAAAATATAAGAATTGCATTTTTATATATGTAATTTTTTTTTTTAATTTATATATATATATATATATATATTAATTATGTTTATCTTGCTTCTTCATCTTGCTTCTTCATTGTTTTATTAACTAATTATGCGAACAATACTTAAACAAATAACATAATGGTCGATAAAAACACATACATGCAAAAGAAATAAATAGAAAAAGAAAATAATGACGATGAAACTAAGGATTTACTTAGATTTACGATAAATACAGTAACGTAATAGACGATGAAATCAACAGTGACGGCGAGAAGATAAAGCGACGATGAGAAAGTGAGAAAGAGAGAAAGAGAGTGTGTGTTTTGTGTTTGTTTGTCTGCTGTGTTTGTGTTTGTGTATTAAGGGTTGTGTTTTGTGGCTGCAGCAGACTTCTGTTTGTGTGGTTTATAGTATGGAAGGTATTGACAACGGTTATTAAACAACAACCGTTGTGAAATGTGTTTTAACAACGGTTGTAAAAAAACACCCGTTGTTAAATAAGTTTTAACAACGGGTTTCAAAAATAACCGTTGTGATTACTTTTCACTAACTTTGCGCCAATTTTGCGCCAAATTATTAACAACGGTTGTGCATGTGTGACCCGTTGTTAAAACTAATAACAACGGTTGTTATAACCATACCCGTTGTAATTGATTTTAGTAAAATTCGCGCCATACATTCTACAACGTCTATTGTGATTTTCGTGAATAATCGTTGTTAAAGAGGCGTTGTAGTTGCCTGAATTTGTAGTAGTGTACCCGACCTCCTAGGTTCCTCAGGAATATTAACCGTATCATCAGTTGGAGGAACAAATTCCTCCATCTGTTCCTCAGTTGTTGGTTCTTGAATCTCCGACAGCTCGAAGGTTCTATTACTTGTCTTGTTCTCGAGAAATTCTTTCTCTAAGAACGTCGCACTAGCCGCAACAAAAACTCGATGTTCGGTAGGCGAATAGAAGTAATGACTAAACGTTCCTTTTGGATAACCAATAAAGTATGTCTTGACCGATCGCGGGCCGAGCTTGTCCTCGTGTCTCCACTTGACATAAGCCTCGCAGCCCCAAACCCGAATAAAGGACAAGTTAGGGAATGTTCCCTTCCACATTTCATATGGAGTCTTGTCGACAGCTTTAGTCGGACTTGGTTAAGTATAAGAGCGGTGACAAAGAGAAAAACCCCATAATGAATCAGGTACTACCGTGTGACTCATCATGGATCGAACCATATCAAGTAATGTTCGATTTCTCCGTTCGGACACACCATTCAATTGAGGTGTTCCAGGTGGAGTTAACTGCAAAATGATTCCACAGTCTTTAAGGTGTTGATCAAATTTATTTGAAATATATTCGCCATCCCGATCTGAACGGAGTGCTTTTACCTTTCTACCCAGTTGGTTCTCAACCTTGTTCTGGTATTCCTTGAATTTCTCAAAGGACTCACTTTTATGCTTCATCAAGTAGACATATCCGTATCTACTCAAATCGTCCGTGAAAGTGATAAAATATCTATAGCCCTCTCTAGCGTTAATTGACATAGGTCCACAAACATCAGTATGTATGAGTCCTAATAGGTCACTAGCGCGCATTCCAACACCTTTGAAGGAAATTCGAGTCATTTTTCCAATAAGACATGATTCACACGTGCCAAATGTAGAAAAATCGAATGCGGGAATAGTCCCATTATCGATGAGTTTCTTTACACGTTTTTCATTTATGTGTCCCATTCGATAATGCCATAGATAGATTTGATCTTTGTCACCAACCTTTAATTTCTTATTATTCACGTGTAATATTTCCGTGGTTTGATCTAAGATGTAAATTCCATTCATGGAAACTGCTTTGCCATAAATCATTTTATTAAAAGAGAAAATACAGCTATTATCCTTTATTGAAAATGCAAAACCGTCTTTATCGAGTACGGAAACAGAAATAATGTTCTTAGATAAACTGGGTACATAGTAACAGTTATATAAAAATAACTCAAAACCACTAGGGAGTTGGATTACATATGTTCCCTTCGAGACTGCAGCAACTCTAGCTCCATTCCCGACTCGCAGGTCCACATCACCCTTTCCGAGAGGTGTGATGTTTCTTAGGCCCTGCAAATGATTACACAGATGAGAACCACAACCAGTATCAAGTACCCAAGTTACGAAACTTGCATGGTTAATCTCAATCATATGAATATAAGATGACATACCAACAGGAACGACGCGGCCTGCTTTTATGTCCTCACGGTACACGGGACAGTTCCTCCTCCAATGTCCAGTCTTGTGACAATGGTGGCATTTAATGTCACCGCCCTTGCTCTTTGCCTTGCCCTGTGAGCCACTAGTCTCACCAGGCCCACTCTTACCGTTTCCTGGCTTTTTAAACTTTGGCTTACCTACAGTTAGGTCGCCGGGAGCTTTGCCCTTACCCTTATTCTTGTTGGAAATCATGAGAACATCCTGCTTCATGCTCCCACTCAATTTCATATCCTTCTCGGTCTGTACGAGAAGTGAGTGTAACTCATGAGGACTTTTCTTCAAGTCATTCATGTAGTAGTTCGCCCTAAAAAGGGCAAAACCATCATGAAGTGAATGAAGCATACGGTCAATGACTATGCTCTCACTGATTTTGCAATCAAGTGCCTCCAATTTCTCGACATTCTCAATCATGTTAAGAATGTGTGGGCTAACCGGTTGGCCCTTTTGGAGTTTCGCATCAAAGAAGCGACATGTATGCTCATAAGTAACGATTCTCGGTGCTTTTGAGAACTCGTTAGTGAGCGTGGTGAAAATCTTGTTTGCACCTTGGGCTATGAAGCGTCTCTGCAAATTGGTTTCCATTGCAAATATGAGTACGTTCTTTATCGCACCCACTTCCATGACGAAATCACTATAAGCAAGTGACTCGTTAACTCCTGCATTGGGGCCTGGGTTTACCGGTATTGGCTCAGTTAAGTACTTGAGCTTACGGTCAGCAATGACAGCATTCCATAGTGCTGCCTCCCAGTCCGCAAAGTTGGACCCATCATTCTTCAGTCGTGTGTACTGATTCATGTTGTCCATAAAAACTTTAAGCCAGGACTCGCGTCCAAGTGTGGCACTTGGCATTGAGATTTCGTTATTTCCAGCCATTTGTTGTAACAGTATTATCAAAATAAACGTATTCTACACTGCGAAAAGAAGAATAAAAATAATAAGCATATGCATCGTTTTGATTTTAATTCTTAATGCAAAACTGTTATAAGCGAAGACTCAAGCATTTATACAATTGACCTTCCTCAAGAATTATATAAATGATCCCAAGACTCAATTATCTGTAAATTGATAAGCCAACCTTTTGGCTAATTCTACTGTTAGAATTCTTGGTCGATAAATTTCTGTAAATTCTATCTTTAGTCCATCATAATCACGAGAAACTCTTCGGACTATAATGTTGAGATAAACTAAGTCAATACAAACTACTTACCCAATGTAGAAGGGGTCATATTATGCCTACCGACGAAAAAGGGATTCATAGTTGTTTGCCCTTATAAAGACTAGTCTTAATTTCCGTTTTAGAGGAAGATCCCATCAACTTTATTTTAATCCATTTTAAGTGAACTAATATCTAGCATGCGTGAATGAATAAACTAAGGTGATGGCTTAAACTGTGTGACATCTGTATGTCTATGAAAACTTACATACAATCTATATGAGTCAATTTTCATGCATTTTAGTTGGTGATTTGGTTTAGGCGGAAAATGATGCACTAACTAGCATGTGAATGAAAAGCAATAAGAACGGTAAAACGTAAAACAAAATAAAGTCCTAGTGTGGCCTATCTATCAAAATGAACATAAATACAACTTTGGAATCCATCCTTGGACCCGAGAAGCTTGTCTTGATGTTCCATCTTGATCCATGTAACGGGAGTGAGCTTCAATCTCCATCTTTAGTCTTCTCAAAAAATTACAATTTAAAATTACATAATAAACCTATTTACATTCTAATTTCAAAACTGTAATAAATAAAGAAAACCAAACGGAGATACGAGATCTCAAATTACATTAAAAATTATGTTTCCATCATTACGAAAACATAATTTAACTAAGGCCACACTAGGTATTACAAATTACAACCGATTGCAAAAATACGTAAATAAATCCATTCAACGATTCATTCAACTAAAAAAAATGCATCAACTAAATAAATTAAACATGCAAGACATAATTCCTTAATTATGTAGATTAATTTCCAAACCACCTATTTAAATGATCAAATTATGTGACAATTCCTCAATTAATCACAATAATTCAATCTTAATTCACATTAATCTTGTAATATGAATTAATCCATCAATATTTTAAACTTCTTTAAAATAATTAGGTATCTAAAATTGTGAACTTCTTCACAACAATTAATCATACATTATTGATTTAATGTATAATCAATATTGGCCAAAACAAACAAAACCAAAAACCTTTTTTTTTTCTTTTTGAGTCTCGGCAAAACAGTGAAAAAAAAACAGATTTTTTTTTATTTTTCAGCTCGGCTAAACTAAAAAACAGAAAACAGCTTTCCTTTTTTTCTTGGTGCTCACGGCTAAAAAAAAAACAGTCCTTATTATATTTTTTTTATTTCGGCAATGCAGAAAATAAAAAAACAGCCCTTTTTTTCTTTTGCTCACGGCTGTTTGCCAAAAAACAAAAAAACTTCTTTTTTTATTTCGGCATATTGCCCTAATAAAAAAAAACAATTCGATGAACAAATTCGTTTATAGTTGCTATTAGAACAAGATTGGCATAATCACCTTATAATTTAAACATGTAAATTTATGAAACATGATTCTAAACAACGATTTACAACCATTTATGCCAAAAACTATATAGCAAAAAAAACAATTTATCATCAAAGAAACATTCTCCATTTACATTTTAATTTAATCCTCATTAAATCAAATATCTACAAATTCATCTTATAATCATTTTAACTTATTAAAACAACAAAATGAATGAATCAAAATGGAAATAATCACCAAAAAAGAACAAAAGCAATCGGCAAAAAAAATAAAACCCTACGGCAAAAAAAATTTTGACAGCCGAATCCCTTTTTTTTTTCTTCGAAAATTTGTTTAAATTCAATTATGATAATTCAACAAAAATAATTTCGTGGCCTTGGCTATGATACCACTTGTGGGAAATATCGGTATACTTCCATTAACATTATAAGGATTATAACGAAATTATTATTATGAAAACTAGTCATAAAAGAATTGCATAAACAAAATAGAAGAGAATTAAGAAATAACCTTCGGTCCTAGCTAATATGGCCTATGAACAATATCGCAATGATATTCTCCTATCAGTTGCACCCAAGATGATATGAGATATGCCTTTGTTCTTCGCTAGAATCGATCCCCAAAATTCACTGATTAATTTTAGGTTTTTGTGTTTTTCTTTGATGAGAGGATGCTAGGTCAAAATTAGGTTAAGAAGAATTACCAAAATGATCTCCTTCTCTCCTTATAATAACCGAAATGAAGGAGAGTAATTAGGGAGATATTTTTTTTCTTCCTTTTTGTCTTTGACCGAGTGAACCAAAATAAGGAGAGAAATCTCCTTATTTTTGGTAGTTACTTTAATGTATAAAATGTGCATAGTTATAAATCGTCATATATTTTATTCCGTATTAATAAGTCTACGCACACAATGACTTTGCGATCGATTTATTAATACCTAGAGTCGTAATAAATTTATTATGACAATCTTGTATAATATATACCTTAACTATAAATATCACATATTTATAGTTAGCTAATTAAATATAACCGATTACATTTAATTACTTAATTAACATCTTAACTCGTTTAAGCTAACATTATATACATTTATTAAATATAACATATTATATTCAATTTATTTAATTGTGATTAATTCGTCTCGGCTAATATTATTTAATTAAATTAAATAATCGTCTCATCAACACATTGACTAACTGTTTAGTCAAATACTTGGACTAACCTTTTAGTCATATAAGGCATCAATGTGATTACATTTCCATAATCACATCTCTCAAACACATCCTTTAGGTGTGACTTTTAGGGACCAGTTGATCACCGCCATCAGTATGATAATAACGTCAAACTTTCTAGCAAGCCAACTGTTATTAGGTAATCTTTAATCAACTGATAAAATACGAAGTATACCCTTGTGAACCTATAAGAGATTTATAAATGTTATCACACTAATTTGTGGAGGACACAAGCTCCAACATATTTAAATGTTAGCCAAACAGGCATCCACAATATATGAATGGTTTATCCTACTAATGACATTATATTGTGTGAAGTCTCGAGGGTTAAGGCATTTTACAATGCAATTTTCAGTACGGTTCATTCAGAACTAACTTTTATGTGTTGAACACGGGGTAAGGCTGGCCATATATGACTCCCTTACTTCACCACCAGCAGAGGCCGTTGAAGCCTAGAATAATATTGTCGTGGCGCCATTGTATTATGATTCAAGATAGAAGGGTTTAATAAATGTAACTTCCAACTTTAAAATGACATCCACACCTCTAAGTAGCGCAAACTGATTAAGTTTCTCGGCCAGGGAACAAATGAAATAATTGCCTCACCAACATTAAAAAGTTCTTCAGTTGGTAGAGGTAATGGTGTATCCTCCATATATTCCATGACAACGTCAATGCATACCCTGAACTCATATGCTCCAAAGGCTCGACCGTGACATCTTGATGCCTGAGTTGGTGATGTGAACATTATTTGCGCACATTTAGTCCCCTAATTGAACCTATTTTGCATACTATTATAGCATTTCATGACCATTTTATCCGCAAAAACCTTCCTTTTTGCTTTTCTATCGCATTTCATATGTTTTGTAGAAAAGGAGATAATAAGGCGGAAATTCCCGTCTTTCGTGCATATTTGGAAGCTTATTGATGATATTAGATGGACTAGTATGAAGAGGAGGCAAGAATGATGACCAAAGATGTAGTAATAAAGTGTATATAGAAGGATCAAAGGGTTAAAAGTAAGGATGACGAGAAGGAAGGCATTGCATGAAGAAATCGCTCGAAAACCAAACCAAGGGTTGCTCCTTTGTCTCTGAAAGTATGCTAGATGAAACGGCGTCGAAAAATCAAGTGATCTAGGCTTTTGAATCACTCCAATAGGAGTCCGGATGAGGAAATAACGTCCGTTTTACAATCCGAGCTCAAGATACAGCTCAACCCGCTCGGGTCAAATTCAACCCGCTCGGGTTGAAGTCCAGGACGCCCATATTTCGCTCGGGACGAGCGTATTCCTGGACAGGAAGCCTTCCCTTGCTACGTGAACCATAATCCGCGCGTATTTCTTTTGAGACCAGCGTTTCCATGCTTAAAACTCAAAAGTGTAATTACTATTTTACCCTTGCTTAACCTAATGATGCTCTACTATATATACCCCATTTGTAATAATCAAACCATCAAGTTTTCATTAGATTAGAATCAAGTTTTCATTAGGTTAATTCAATCCTTCTTTAGATTAGATTAGTAGTAGATTAGAATAGATTATCATTTAATCTTTCCACAAATTACACATTAATCTTTCCTTTAATCATTGTTCAAGTTTATCATTGAGTAATTCAAGTTTATTGTTGGGTAATTAGAAGATTATTGGGTTTATTGGGAGATTGACAACCTTCCATCAATCATCAAGTTATTCTATTATTCTTTGCATTATTATTTTGGAATCTCCATAGGTATAATTCTCTTAATCCTTGTTTTAATTATTGTTAATCTTTCTTACTTGTTTATCATGTTTGGCTTTGTTAGTATGATTGACAACCTTATTAACATGTTAAACTTGATCATGAGTGAGTAGTTACTTAGCTAGGATTAATGGGTAATTAGGGGAAATAAACATGGGGAATGATTCATGCTTAAACTAATATGCTTTCATGGTTTATTTGCTTGCTTGTTATGATCTCAACTCATGCACATGTTATGTTTGATGAAATGCTAAGCCTATGAATCCTTGCATTTACTACCATCTCTTATCTTTTCAATGAGACTTGTAAGATATAAACCAACTCGAGTCTCATTAGACCATGCATGTTGTTGAGTAGGGAAGATTAAGTCGACTTGTAGGTGTTGTACAATCTAATCGATTCGGCTCCGGGACCCAAACTTTTCTAGGATTGTAAGATATAACCCAACTCAATCCATCACAACAATAATTGCTTGCTTATAATTGAGAACATGTTTGTATGATCAACTCCCATGATTCCCTTATGAACCCATGATATCCTAGCATTTTTAATCAATTGTTTACATCTTTCCTTTTGTTGCTTGTTTATTGCTTTTATTAGATTAGAATCATCAACCCATTATAATTGTGACAACCCCAAGCATAACCATAATTAGATTGAACAATTTGAGTAACCACCGTCCCATGGATCGACCTCGACTTACCGCTAACTAGTTGTTTGTTGAGTATTATAAATGTGTTTGATTGGATGTGACTCGACGACATCACCCACATTAAAATGGCGCCGTTGCCGGGGACGGTGTTGTTTATTTGAATTGTTCTTTTGTCTAGTTTTAGTTGTGCTTCTTCTTGAGGAATTTTGGTTTCTTGGGAATTGATTTCTTGTACTTGTTCTATTTCATATGTTTAACATGTCTACATTCACTTTTTGGCAATATGAAAATGAATCATTTGATAAATATGTTGCAAGATTTGAAGATTATATGACTCATGCTTGGCATCATGGTTTTACTCTTTCAAATTATGAAGCATGTTGTGTTGTTTATGATGGCATGAACCTTGAAACCCGCAACTTGGCATTTCACTTGAGTGGTGGTAGAATTTGTGAGATGAGTTGTGAGGAATTTTGGGAATTTGTTGAGTTCATGACCATCCATTGTCTTAAGCAAATTGTACATGACATCTTTGAGAATGCCAAGGAAGGTATAGAAGCGATAAAAAGCACATTTCAAAAATTCATTGAGGAAAACTATGATGAAAATGAGATTTGTGAGGATGAGAAACCTTCCTATAACCTTGAGCCAACCCACTTTGTCCACAAAATTACCCCACCTTGGGAAGATGGAGTGCTAGATGAGGAGAGTGATGATGAGGAGGAGTACATTCTTGATTGTGAAACTAATGCTTGGATGCCGTCATCCTACTCTTCTTGTGTTTCAATGAAATCAACCTCCATGGAATTTGATGTTAATGGGCAAAGTGAGAATGATATGGATGTGAACTTGAGTGAAAACTCACCCTTTGAGGATGGCATATTTGAGGGAGACAATTGTGTTGAACTTGGTGAGCCTTGTTACGACAACCCCTTTGATAATGGACCTTGTTGGGATGAGGAATATGATGAGGACATTTGGGAACCCCAAATAGACACCCTTGAAATCACCTTGGATGATAATGAGAGCACTTGCATTGAATGTGGCGATTTTGACTATTTGGAGGATGAGTTGAGTGAATTGCCAACCAACTACCCATTTCATGTTCCTTCCGTCCATTTTTCTTATGATTTTTGTCATAATAATCTTGACATGCTTGTTCGGTCTTTTACTTGGGCATTATTTCATTGCATAATCTTGTGTTGCTATGCATGCCTATTCATGTCCCATTCCCAAGAATTTGACCGACTTCTACGTGCTTTGAGTGCTAGTGATAATTTTCTATGAAATTGTTAATTGATAATCCTTGGTTTGATGGAGTTCCTCAATAACCATTAATTTGTATATATGCATTTAGTGTAGTTTTGCATTCATTTAATTGCATGAGAGATGAAAGGGAGGGATCTCATATTTTTAATTGAGTTTTTGAAGGAAATTCATAAAAATGAGAAGATGAAAAATGTCAAGAAATGAAGAAAATGGAAAAATTGGGCTTATGAGTAAGTGTGTTATCAAGGGAAAGGTGTTGGGCCAAAATCTCAAAAAAGACGCCCATCCCGAGATAAATCCGGGCGGGTTGAAGGCCAAGAAAAGAAGAAAAATTCCCTGCCCAAGAATGCGGGCGGATTTTAAGAAATACGCCCTTCTTTGCTGCCAACCCGAGCGGGTTAATTATGTCTCGAGCGGGTCCACTCTCTGATTGCTGAAATTTCACAGAATCACGGGCAGAATAATACTACCCCACCCGTGTTCAGCCTTTGACTCGTGAATGCATTGATTTTCAGCTATAAAATTCACTCTACACTCAAGCTCACCTACCATCTTCATCTTCTACCTTCAAACTCAACCTCAACTCATCCAAATAACCATAAAATCCAACCAAATCACCATCTAATTACTCTAAAAATCATTCTAAACCATTTCTACACAATAAAAACCAACTTTCCAACCTTCTATTTGCTCAAAATCACCCATTTTCATCATTTCAAAAATTGGAGCTCCAAAAATCCGTGAGCAACAATTGATTTTCGGGTTTGATTTTTGCCTTCTAGCTTCACTACATTGCTTTTAGTGTTCTAGTAAGGCATTTTCAAGGTTGTTTGGCTCTTATTTGTGAAGATTTGTGGCATTCTTGGGTAGTGATACTTGGTGGATTTCAAGACTACAATAATGAATTTTTGCGGCAAGAGTAAGGCTACTACTTCTAAGGGATCAAAAAGAAGGAAAGGAAGCAATTCTAATGCTCCACCGGAGTACCAAATGCAAGAAGAGGAGTTAGTGCCGGATATTGAGCAACTTGATGTTTTCCCGGAGGTAGTATTCATCAAAAATGAGCATAGGAGGCGATTTTTGAAACTACTTGGTAAGGAGTTCGAACCCACTCGTTTCATTTGTCGTCAAACTTTGGATAAACTTGGTATTGAAGGACGAACCGAGTCCTTATTTAGAGAAATGGGTCTTGAGACACTACTACATTGTAGTTCTCTTGCAACACTCAATATATGTTGCTTAATGGCTTATAAGTGTTGCCATATAGATAAAGCAACATTTTATCAAGTGCTACCTAAAGCCTTGTTGCATTAGCCTAAATGCAACACTTCGTGCAACACTTCTTACCAAAAGGCAACATTTTTTTGAAGTGTTGCACCCACTCCCACATATGCAACGTTTTTTTTGGATAGCTATGGCAACGGTTTTTATTGGTAATGCAGCACTTTTAGAGCAAGAAAAGCAACATTTCATAGGTCGACGCAACACTTTTGATATTGGTTGCAACACCTTTTTTTTTTCAATTGCAACACCTTTATTTTTCAATTGCAACACTCTTTATGATGAATAGCATCACTTTCAATATAAACATGCAACACTTATAGCCACCAATAACCTTATATTTGAAATATCATAAGCAACACTTTATTGTCAAAAAAGCAACAACTTGATTAAAAGAAGCAACGTTTTACATTATTTTGCCTATTACAAAAGGTGCGTAAAATGCATATAATAATCGTACGCTTTCGCTTGGAAAATAAATATCAAAGGACTAAATAAAAAATACATAATCTAATCATAGACTTCACTCTATTTCATTTTCTTCATGGTAGTTCTTTTGCATGTGTATACTTGAATTGCCATCAAAATGTCGTATTTAAGCGAGGTCGTCACATGAAAAACATTTGAAGTTAGTACCATGCTAGCTACCGTGTCAAAGTTTGCTTAAAACGAAACGAAAAACAAAGGAAAATAGGGCTGAAAACAGCAGCAAAACAGCCTGAAAAAGCAGGAAAACAAGAAGAAAATAGGGCGCAAAACAAAGAAAAAAAAGAAAGCGGAAAACATAGCTGAAAACAGAACGAAAACAGCAGCGAAATAGGGTTAAAAACAGCAGCAAAATAGCAGCAAAACGGGCCTGAAAAAAGCCGGAAAACAGGGTGCAAAACAGCAGCAACACAGCGGAAAATAGAGTTGAAAACAGCAGCAAAATGGGTTGAAAACAGCAGCAATACGGGCTGAAAACAGGCAGCAAAACGGGCTGAAAACGGGCTGAAAACAGGCAGCAAAAAAGCAGCTAAACAAGACGCAAAACGGGGCGAGGCATATAAGCCGACATACACTAATTTCTCAATGAAAAACAGTTGAAGTTCACCTGTTATTACACCAACTACACTGGCCGTAATTCTGACCCATCGACTATACTCCTAACAGCACAACATCAGATTAACCACAACCAACCTCGACTATACTCCCAGCAACACAACATGATCAGTTCCTAACAACACAACATGATCGTACCAACAAACATGGGCGTACGTAATTACGCTCGCCCATCGAGTACTTGGCACCACCTTAGCTAAATAAAAATAGAGAATTAAACAAATATGAAGATGTACCTCAATGTAAGTATCGCCTAGCAACTTCTTCCGGCAGCTTTTCCATAATGGTTTTCATTATTTGTTGGGTCATATCTTCTCTTTGATTCTCCAGATTTTTTTCCATGTTTTCCAAGTATTCCTTCTTCTTTAGATGCTCTTCTTCCAATTCTTTAAAAAAAGTTTCTACTCGATTCATTTCACTATCTGCATCTTTTCGCAAATCTTGACCAAACTACTCTTGAGCGAGACCAATACCTCTCCCGGAACCAAATAAGACGATGATGGTGCAGCATTAACTTGCTTCAGTTTTTTGTTACAAACCCCTCTACCAAATAATCTTCGACGACCACTATATTCTTTTCCCATCACAGCCAAAAATGGATCCGTCGAACCACTTCCATTATCATGTGGTACGTAACTCTTCATTGCTTCCTATTAATATACTTAATTAGTCGTTAAAAGCATATTGTAAATAATCAAAATATTACTCATGAGCAAATAGAATCAAGTAGCTTACAATCTTTTTTGTTGTATCCTCATACGATTCCTTGTATAAATTTCCTTCCTTTCTTTTACGAGTCTGTTCAAAGAGTTCAGCAAGTGAAGGTGGCTTTTTGTCTGGATTTTTATGTTTCTGTAAGATAAAACATTATAAGAATTACAGTCTCATATGAAATGAAAACAACATTTGTAACAGTTAAGTCAATACCATTTCCTCGCGTATACATGCAAAACTTTTAGGACCAGCGGTGTGCATATTTCTCTGAGCCAAAAGACGCTCCCTATTACGAGAACAACGGTTCTGCACATTCACATTATATACATTAATGTTATCACCTGTACTATCGTATGCACATTAACTAATAGTTACTGATGGTATAAATTGAAGGGTAAGTGAAATAAATGGCAAAAAAAAACCTTTTCAGATGTCTTTTTCCATTTAGCAAGCAATTTTAAAAAGTGGTCCTCAGGTACTGTTTTTGATCTGTGTAGCCACCTAGTCATATCATCTTTATACTTGTAGTAATGCCTTTTCTTGAAGCGACACTTATGAGCTCTCCACGCAGCACCCATGGTCTTCAACACCCAGTCCTTCCCTTCATCAGGTACAATGTACTTCGACTATACATGGATTTGGGTAAGTTAGGAAAAACGCAAATAAATTATCACATAAAAACATTTATTAATATCCATGGTTGCCTACCAAGACATAATCCCACAGTTGGTCTTTGTTGGGCACTTTCCGCCAAGTGTCATATACTAGCGGTGCATTATCGTAGACTCGTGCTACTGTACCTATAAAGCGAGCAAATTCACCTACAGGATCTTTCTTTTTAACCACGGTATCATCATTAGCATCATCATTAGCACTATCATCAACATTTTCATTAGCAGTATCATTAGTATTATCCTCAGTATCATTCGGAATAAGCACGGGAATGGGTTGCCCAAATTCGTTCAAAATGACAGGGATCCGTTCTTTCGAAGTTCGTGTATGAACATGGTGCAACATGGTTGGTCCTCTTGTTTTCCCTTGCGAAATAGCTAGATAAAATTCACCAAGTGTAAGTAATTATTTCGAAATCTACAAAAGAATAAAACATAAAACATGTAACATTAACTTACCCTCTAATGCAAGATCTTGTTCATCTAAATCAATATCCTCACTCTCAGAGCCAAAAGCTTCTTCGTCATATTCGCCTGCCATGTCATCAAATTCACCATCTGGATCGGATTCTTCTTCTTTAGAAACATGCCCTTGTAACTCGAAGGCATAAATTCATTTCTACCTAATTTAGACAAACCTTCAGAGTGCACTACACCAAATTTACAATCAGTCATTAGGTTGAACTTGTATTGAAAAAAGCAAACGAGGTAAATTTATTATTTAAGGAAAAAATAAATCGCACATACCGTTCAAACCAGCGGATAGAAATTCTTCAACTGTGGGCAAAGTGTTAACAGTAGAATTATGAGTTGTTTTTGAGCCCGTGTATCGATCATCTATCGTCGAAGGTGTACATAGTATTTGGTCATGATCATTAGTCATTTCTTTTTCGTTTTGAAACATTTTACTATGCAAGATCAAATCAGCCATTGTCATCTTCTTTCCCTGGTTTTTCTGCATAACATTTTCTCTACCTGAATTATGCCTTTCAAATGTTTTCTCTTTGTCAAAGGGTGAGTGAAATTGGGACACTTGCTGCTTCTTATTGGTAAGACGACCTTGGTTTTTGGGTGCAAAAATTTGTCTTGAGATACAGAGAATTTTCGTGGACCGGGAGGTATATACCGTACACGCTTATTTGTCGAGTTTGAGGTGAAAAACGTGGATATGCATAAAAATCACATCAAACAATATATATATTATGAAAGTATAAAGTTACTAGGAAAACAATATTAAATAAAGGTAACCTTTTTTGAAGGCTCGACATTTAAAGGGATGTTTTCTTCGTCACTGTTACCAGGAAAATAATCCATGTCTATGTCGGTTGAACCACTTGTTCTATCTGATGCTTTTCCCTTCCTTTTCTTTTTCTTGCTACTTTCCGCCAAGCTTGTCAATGAGTTTGAAATATTATGCACGCCAAATTCCTGCAGCTTCGCCTTATTTTGTACAATCCGTTCTTTTCTTATCCTCAAGTAATCATTGGCGTTTGATGGTACATCTGCTCTCTTGATTTCCTGCCTCATTCTTTCAAAAAAAACCTAAAATATTATCAGAAATAGTAGTCATACAACAATCAAAGATTAATTTGCCATCATTTAAACCAACCAAGGTACTAGAATTGGCTAATAGTGTATCATCGCAATCAGAATCAAAGTATCATCACAAACAAAGCATTAGAACTAGGTAATAGTGTATCATCACAATTGAGCATAAGGTATCATCATTCAGCATTGTTACATTCTTCATCATCAGCTTGCATCCATTCCCATAAGGTATCATCACAGTCAGAGTTGTCATCATTTAAACCAACCAAGGTATTAGAACTGGCCATTAGTGTATTTGCATCTAGCACCGTAGGCTCCAGATCTTCCCTTGATAGTGTGACATTGTCTTCTAGATGTCCCTGCCTAAACTGCAATACTGGGTCATCAGGTTCCCTCGAAACTGCCTCTTCTGTGGTATCATCATAGTCAAAAACGTCTCTGGGAACCTTAGCCATGACATAATGCAACCCATCTACTACAGGATCTGCCACGTAAAATACTTGATGCACTTGAGAAGGCATCACAAAGGGATCATCTACCGAACAAAATTTGTTCACATTAACACATGTCAACCAATATTCATCTTTCTCCACATGATACCACTCACAACGAAAGAGGACAACCATAAACTGGGACCAATAACTAAGCTCAATAATTTCTAATACCGCCCCATAATAAGTTACCTCCCCGTCAATAGGATTTTTGTCTTTGGAGCTAGCAAAACTTGAAGTTAATGCTGAGACAGATACTCCACTATTTTGTGTCGTACATCGAGCATCGCGAGATTTTGTATAGTACTCATAACCATTGGCATAATAGCCCTTGTACCTCTTAGCAGTAGGACTTGGACCTTTAGAAAGCCAGAATATTTGTTTAGAAACACCATCGTCTTTCACCTTTTCCTTTAACCAGTTTGCGAATTCATGACTATAGCTTCGTGCTCTCTTCCATTTGCTCTTCTGTCGTTGAGAATTCACAAATACCTCGTGTTCTCTACAGAAATAATCAGTTCAGTGTCAAATTCATATATTAAATAAAAGTATAAAGTTAAATCATCACATAATAGAAATATAATAAAAAAAAGTAAAAAGTTACTCACTTGATATATTCATTAACTTCATCACTATCCGAGTTAAGTAAGGCATAACGATGTGCTTGTTCACCTAATAAAGTATCCAAAGTGAACACTTTTCCACTTCTCTGTCGTTTTCCCCCTAATGGATGTCCAATATTAGAAAATATAACATTGCCTCGATTTTTGTACCATCGAAGCTATTTCATCATCTCGTGTCTTTACTACATCTTGTCTTCCCCCATCCACATAACGAGAAAGAAGTTCATGCATTCCTCGATTAGATACCCTTCTGCAATAGATCCTTCAGGACGACCTCTATTGCGCACATATGATTTCAATTTACACAAATATCTTTCAATGAAGTACATCCCTCTACCGTGCACGGGACCTCCAAGTCTAATTTCCTCGACTAGATGAATGGGCAGATGGACCATGATGTCAAAAAAGCATGGCAGGAAAATCTTTTCAAGCTCACATAATATTTGGATGATTTCATTTTCTAAGGCATCAAGTTCTTCTGGATTCACAACTTTGATGTACAATTTTCTAAAGTAGTTGCCTAGTCTAATTAAGGGAATTGCCACGTGCCTCGGAAGGGACTTTCTCACAGCAGCTTGAAGTAAGTAATGTAATAGGATATGAGCGTCATGACTCTTGTAGCCAGAAACTTTTTTTTGCGCTAAATTCACACATCTCGAAATATTTGAGGCCAACCCATATGGAAGTTTTCTTGATTTCAAGGCACGACGAGAAGATATCTTTTCTCGTTGAAGACATTGTATAACAAGCCTTCTGAAGACTTACACGTCTCTTATCTTTTGATAATTGGGGATGTAGATCTTCTTTAATACCCAATTCTAAGAGGTCAAAACGAGCATTAGTATGATCCTTACTCTTACCCGGGATATCCAATAAAGTTCCAAGCACATTGTCACAAACATTTTTTTAAATATGCATCACATAAAGATTATGTCTACATTTAATATGTCTCCAATACGGCAAGTCAAAAAATATCGACTTCTTCTTCCAAGGGCTGTCACTATTTCTCTTAATCTTTTGCTTCTTTCCAAAATTATTCTCAAAGTCGATACCTCTTGAATACATCACAACAGTCAGGAGGTTTAAGGGGGGGGGGGGGGGGTCTCTCTTCAACCTTACCATTGAAAGACTTCTTGTTAAGTCGCGAAGGGTCATTTAGATCCAAAAATCGGCGACTACCCATATAACAAATCTTTTTGCTATGCTTCAAATACAATGAATCTGTTTCATGGTTACAGTTAGGACATGCAAATTTACCTTTTGTTTTCCATCCAGACAACATTGAATTACCTGGAAAATCACTAATTGTCCAATTCAAATTTGCATTTAACCTAAATGTTTCATTCCTAAATTTATCATATGTCTCCAACCCTACATTCCACAAATCTTTTAACTCCTCAATTAATGGCTGCAAATATACGTTAATATTGTTACCAGGGCCTTCGGGACCAGGAATCAACAACGACAACATAAAAAATTCAGGTTTCATAAACATCCAAGGAGGCAAATTATAATTAACCAGCACCACGGGCCATGTACTATGAGCAATACTCATAGTCCGAAACGGATTGAATCCATCAGAAGCTAATCCTAACCTAATGTTTCTAGGTTCATCAAGAAACAGGGGTACAAAGAGTCAAAACTCTTCCAAGCAAAGACCATCGCAGGTGTCTAAGAAAGCCGTCCTTTGGACGTTTATCAAGCATGCCAAGTCATATATTCACCATTTCAAAGCATTCATATACACCCTCCGAGCTCTAGGTTTTAGTGGAAAGTGCCATAGAACTTTTCTTTGGTATTTTACTGCTATTTGAGGACCCATTACACGACTCCTTGGATTCTTTCCATTTAGACGCATGACATTTATGACACTCTTCAGCATTTTCAAACTCTTTCCAGAATAACATACAGTCATTACGACAAGCTAATATTTTATTATAATCAAGACCCAAATCCCTCACAATTTTCCTAGCCTCATTAAAGTTTCCAGGAATCTTTGCCTCAGGAACCATATCTCGTAATAAACGCAACAGATCATTAAATGCTGTATTGCTAATTCCATGAAGGCTCTTGTACAAAAATAGTCGAATGATAAAAGATAGCTTAGAAAAGTTCTTACACCCTGGGTACAACTCTTGTTCTCCCTCTTCCAACAACCTATAGAACTTTTTAGCTTCATCATTTGGACCATTTTGTACATTGGTGGAGCCTTCATAGGGATTTCTAAACCTATCTTCGAGCAAAGTATCAGTATTATCATGGAAATTATGGTTTTCATGTGGAGGTTCATTTATAGTTTCGTTTGATAACTCATCCTCACCATGAAAAATCCATACAACATAATTTTCAACAAAGCCAAATCCTATTAGATGATCAAACACTTCATGTCTTTTTAACCAATATCTATTCCTGCACCGCTTACATGGACATCTTATTTGATTCCCGTGAATGACCTTAGAAAAGGACGCATTTAGAAATTCGGTGACTCCATTCTCAAACTCGGGCAAACGTCTAGGTAAATACATCCAACTTCTATCATTCCTCATCTTTAAGTCTGTATTAAATTCAATACACCAAAGTATAAACTTTCTAATAAAAATTCATATTGAAAACTAACAAATATGATGAATCAGAATAACTCATTATTGAAAACTAAAAAAATATAAAAACTTGTTAAAGTTTCAGACTAACAAAGTGAGACTAAAAGTAAGAAACATAAACACTCATAAGATGGTTTATGTTTTTTCCATGGTGTGTTTGTGAAGAAACACACATAACCACCACAATCATCTTAACCCATTCGCCCCATCAACAACCACCAACCACACACCTCCGTCACCACCCCACCGCTGGTCATCTACATTGTCGCTAGCCTCCTTTTTACGTCATCCTATCTGACCTGCAGGCTCCTCACTTAATTGGTACAATTTCTATTTTGCACATAGATTTATACAGTTATTAGCATAAATTTTGAGTAATACAATTTTGTGATATAAATTTTATATAGTTATTATAAATTTTGTGTAGTTTGCATTCGATTCGATTTGTTAGTATATAATTGTGGCCAATTTAGTGTAGTATATCATTTGCTTGAAGGTTAATCGTTGTCAATTATGTCCTGTTTTTTGTGTTGACGTGCCTCTATTTTTTGGCTGCATATTAATTTAGGTCGTGTTGTTTAATTTAGGTGTGAAGAATACAATATAGTCTATTAACAAATTTAATTTCACTAATACTCAGATGAAAAATCTGAGACAAATATACACCAAAGAATTACCTTATAAAACAACGCTAATTCACCATCCTGACAAAGGCAAAGGAATGCTGTATTAGTAACTAACTATCTTCCTTGTTATACTCTTGAGTGAGATTATTGGTATATAATGGCATCACTTCATTAATAAAAGCTCGTATTAAATGCACGCTCGAGTCGTAATAGAGTTTATTAGTTGAGATAAGAAGTAAAGCACAAATCAACAAGTTCAAAAGCTGGTCTAATGACTCAAATGGATAACAGGTAGCAAATTACCTCAATGGCTACAGATTGTTACAAATGTCTGTAGGCTGTAGACTGTAATTAGATGTTTTTATGATGTGAAAGACCGTTTTTTGTTGTGTAAAATGATATTTAGAGGCTGCAAGTTGATGATTTATGCTATCAGATGGTTTTTTTTATGGCGTAAGCTGATGTTTAGAGGCTGCAAGTTATTGTTTTGATACTGTCAGACGTTTTTTATATATAAATTGATGTTCTATACTATCAGATGGCTCTTTTTTTTGTAATTAGAGGCTTCAAATCAATGTTTTATACATAGTATTTAGTTTGGGCAAAGTTGATAGATCAATTAATAATTGCGAGTTTGTTCTTAGACATATGACAACATGGCAATTACCTTATGCACTTCAGCACTCGTGCTATTGAGAATTGGTTTCATGGTAAAATTCAGTTGGGTTGGAGACATAATAACTAAGGTTAAAGTTTTTCCCCAACTTCAGTTGGTTTATGCTCTAAGTAAATGAGAACATGTTTGGTAGTACTTACATACTGTTTATAGTTAGGTGCATGATTATTTTTTGGACGTCAATATGCTATGCTAATATGGGTTACTATTTCTTTAGGAATAAGTTTATGGAAGCCGTAACTAATAAGAGACAGTACCACGAAACGCTTAATCCACTCTGCATACACCTTTCATCATTTTGAGAATCCAAAAGATGAAGTATCAACACAGCCCATATTATGTACGACAATTTTTGAGCTGAAAATAGCTTTTTACAGGCAATTAGTGAGATAAAGAAGAAGAATGAAGAAACCAAAATATCATGGTTCTCGAGGAGGATATCAAAGAATTGAGAAGAAAGTTGTAAGTTATCTTTTAATTGTTAAATCTTTTGCTTAAAAAAGTGTTAAATTTTAAATATTTGATGCAAATATTTTAGGTAACTTAAGTTCAATGTTTTTTTTAGAAAGCGGACTTTCTCACAACGATCGACTACTTGTGCATCTATGGAGGGGTCGCAGTCACATCTAGCTAGTGAGGAGTTGCCCCATGATGAGCCATGTCATAAGGATAAACCAAACAAGGATCCATCTTGCGAAGAGCCAACCTCAAAGAAAACCGTTTTTCGTATTCCAGAGCCCAGCATTCCTACGTTCCCTATCCCAACACTTTAGGTTAGTGTTCATACTGTTCAAGTACTTTCTGAAATGCATACCATTACATTAGCATTATTACTGTTTGCTGATGCTAAGGGCTCATTTGATTGTCTATAGAAATGCATACTCTCTGAAATGTTAAGGCCAACATTATTACGGTTTGATTGTCTATATGCTAAGGCAAGCATTATGTTTTGCGGATGCTAAGTACTTTATGAAATGCATAATTTCTGAAACATTAGTGTGATTTTTCACAAGCTTGCTTAGTTAACTAACTAGTTGAAGTATTGAATTATTGAATTATGACTACCAGAACACTGTATTACATACATACTTTGAAATTATTCCAAGTGTATGTTTTTTGTTTCTTTTATTGAAGTCATTTGCTTCATTTTATATAAATTTACCCGTCATGATATATGTGTAGAATTTTAATGGTGTTAACGGTTCGTTTCACAAACAATTATTCAAAGCCACAGCACAAGTTCCTTACTCCTTAACCATAACCTCAAACAGATAGACTTCTTCTGAGTTTGACATAGGACTCTAAGCGTAAAACGAAGAACAGCGTGACCAACCATAATATTCTACAAGTCATAATCAACATTCAACATACATCAATCAAACGATTTTCATATCAATAACCCTAATATGGATTGTAATAATCAGAACAAATATACAATAGCAACATCATATTTACATAATCATCTAAACCTTTGATCAGAAGCAAATAAAATTACCAATATCAGATTAAAATCAAATAAGCTTCCATTCAAATACCCTAAACCCTAAACACAATTCTAAAAACAAAGAGGAAATTTGAATAACATACCTCTCTGAAGCAAATTAATTGATCGAAAGATGAATTCAATTGAAAATTTGATGAAACCCCCTCTTTGCTTATCTCAACAGGTTGCGATTTCAGGTATGAAAATGGCAGTGTAATATGGGTAGTATGTAGAGAATGAATGGAAGAAAATGGTGGTTTTTGGTTTCTCGATGAAAATTTTGGATGAAAATGGCGGTATAGTTTCCCTGAAAATGGCGTATGTATTTTATTTTATTTTTTGGTAGAAAAAATGGCGTATGTATTTCAGAATTAATAATCCAAAATTTTTGCTTTCCAAAACTAAAACGTGGCTTTCCAACATAAATTTTGGCGGTATGTTTTGGCTCAATACCGCCAACATAAATTTTGGCTTTCCAAAACTAAAACGTGGCATTTGGTCTTCCCAATGCAACATTTCAACACAAGTGTTGCCTTATTCCGATAAAAGCAACGTTTTTAATTAAAGTGTTGCGGAATTAATTTAGCTATTCTACATTGCAACAAAAAAAAATGTTGCATTCAAAATGTTGCATTAGGCAACTAATGTAGTAGTGAGACTTTATTTAATATGCATGAGGAAACATACCTTAGCCTCACCTTGGAATTCTTGTCTAGTCTCAAAGTATTTGAAGGAGAGACATATGGGGTGTCTTTGAAATTTAGGTTGTGTAATGAGACCCATCAAATGCATTTGGGTACCTTTGGTGAAATCTTTGGGCTTGCGATACCCGAGACCGACCTTGAAAAGCCCGTGGGGTTCACGGAGTCACATTTGTGGAGAGCAATCACCGGGTTGGAATTAGAGGGTTTTAAGAGGTGTCATGCCTTTTGCATCCATCACCCGGTTATTAGGATGTGGCATCAATTTATAGCGGGGACTATTCATGGTAGAAGTGACACGGGATGTGTGAGTCAACTTGACATGACTTTTCTTGAGTCATATTTGAATGTCCAAGGTTTGCCAAAGTACAACTTTAATCCCGCTCTTGAATTACTTGTCCGATTTCGAAATTTATCAAAGGGTGCGACAAAATCAAAGGGAATTGTGATGGGTGGTCTTGTGACTAGGATGGCCGATGCTTTATGTCCGGGATTTAATGATGATGGGAGGTATGAGGCTCTACCCGGAGATACTTTACTTAATGAGAGGGTCATCTTTAGGCATCACAAATAGTGCAAACATAATGATTTGGGAGGTATTGATTGGTACACCAAGGGACGCACTACATTCACCCTTCCTTGTTGGGACCTTCCTCCTATCACACCTAGGTCGAGTTACCTTGCACCCATGCCGAGCTACCTCCTCCCCATTGAGAGGATTAGGGTTCCACCACCTAGGAGACGTGAGGAGGCACCTTCTACTCCTTCCCATGCACCACCACCGTCCCAAGGTCCAAGCCTTGGATTTCCACCATTCCTTCATGATGTTCGGCCCTCATATGCGGAGATACCTCCATACCCCCATGTCTACCGACCCTTTTCACCTTCTCCCCCTCGCCCGAGTAGCCCGCCATCGGCCATGGATATATTGATGGGTATGATAAGCAACATGGATGTTAGGATGCACCGAGGGCAAGAAGACAACTATTTGGCCCTCTATCCTCAATATTATCATATGGCACAACAAGGGTTTATTGATCCTAATGGTCGTAGGCCTTCTTGGGTGCAACCGCACCTTGTGTTCCCAAACCAAGGCTTGAATGAAGATGACCAAAGAGGAGGAGAAGAAGAAGAAGAAGAAAGTGGAGATGATGATAGCCTTAATGATGGAGGCTTTGATTGAGATCGTGATTGTAAGACCTTTCTTTCCCTATTTCTCATGTATAGTTTGCATTGTAATATACCTCACATGATTAGATTAGTTTGCATTGTATTTATCCCACATGATTCATGTAGATAGTTGCATATAGATTAGAATTCATGCATAGTCACTAATGACCAATCCTATTCTTTTCTACACTAGAAATAGTGTTTAAATCGGTTTGGGGAGGTTTGATCATAGGTGATCATAGTTTACTAGAAATCATACATCATATAATATAGTTTAGATTGCATTCATTTGTTATATATGTCATATAGAATTGCATTTAGTTAGAGCATGCATTCATTCATATCATTGCATAAAATCAAAAATTCAAAAACATGTTTTCCTTTTTATCCCTACTCCTACATGTACATTGAGGACAATGTCCAAAATAAAGTGGGGGATGTGAATTTATATTCCAAAATGCATAAAAATTGAAAAATTTCGAAAAATCACAAAAATATGTCTTTTAATTTCATAAAAACAAAAACCAAAAAAATTTAAAAATTTAAAAATCCAAAAACATGTTCATTCCTTTTTAGTGTAGAATTGTATATATTGTATATACTTGTTTGCTTGTTTTTTTATCCTTTTTCACATTGATCGACTACGCCACATCCGAGACATGAGGATATTGAAGACCGCATGGTATGATCTTTCCAATCTCCTTTTTCCTCTTTATGTTAATGACTATGTGGCTTTATTTTGATTGATGCGGTCTAACAATGTGAACTTAGGACTTGCATTTAGTTTATATGTCATATTAGTTGGTAGAATCATTTGCATTAGGATGTTTATTTGCTAGTTGCATCATGGCATGTAGTTGCATGTTAGAAAAATTTTTGCGAAACCGTCTACTTGGGAAGCTTGACAAGTGTATATAGGCCCTAGTAGATGTTTTTTTTTCTTAAGACTTTGCTTGTTAGAATACTTGTAAAACACCCTAGGATGTGTCATGCTAGTATCCTTTGACCCATGGATTAAGGCCTAGTCAAGAGTACCTTGTGGTGTGATAACTCCTTGGCTACCGTTTATTCCAAGGTGACCCTTGAAACCATGCATCCATCCATCCATCATCCATGTTCTACCACATTTTTGTCACAAAGGGAATGGACACAAAAAGAAATCAATTTGAGTTTAATGAAATGAAAAGTGAAAAGAAAAGTTTGCAAATTGCATCAAAAGAAAAGAGGAGCAAAAATAGACTCCTAAAGCTTCAAATATAAGGCACCGTCACTACATATGGGGTGACTTTGAAAATGTTCAAAAAGAAAATGCAAAAAGTTGAAAGTTGTCAAGTATTGAAATGCCAAACATCAAAAAAATGGCAAAAAAGTGTTCTCAAATGTTATATGCCACAAGAAATTGGGGGGAAAAACAACAACAAAGCAAACTCCCAAATGAAACTCAAATACTATCGATCCCTTTATCCATCGTATCCATTTTTGTGCATGGTAGAGAGTGGACGACCCTTCTTCTTGTCTAGGCAAGAGGGGGAATTCCGCGATCCTAGTGTTTCTAACACCATAGGGAGTCTATTCTTGACAAAAGCATATAACGATTGAGGACAAAGGTACCCTAGCTTGACACAACTTGGAGGTGATTTATTGGTATCCTTCTAGGCTTAGTAGTTTGAAGAAATTGCATCTATGAAGGAGTGTGTACCCTTGAATTGCTTCCCTTGTAGATAATTTCCGCCACTTAGATGAGGAAAGTGGCTATTCTTTTGTAGATGCATCCATTACTTGATTTTGTGTGCTTTAATGATTGGATGTGTCGCCATTTTGGCAAGACCCACCTTGCCTTGCAAGAAGGCATCCTACCTCATGGTTGTCTTGTTGTGAGTTGAAAGGGCGGAGTGAGACCCGCTAATTGTCTCACATCGGTTATATTAGTAGGTTAGTTTAAATAAAGGTCTAGTTTTTGTCACCTCTTTACTCGAGACGAGTAAAGGTTCGGTTTGGGGATATTTGATGTGAACATTATTTGCGCACATTTAGTCCCCTAATTGGACCTATTTTGCATACTATTATAGCATTTCATGACCATTTTATCCGCCAAAACCTTCCTTTTTGCTTTTCTATCGCATTTCATATGTTTTGTAGAAAAGGAGATAATAAGGCGGAAATTCCCGTCTTTCGTGCATATTTGGAAGCTTATTGATGATATTAGATGGACTAATATGAAGAGGAGGCAAGAATGATGACCAAAGATGTAGGAATAAAGTGTATATAGAAGGATCAAAGGGTTAAAAGTAAGGATGACGAGAAGGAAGGCATTGCATGAAGAAATCGCTCGAAAACCAAACCAAGGGTTGCTACTTTGTCTCTGAAAGTATGCTAGATGAAACGGCGTCGAAAAATCAAGTGATCTAGGCTTTTGAATCACTCCAATAGAAGTCCGGATGAGGAAATAACGTCCGTTTTACAATCCGAGCTCAAGATACAGCTCAACCCGGTCGGGTCAAATTCAACCCGCTCGGGTTCAAGCCCAGGACGCCCATATTTCGCTCGGGACGAGCGTATTCCTGGACAGGAAGCCTTCCCTTGCTACGTGAACCATAATCCGCGCGTATTTCTTTTGAAACCAGCGTTTCCATGCTTAAAACTCAAAAGTGTAATTACTATTTTACCCTTGCTTAACCTAATGATGCTCTACTATATATACCCCATTTGTAATAATCAAACCATCAAGTTTTCATTAGATTAGAATCAAGTTTTCATTAGGTTAATTCAATCCTTCTTTAGATTAGATGAGTAGTAGATTAGAATAGATTATCATTTAATCTTTCCACAAATTACACATTAATCTTTCCTTTAATCATTGTTCAAGTTTATCATTGAGTAATTCAAGTTTATTGTTAGGTAATTAGAAGATTATTGGGTTTATTGGAAGATTGACAACCTTCCATCAATCATCAAGTTCTTCTATTATTCTTTGCATTATTATTTTGGAATCTCCATAGGTATAATTCTCTTAATCCTTGTTTTAATTATTGTTAATCTTTCTTACTTGTTTATCATGTTTGGCTTTGTTAGTATGATTGACAACCTTATTAACATGTTAAACTTGATCATGAGTGAGTAGTTACTTAGCTAGGATTAATGGGTAATTAGGGGAAATAAACATGGGGAATGATTCATGCTTAAATTAATATGCTTTCATGGTTTATTTGCTTGCTTGTTATGATCTCAACTCATGTACATGTTATGTTTGATGAAATGCTAAGCCTATGAATCCTTGCATTTACTACCATCTCTTATCTTTTCAATGAGACTTGTAAGATATAAACCAACTCGAGTCTCATTAGACCATGCATGTTGTTGAGTAGGGAAGATTAAGTCGACTTGTAGGTGTTGTACAATCTAATCGATTCGGCTCCGGGACCCAAACTTTTCTAGGATTGTAAGATATAACCCAACTCAATCCATCACAACAATAATTGCTTGCTTATAATTGAGAACATGTTTGTATGATCAACTCCCATGATTCCCTTATGAACCCATGATATCCTAGCATTTTTAATCAATTGTTTACATCTTTCCTTTTGTTGCTTGTTTATTGCTTTTATTAGATTAGAATCATCAACCCATTATAATTGTGACAACCCCAAGCATAACCATAATTAGATTGAATAATTTGAGTAACCACCGTCCCATGGATCGACCTCGACTTATCGCTAACTAGTTGTTTGTTGAGTATTATAAATGTGTTTGATTGGATGTGACCCGACGACATCACCCACATCAGTTGAGGCCTTGAATACTCGTCCAAGTGCCACCTTCTTCAACTGCGTATCTTTCACAGCTAGCTCGCATTCAACTCCCTTAGGAACAACATCACAGCCAACATAAAAAAACAAGCTAAGGTCTGCCCTTGCTAAATTAATTTACCTCATAAAAAATGAGATAATTATGTCCACACAATACACTTGAAATCAACTTCAGGAATTACTGAATATCAGGAATTACTGAACAAAGGACCAGAATTAATTTACCTTGTCAGGTATGTCAGCAAATGGGTCAGGGTCATGGTGAACATTATCATAACTACCATTCCCACTTTTGCAATTCATCTCAACCTCAACATCTTTTTCTTTTTCAACGGAATAACTAACATTCCCATTTGTCCGTTGCTCCACCATAACTTCTATATCTTTATACATTTTTGCCCTCACTTGCTTTGTGACTTGCTCTGTGATCTACTGGGTAAGCTTCTCCACAAACTCTTTTGACATTACTCCCTCACTTCGACGTTTTTTGCATTTGCCAAAATATTGCTTATGCCCCACTCGACCTCCAATACCTCTTACACGACCATAATGCTCATCAGTTCCAGGTGCTTTTGTTAATTCATCAACTTTTCCACTAGGTACAAACTCCCCTTTATTGACCATTTCATTCACCATTTTCTGCAAATACAATACCGTTATTAGCAGAAAAAAAAGAAATTAGCTGTAAACCTTCCTTCAAAAAAAAGAAATTAGCTGTAAACAAAAAACTCACAAGGTCTTCTATTTTTTTTAGTCTTAGAATTTAAACATTCCCCATCTTTGTCTACTCTTCCCTCTATCCATAAGTCACCTCGTTTTAAAGTAGTTGGGGATTGACTACTTTCCCTGAGTCGGCGACCTCAACATCTTTGTCTTTTTCTTTCTCTTTCAGTTTTTTTTTCCAATTTCAGCCTTGTGTTCCTATATCCTCCACGAGACATCCTATGGGGGTATTTGTTCTTCAACTGTCTCTCTGCAGAACTCTTACTTATAGCCTGCAAAAATAAAATTACTTATCAAATATGATAATATTGTTAACTAAAAAAATTTAAATATATACTAAATGTTAACTACTCACTTGAAATTCTGCCGTCATACGCTTCTCTTTAAACCTTTTCCATACCTCAAATGTAATGTAAGGATACTTCTTTGTCGGATCAGCCTCAACAGGCAACTTTCTTTTTTTTTTAGGAGGTTTTCTGTACACAAACAACGAAGTCAACTTTGACTTAAAGTTTGTCCATGTAGTATTGTCAATGCTGATAACTTGCTTCTTCTTCGTATCTGGAACGTTAAACATTGTCTACAAAAAGCAAATGGTTATTAAATCAGTTTTATATATATATATATATATATATATATATATATATATATATATATATATATATATATATATATAGAGAGAGAGAGAGAGAGAGAGAGGCAGGATCCAGTGAGTTTGCCACTTTTCGTGAGTTACCCCCGCATTTATACACCACTGGATTAAACAAGATTAAGGACTGAGATTAACCGACACAAAAATATACAAACTTAATTTTTCTCTCTCTTCCACTGTATTCTTGTTCTACGTTTCCTGCTTACTATATTTTCCCTCCCTTTTCTTCATTCTTCCCCTCTTTTTTCCTATTTTCTAACAATTCATGGAATAATCCAATCAAATTTTCACAAAACTTGAGTAATTAAAGTCGAAAACACAAAATTAATTCATTATCTACATTCAATTTGATTGATACACGCATCAATCGTCAATTTTTGCCCAAATTTTGCGGAAACCCTAGGGCAAATCGACAAAACAAAGGTAAGTGTAGATTATGTAAGTGAATATATGTTATTTTGCGAGTTATTTCAATTGCTACTCCATTAATATGATTGTCTATCATACCGTTGACATTTGATTGATGATTTATTATCATAATCCTGAAAAATTGTTGGCAATCTAACTTAGCATACCAACTGTATGTTAAAATGTCTAGTTGAATATAGAAACTCGGTTATTGTAATGAAGAAACGTGGTTATTTAATAGTTATTCAAATGTAGAAACTCAGTTATTGTAATTTAGAAACTCAGTTATTTTAATGTAGGAAGTCAGTTATTGTAATGTATAAACCCAGTTATGGTAATGTAGAAACTCTGGTATTTGTAGTTATTGTCATGTAGAAACTCGATTATTGTAATGAATAAAGTCAGTTATTTTATATGTGATTCATTTATTCACTCGTTAGTTGTTTAAAGTCAATTATAGTTACTTTACAACCTAGTTATTGTAATATATTGACTGAGTCATTCTATATGATGTTCTGTTAAGTTATATTCTACTTTTTGGTAATTTGCAGGTTGAATCAAGATAGACGCGGATAATTGACGTTCAATGGAAAAATTGATTTATATACTTGGTCATTTGTTGTTAGTTTTCATCTGGTTTAATTGAATAGTTCAGTTATCATAATGTAGAAACTCATTATTGTAATGTAGCAACTCTGGCAGTTGTAGTTATTCTAATGTAGAAACTCAGTTATTGTAATGTAGAAACTCAGTTATTGTAATGTAAAACTCTGGTATTTATTGTTATTGTAATATAGAAACTTAGTTATTTTTTTGGTGGAAATGTAAGTAGTATTATAAACGTCCCAAAAGGGATCTCAAAGTCACCAGTACAACCAATTTTGCATATAATCCTTTGGCGAAAGGACTATGCCAACCAGACCACTATCTAGCAAAACAAACATTAACAGCCTATTTGACACAAGGACAAACAACCTTACATCAGACCCAGACTTTTACACCAGTTACTATCAGCTACACGGACTTGCCCCAAAGCTACTGCCATTATACGTAGCTTGGACTCTTTCCTGACCTGCTGTAGGAGAGATTCTGGATGCATCAAATATTTATCCACTCTACAGACATTCCTCACATGCCATATCCCATACTGAACAGCTACAATCAAAGAACTAATCACAAGTCGCTGAAAACCAGAGAGTTTCCTCTGCATTAGCACCTTCCCAGTAGTGACATCACCTGTCATTGTAGTCTTCAACCAGGAAAAAAGAAGCTGGTAGCATTTTTTTGCATACTCACATTCTTGAAAGAGATGATGATGACTCTCAAGCCCCCTGCTGCACACAAAGCACACTCCAGAAGTAACCACCCCCATTTTCTGCAGTCTATCCAAGGTGAGAAGTCTTTGCCTCTGCAAGAGCCACAAAATGAAACAGTGCCTTGGAGTATTAAACCTATTCCAAACAGCCGTTGCCCAAATCACTTTTTGTTGAGATTGAAAAGTAAGCCATTCATAACCTTTAGAGATTGTATACCTATCATCAGCTGCCATCCACTTTCCTTGCAGATAAGCATCTCTAAATCTATTTTTAATCTCACAAATCTTCCTCCAAGCCCATGAACTAGATTGAGAAGGTTGGTAGTCAAACCAGGGAGTATCCTTAATATAAATCTTATCAACCCACTTAATCCAGAGGTGATCCTTCTTGACAGCTATCCACCAAACCAATTTACCAACAGCAGCTATGTTCCAGAGGTGAGAGTCAACTAGGCCTAAACCCCCATACTCCTTTTTTTGACAAAGAACAGACCAAGCAACAAGAGGAGCCTTTGTATAGCTTTCATTTCCTTCCCATAAAAAATTTCGACAGAGAGCTTTGATTCTGTCCATAACCCCAGAAGGCAGGACAAAAATCTGGGACCAATAGCTGTGAATTGTTTCCAAAACAGATTTAACTAAAATTAATCTCCCAAAGTAGGAGATTTTCTTTTTGTTCCAGCCTCTAATTCTAGTCAACATCTTGTCTACAAGAACATTACAATCAATCTTGGATAACCTTTTATGAGAAATTTGGACCCCCAAATACTTGAAAGGCAAGGACCCTTTTTTAAAACCAGTGTGCTTCATAATAGCCTCCTCAACATCAGGGGGGATCCCATTCATAATAATATCAGTCTTGTCAGTATTAATGTGCAAACCAGAGGCATCAGAAAAGCACTTAAATACCTCAGTAATAGCAACCACAGAAGGTATATCTCCTCTATAGAAGAGGAGGAGATCATCAGCAAACATAAGGTTGGTCAACTGTAGACCTTTGCAAAGAGGGTGAAATTTGAAACCAGGAAGAGCACTAATCACATGAATAAGCCTGCTTAAATACTCCATACAAAGTGTAAAAAGGAGGGGTGAGAGGGGATCACCTTGTCTAAGTCCTCTTTTACCCTTAAAAAAACCATGAGTTTGACCATTAAGGACAATGGAATAAGAGGTAGAAGTGATGCAAACCATTATCCAATCAACAAATTTAGGAGGGAAATGAAGACTAGTGAGCATCTGCCTGACAAAGTGCCATTCAATAGAATCATAGGCCTTTCTTAGGTCAATTTTCATCAAACACCTGGGAGAGGCATGCTTCCTGGTATACATAGGAACAAGGTCTTGGCTAATTAAAATATTCCCCATAATACTCCTGTCCTTAATAAAAGCAGATTGACAAGGGTTAACCAGATAAGGGAGAGCCTTAGCCATCCTTGCACAAAGGATCTTTGAGGTAATCTTGTAAATGATATTACAACAGGCAATAGGCCTGAAGTCCTTAACTGTCACAGGATTATCAATTTTTGGTATAAGAACCAAATTAGTACAATTTAGCTGTTTAAGCAGCTGACCAGAATTGAAGAAATCTTTGACGGCCTTGCACACATCAGCCTCAACAATACTCCAACTTTTCTTAAAAAAACAGCTAGAATAGCCATCTGGACCAGGGCTCTTATCATCAGGTATAGAAAAAATCAAGGTTTTGATCTCCTCATCAGAAGGACCCTGACATAAAACCTCCCAATCAGTCTCAGGAACCCTCACCCCTTGTTCAACAACATGTGGATAAAATTGAGAGGTAGGAGAACTAGACCCAAGGAGCTGCTCATAGTACTTCACAAAGGCCTGTAAGATATCAACAGGAGTCTTACAGGAATTGCCCTCATTATCCTCAATGAGAAGAACCTTATTTTGGATTTGTCTATGCTTAATGGCTTTATGAAACATGGCAGAATTGACATCACCATCCTTAGCCCAATTCAATTTTGCTTTTTGCCTTAAAAAATCTTCTTTAGCAATGGACATCATAAGATAGCTCTCTCTAGCTTGATATTCCATATCCATTAAATTTGTGTTCCCAGGATCTGAATGTAACTTTTGTTGACATTCCAACAAAAATTTATAAGCAATCTCAGCATTCCTCTCAATATCAGAGAACAGACTTCTATTCAACTCTTTAAGCAAAGGTTTCAGAGACTTAAGCTTCTGGACCAGTCTAAACATAGGTGAACCAGCATAATAAACATGCCAACCTTGAGCAACCACAGATTGGAAATCATCAACTTTACACCACATATTGAAAAACTTAAAAGGTTTCCTCCTAACCAAGGATTGAGTAGACCCCTCAACAATACAAGAGCAGTGGTCAAAACTTCCCTCAAGAGCAAAATGGGCATAATAATCAGGCCAAACATGTAACCAACTATCATTCACTAGAACCCTGTCAATTCTACTAAACACTCTAGTGGCACTAGGTTGTTTGTTAGTCCAAGTGAAGAAAGCTCCAGTGGTTTTAATATCCTGTAAATCACAAGCTGCCATAGTATTCTGAAAAGGAATCATTTCACTATCCTTAACAGCAAGACCAAGTCTCTCATTAGCAAACATAACATTGTTATTGTAATGAGTAAATCGTGTTATTGTATTGAGATGAAACTCAAATATATTCATATATCTATTTTGTGTTTGTTTTCATCTTCTTTAATTGAATAACTAGTCATTTTCATTCAGTCAATCATTGAGATTGGTTAATGCAATTGCAAAATCTGAAAAATGAAATAATCATACATAACAAGGCTAAAAAAAATCACTTACTTTCATTATATAACTATTTTGTTTCCAACACATTACACTCAAATATCTCCAATAAATTATAGCTAAGCATCATGATCATTACATCTAAACATTTCAAATAATACATCTAACAATAGTAACATCACAAATATTACATATATATTTCTCCATTACAACGTCTAAAAATATTTCTTCCAACGAGAACCGTGTCTTGCCGTTGTTTTCACGTTTCTTCCACCAGTATTTCTTCCCGACGAGAACTATGTCTTGCCTATTGATGTGGGCTGAACTAGCAGACAACAAAAGTTCACTGAAAGAAATAAAACCAAAAAGGGAGTAAATTATAAATAACTATACAACTATAAGCAGATTATATAAGACCTCAACAATAATTACAAATTTAAATAACTAAGTTAAAACAGTACAATAATTGAGGTGTAATATTACTATAACCAACTTAAACAGATTATATAAAAAGAGACCATCTTACAACAACTCTAATTTCAAAATAACTATGTTAAACCAATACAATAACTAAGTTTGAATAATATAATAACTCGATTAAAGCAATGCAATAACTAGCAGAATATATTCTAACACATATAGCAAACAAGAAATAACTACAAAATACAATAACAGAATTTGAATAATACAATAACTCGATTAAAGTAATACAATAACTGTTATTAACAAATTAACATAATAAACAAGAAATTACAAGAAAATACAATAACTGAGGTTGAATAATACAATAACTTGGTCAAAGCAATACAATAACTAACACCAACAGACAAAAATTCGACAGTGTGATGCTTGAGACATTCTGATTGTAGTATGTATAAAGTGAGTATCACAACATTTTTATTTATTAACAACATGAATAATCAGATAAATACCAGGTAGTTATTTCAACATTCAAATTCAAGTATTTCAAACAAAAAAACCTAGAAAGTTTTGGAAAAAAAACGAGAGAATCAGTACTTTAACAACAACTACACGAACAATTCAACATAACTATAAATAACGTAGTTAGGAATTAGACAATAAACAACGAGAAACTGAAATTTATACAAAAAAATCAACAAAAAGCGAAAATAAACATAAGAAAACGAAATACGGAGTACATGCTTACCTTCGAGAAAAATTGAAGAGAAAAACGAAGAATACGAAGATGAAGAGGACAAAGTGCGAAATTGAAGACAGAAAAATGGATGTGCGAAAATGAAATTTTGCTCTTGTTGAGAGAAGGTGTGAGGAGAGAGAAAGTGTGTTTGACAAAAGGGGAAAATAAAGATTGCTAGGAAAATTTGGGGGTTTTATTAAGTTTGTTAGATTAAATCTCAGCCATTCATCTTAGTTTAGATTAATGGTCTAGATTCAGAGGGGTAACTCACCAAAAAAACCAAACTCATATGATCCTATTTATATATATATATATATATATATATATATATATATATATATATATATATATATATATATATATATATATAGAGAGAGAGAGAGAGAGAGAGAGAGAGAGAGAGAGAGAGAGAGAGAGAGAGAGAGAGAGAAGGGTTCTAGTAAAGCCTTCATCTATGTTGAGTCCCTAAGTCCTTATAAGGGCTCTTGGATGAGGGGAATGGAGGGATGAGATTACATCTCAATGGAGGGCCATAAATCTCCCTCCCTAATCTCCCTCCCTAATCCTGTATAACTCTTCCTAATGTGTATAACTCCTACCCCATTCTAATCTCCCTACTCACTTCCTCATTCACTCATCCTCTCTCACTTCTCTCATTCACCCTTTCTCTCTCATTTTCCTCCCACCCTCTCTAAACAAAAAAAAAAAAAAACAAAAAAAAAAAAAAAAAAAAAAAAAACCAAAACAAAAACCCAAATATTCCACCCCTCCATTTAGCCCCACCCACCACCGCCAACTTCCAGCCCCCACGACGCCACCCACCACCGCCAACTTTCAGCCCCACACCAACTTCCACCCGCCACCCACCAACTTCCAACTTCCAGCCCCGCCTCCTCCTTTCAATTTTTTTTTTCTTTTTTCTTCCCAGATCTGGTTCTGCCACGGCCGAAGACCACCATAACCAACCACCCTTCCACCACTACTCACCACTATCACCACATAACCACCACCACGACCTCCAACCCGGTTCTGCCACGATCGAAGACCGACGTCCACACCACCTCCTGGCCGCAACACCGACGTCCACACCACCACCGCCGTCCTTCCTTCCTCCTCCTCCCGCCGTCCTTCCTTCCTCCCCTTTTCCTCTTCCTTTCTCTTTTTTTTTTTCAATCCATGTTGGTTTTTGTTTTTTTTCAGTCTAAATGGAATTCCATTTTGTTTCTGTTTTTTTGGTTTTTTTTTTGGTTTTTATTGTAAGTGATCTCGTTTTTGTATGGGTTTTGTTTTATTTTCATTGTCCATTTTTTTAATTTTTCAGATTTACTTTATTTTGTTCTTTGTTTTTTGTTCTTTGTTATTTTGTTTTTTTTGTATTTTTGTCAGATTTACTTTATTTTGTTATTGTTATTTGGTTTTTTAATTTTTGTTCGTTATTGATGGTGAAGTCGTGGTTGTTATTTAATTTTTTTTTTCAGATTTAATATTTGTTGATTAATTACGATTTTTCATATTTATTTGGTTTTTATAAAAGTTATACTATTTACGATTAAAGTTATACACTTAAAACATTAAAGTTATACTATTTACGACTAAAGTTATACCCTTAAAACATTAAAGTTATACTATTTACGACTAAAGTTATACACTTTTTACATTAAAGTTACACTATTAACATCTAAAGTTATACATTGTATAAATTGTAGTTATACAACCATTCAAGTTTGTTTTGTTGGTTTTTTTGTTTGGTTTGGTTTTGGTTTTTTTTTGTTATTTGATTTTTTTTTTGTTATTTGATTTTTTTTAACTTATTGGTTAATTTTTTATTATTGTTATTGAAGTTTTTTATTGTACTTTTTTGACTTATTGGTTTTTTTTAATATCATCTTCTTATGTGTTGTTTCAAATCTGAATTTATAGTTCTAAAGTTATACAATTTTGAACTAAAGTTATACAAAAAATGACTGAAGTTATACTCTTATGAAATAAAGTTATACAATTTTGGACTAAAATTACACAAATTTGGACTGAAGTTATACAAATAAGGACTAAAGTTATACAATTTTGGACTAAAGTTATACAAATTTGGACTACAATTATACAAAAAATGATTGAAGTTATACTCTTATGTAATAAAGTTATACAATTTTGGACTAAAATTACACAAATTTGGACTAAAGTTATACAAAAAATGACTGAAGTTATACAAATAAGGATTAAAGTTATACAAACAAGGACTAAAGTTATACAAAAACTGACTAAAGTTATACAAATATGGACTAAAGTTATACAAATAAGGACTAAAGTTATACAAATAAGGACTAAAGTTATACAAATAAGGACTAAAGTCATAAAAAAACTGACTAAAATTATACAAATAAGGACTAAAGTTTTTGTATAACTTTAGTCAATTTTTTGTATAACTTTAGTCCAATTTTTGTATAACTTTAGTCCATATTTGTATAACTTTAGTCCATTTTTGTATAACTTTAGTCTATTTTTGTATAACTTTAGTCCATATTTGTATAACTTTAGTCCATTTTTGTATAACTTTAGTCCATATTTGTATAACTTTAGTCCATATTTGTATAACTGTCCATATTTGTATAACTTTAGTCCATATTTGTATAACTTTAGTCCATTTTCGTATAACTTTAGTCCATATTTGTATAACTTTAGTCCATATTTGTATAACTTTAGTTCATTTTGGTATAACTTTAGTCCTTATTTGTATAACTTTAGTCCATATTTGTATAATTTTAGTCAAGTTTTGTATAACTTTAGTCCTTTTCTGTATAACTTTAGTCCATTTTTGTAAAACTTTAGTCAATTTTTGTATAACTTTAGTCAATTTTTGTATAACTTTAGTCTATAACAGTATAATTTTTGCCCATAACTGTGTAACTTTAGTCATTTTATATCATTTTTATATAAAAATGTCAAATATAAGATTAAAATCAACAAATTATAAGAATTTTTATATAGCTAAGATTAAAACAACAAATTTTATGAAAAATATTTTAGTAGATCTTAGATGAAAAAAAAAGTATCTCACAAAAAAAAAAACGAGATTTAAAACCCGAAATCTTAAAAAAAAACGTATAACAAGAAGAGATTTGAGAAAATGAATAAAAAAATGAGAACTAACAAAATAAAAGACAATTAAAAGAAAATAAAAGACAACAAAAAAAATGAATGGAAAAAACAACTCAAAACATAAAAATTAACACCAAACGAAAAAAAAAAACGAGGTGAAAAAAAAAAGGTGAAAAAAAAACAAAACAAACCCGAGGTGGCGGCGGCGGGGGTGGTGGGTGGTGAGTTGGTGTCGGGTGGGGTGGTGGTGGGTGGTGGTGAATGAAGATGAGAGGAGTGGGTGATTTATTTGGGTTTTGGTTTTTTTGGATTTTGGGGTTTTTTTAGAGAGGAGAGAAAAGTGAGATGTAGAGAGAGGAGGAGGAGTTGTGATAATGAGATGATGAATGATTAGTGAGGTTGATTTATTGAATTGATGAGTTAATTAGAGAAAAGGTGGAGGGATTAATTTGTAGCCACATATTGACATCAAATCCTAACCTTTCATTGCCTTGATCCAATGGCACTTAGAAGGATTTATGGACTCAAATATATATGGTGACATTAGTTGATCTCTTCTCTATATATATATATATATATATATGTATATATATATATATATATATATATATATATATATATATATATATATATATATATATATATATATATATATATATATATATATATATAGAGAGAGAGAGAGAGAGAGAGAGATTTGATTTGGTGATTTTGGTTCTTTATGGTGAGTTGTGGGAATCTCACCACTAGATTATATTAGAGATGAGTGGCCAAGATCAAATCTTACATGTCATATAAAACCATTGTCATTTACTTATTTTCTCTTTTTTCTAATGTTACTTTTTTTTTTACTTTAATTTTTTTTTCTTTTTTTTACCTCGTGTTATTATGCTTTTTTTTTTACCACTTTGATTTTTGTTTTCTCTTATGTTTTTCTTTAATTTACTCATTATGTTACTTTTTTCTTTTTCTTTTGTACCGGATTTTTTTACTTGAAATTTTTTTTACTCTTATTTTTTACCTCGTGTTATTATGCTATTATTGTGTTTTTTTTTTACCTGGATTTTTTTACGACTTTGATTTTTTTTCTCTTTTTTTTTTTTTACCACATGTTATTGTCTTCGTTATTGTTATTCATTGTTATTGTGATGTTATTCTCATTGTTACTTTGATTTTTTTACGACTTTGATTTTTTTTCCTTTTTTTTACCATATGTTATTGTCTTTGTTATCGTTATTCTCATTGTTATTGTGATGTTATTCTCATTCTTGTGAATTTTTTTACGACTTTGATTTTTTTTTTTTTTTTACCACGTGTTATTGTCTTTGTTATTGTTATTCCATTTGTTATTGTGATGTTATTCTCATTGTCACTTTGATTTTGTTTACGACTTTGATTTTTTTTTCTCTTTTTTTATCACATGTTATTGTGCTGTTATTGTGTTGTTATTGTTATTCCGCTGTTATTGTGATGTTATTCTGCTGTTACTTTGATTTTTTTTTTACGACTTTGATTTTTTTTTTCTTTTTTTTTTTACCACGTGTTATTGTGCTGTTATTCTACTGTTATTCCGGTGTCACTTTGATTTTTTTTTACGACTTTGATTTTTTTTTTTTTTACGACTTTGATTTTTTTTACAACTCAATAATTTGTGACAAATAACATAATTAGTATGTGCGAGGTATTGCGATAAGCTAGAGGTATTACAAATTACAACAGCTTATCATCAATTATCATGAGACCGTCTCATACAATAATTGTCAACGATTATCGTACCTAATCCTTTTTCGAATTAAAACACACCTCTGCAGACGATCATATCAACCTAAATCTCGATTACATAACCTAACAGAAGGTCATAAATGTCAAGTGGGCAACATGTTTACTCTTCATTTGCATAAAGTAGTGACATTAGGGCGGCTACTTCACTAATTCAAGATGAACGATGTTAAAAACTCGACATTTCCATGACTACATGAAAATCAATCAAAAAAGTTCAGTCTATGATGCCTGAAAGTGACGAAAGATACACTCACACTTAGCGAGCTAGTTCAATAGGTAAGATCCCCAGACACAACGCGAATATAGTACAACGATAGTAAAAATAACTCAAAGCCTAAACTTTCATAATGCCCTTCACCCTAAAGAAAAGGAAGAAACACATGCTTTACAGATGAAATCGACAAGCCGTCTTCACCTAAAACATTCACACTACGTACAACAAATTGGATACTAATCCAAACTTCACAAAGAAAGTGATCCAATTAAAACAAACAAAGCTGCTCAGCATTTGCAAGAGCATTAAATACTAACACAGCTACAATCGACAGACAGCCCAAATAGGACTCCGCCAGACATCCCCACAGTTCACCGCCGCCGCAGAAAGCAAATAGCGTACACTCGCGATTTGCTTGTCGGCTCTAGGGAATTGATACGAGACAGCAATTGTACGGTATTGGCTTTGCGATTTCAATTCATACTTTAATCGAATCAGTCCTTTATAATAAAGGAACTTCTCATAGCTTGATAATCCGACCCAACACCATTAGCATTCCCCATTAAATTTTCCCCCAATTTCACAACCAAATCTGTTACGCAAACTTTCAAAAAGTAATCAATTAATTAATACAATTAAACAGCGAAATGGTAATAATTCGACTGAATTTATTGATAAAAAATGATGAATTGATCATATTATTAGATTGATGATATGATGATTTTTTTTAGGGGAAAATTATATGATGATGATGTTAATTGATTAAGCAAAGAGGAGAAGGGGATAAAGATTGAGAGAGACAAGAAATATTGGAAAAGTCAGCCAATTTAGATCGACACATGGGAAACAGCTGTTTGTAAAAATTAAATCTCAGCCATCTATTTTCCTTTATTTAATGGCTGAGATTTGTGAGCACACAAACTCACAACTCACCGTAAGAACCAAACTCACGAGATCCCGCCTCTCTATATATATATATATATATATATATATATATATATATATATATATATATATATATATATATATATATATATATATATATATATATATATATATATATATCGTGTGTGTGTGTGTGTGTGTGTTAATAAATAGGTATAAGGAGAGAGTTTTTACCAAATCCTCTTCCCAAATCTTCAGCTTAAGATCCTCACCTACATGCTTCCATGTAGCTAGGAATATCAATCGGCACTTTTGCGCGCCCCATTAGACCAGCTTAACTCGTATACTTAGCACCAATTTTTTCAATTGGCTCACCAGCTTCATCAAATTGAACATCAAGTTTTATCCTTTTATCATGTAATGCTGTTAATTCCTTCATAAGCACTACGCTTTTGCTCTTTCTTTTAGGGGTAGTACTGTCAGTTGCGGAAGAAGACATGCTGACCTGCATCAAAATTTATTTCTATTGAGACTAGCAACAAATTATATATAAGAGTAAAACAATGCAGGATACTTGCTCTGATATTTATTTAAATAAAAATAAACTAAGCAGGATAATGTACGTTTAAATGATGGAGGAAACTATGAACAAAAGACAAAGAAGTAGACCAATAAAATAGTAATAATGTTAAAATGATGGAGGAAACTATGAAGGAAAGAGCATTCAATAAATTAACGTCAATGGTGTCCTTGCTAAACAGAATTGAACAAGCAAAACGATGAGGTTGCAAAAAAAAAAAAACATAAGCAGGTCTATTATTTTTACTAAACAGACTGTAAAAAAGTAACTAGCTACTGTTTTTTGGGATAAAAATCATGTCCTATATAAAAAAACATAAGCAGGTCTATTATTCCCATAACCCTTCGTCATGATCATCTCGTAGATAAAAATCATCTACATCGTCAGTAGTGGTAGAAGACGGCAATCCAGAAGAAAAAGGAGGCAATTCGTCATCCACTTCATCCATGACTTCCTTACCCACAAACTTCTTCTTACCATGAAGAACAATCGACCACTTTTCATCCGCTGGATCTTTAATATAAAATATTTGTTTGGCCTGATTAGCCATAATGAATGGCTCCGATTTGTATCCTTCACGTGCTAAATCTACCATTGTGAATCCCATATCATCTACACGAACACCCTTATTACGATCAACCCACATACAACGGAAAACAGGTAACCTAAACTGAACATAGTCTAGCTCCTAAATTTCATTAATGACCCCAAAATATGGCTGAGCATCATAAGCAGGTGTATTATCTTTAGCACTAGCAACACTCATTGACATGGCCATCAAAGCTATTCCACTATTTTGCATAGTACTTCTATCATCTTGAGCCTTAGTGTAAAATGAATACCCATTGATGTCATAACCTTGATAAGATAAGACGTTCAAACCAGGTCCATGGGCTAACCACCTTACTTCCTCGGATACTTTCCCACGGTCGTTTTTCAGCTCAATATCTACTTCATTAGTAAACCATTTAAGAAATAATCGATTATGCTGCATTGCTAACCACCTTTCTCCATTAGAAGGATTTTGTGCACTTAGAAGGGTTTGATGCTTCTCTAAATATGGATGTACATCGACCGTGTGTTGGAGAATATAGAAGTGTGCCTGATCAAGGGTATCTCGATTAATAGCGACTACGGCTTTTCCCAACGTACCTTGTCCCTCTATTCTTCCTTCGTGTCGAGTTGTCGGAAGGCCAATAGATTCAACATCTGACAGGTAGTCAGTTACAAACTCTAGCGCCTCTTCCGCCACATACCCCTGAATCATGCACCCTTCTGGCCTATTTTGGTATCTTACGTAGCCGCCTAAGGGTTTCATATATCGCTCAAATGGATACATATTTCTTAAAAATAATGGTCCACATATTTTAATTTCTCTCACCAAATGTACTACTAGATGCTGCATTATATCGAAAAAGGAAGGAGGAAAAAATATCTCAAGTTCACACATAGTTATAATAATATCTCGTTGTAATGTACTCAAGGTATCTGAGTCAACAACTTTGCTAAATATTGCATTGAAAAAATAGCAAAGTCTAGTAATAGCTCCTCGAACATGATTAGGCAGAACTCCACGAAGCGCTACGGGAAGTAATTGTTGCATTAAAGTGTGACAATCATGTGATTTCAATCCCACAAGTTTTAACTCTTTCAAAGACAAGATTTTTTAAGTTCGATGAATAGCCTTGCGGAACATTCACCCCATGTAAACATTCACACACTTTTTTTCTCATTTCGTGACAAAGTAAAACAAGCTGGGGGTAAATAGGTTCTTGAACCTCTTATTTGTGGTGCTAATTCTCGTCGTATCTTTTGTGCGACCATATCTTGTCTAGCTTTGACACCATCCTTACTTTTACCAGGGATGTTGAGAAGTGTGCCAATGAGGCTATCACACACATTTTTCTCCACGTGCATGACATCAATACAATGTCTCACGGACAAATGTTTTCAATATGGTAAATCCCAGAATATGGACTTATTTTTGTATAAGGTCCCATTACTTGGCTTCTTATATGGTTTTCCAAAATTATTTTCAATGTTTTTCACTTTTTCATAAACCTCTCTCCTACTTATAAATCTTTGAAGGGTTTCTAAGTTCTTGTTTCCCATTAAAAGGCTTCATTTTTTTTTCTATAAGGGTGTGACCGGCGGAGCAATCTTCGATTACAAAGGTACACATTCTTTCCACCATGAACTAAACGATCAAAACTTCTATCGTCCTCACAAATTGGACACGCTTTAGCCCCTTTCACAGTATAACCAGAGAGGTTGTCGTAAGCCGGGAAATCATTAATGGTGTAAAATATCATGGCACGTAAGTTAAAAGTCTCACCATGATAAGCATCATATACCTCTACCCCTTCATCCCATAATAACTTCAAATCATCGATCAATAGTTCTAGGTAAACATCTATATCATTTCCAGGTTGCTTAGGCCCCGAAATCAGTAGTGACAACATAAGATATTAATGCTTCATGCATAACCAAGGAGGGAGATTATAAATTGTTAGCAAAACCGGCCATGTGCTCCACTGACTACTTAGACTACCAAACGGATTCATACCATCAGTACAAAGTGCAGGCCTTAAATTTCTAGCCTCGGATCCAAATTCAGGAAACAAATGTACTATTGTTTTCCACTGTGTTGAATCAACTGGATGACGAATTTTGTCATCTGAAATTCTACCTTCAGCGTGCCAAATTAAGTTTTTTCAATCTGATGTGACCATTATTTGCACACATTTAGTCCCCTAATTGAGCCTATTTTGCATACTATTATAACATTTCATAGCCATTTTATCCGTCAAAACCTTCCTATTTGCTTTTCTATCGCATTTCATATGTTTTGTAGAAAAGGAGATAATAAGGCGGAAATTCCCGTCTTTCGTGGATATTTGGAAGCTTATTGATGATATTAGATGGACTAGTATGAAGAGGAGGCAAGAATGATGACCAAAGATGTAGGAATAAAGTGTATATAGAAGGCTCATAAGGTTAAAAGCAAGAATGACGAGAGGGAAGACATTACAAGAAGAAATCGCTCGAAAACCGAACCAAGGGTTGCTCCTTTGGCTCTAAAAATATGCTAGATGGAACGGTGTCGAAAAAACAAGTGCTCTAGGCTTTTGAATCACTCCAATAGGAGTCCGGATGAGAAAATGACGTCCGTTTTACAATCCGAGCTCAAACAAAGTTGTTCGGGAATCCGCGCGTCCCGAGGCAAAGACACCCGTCTTCTCAAGAAGACGCCCATATTCCCCCAAAGACGCCCGTCTTCCCCTCTCTTTTTGTCCGAGCGTCTTGCTCCAAATCCGCCCGTCTTCCCCTGCTACAATCCGCCCGTCCCGACACCAATCCGCCCGGATTCCCTTACAGCAATTTTCGTGTTCTTCAAGCTCCGTGAAAGACGCCCTTCCTTCAAAAGATACCGGCGTCTCCCTGCTCTAAACTCAAAAGTGTAATTACTAATTTAGCCTTAGTTAACCTAATGAATCCTTACTATATATACCCCATTTGTAATAATCAAACGATAAAGTTTTCATTAGGTTAAATCAATCCTTCCTTAGATTATATTAGAAGTAGATTAGAATAGATTATCATTTAATCTTTCCACAAATTACACATTAATCTTTCCTTTAATCATTGTTCAAGTTTATTATTGAGTAATTCAAGTTTATTATTGGGTAATTAGAAGATTATTGGGTTTATTGGGAGATTGACAACCTTCCATCAATCATCAAGTTCTTATATTATTCTTTGCATTATTATTTTGGAATCTCCATAGGTATAATTCTCTTAATCCTTGTTTTAATTATTGTTAATCTTTCATACTTGTTCATCATGTTTTACCTTGTTAATATGATTGACAACCTTGTTAACATGCTAAACTTGATAATAAGTGAGTAGTCTCTTAGCTAGGATTAGTGGGTAATTAAGGGAAACCAACATGGGGAATGATTCATGCTTAAATTAATATGCTTTCATGGTTTATTTGTTTGCTTGTTTTGATCTCAACTCATGCATATGTTATGTTTGATGAAATGCGAGCCTATGAATCCTTGCATTTTTTACCCATCACCTATCTTTTCAATGAGACTTGTAAGACATAAACCAACTCGAGTCTCATTAGACCATGCATGTTGTTGAGTAGGGAAGATTAAGTCGACTTGTAGGTGTTGTACAATCTAATCTATTCGGCTCCGGGACCCAAACTTTCCTAGGATTGTAAGATATATCCCAACTCAATCCATCACAACAATAATTGCTTGCTTATAATTTGAGAACATGTTTGTATGATCAATTCCCATGATTCCCCGATGACCCCATGATATCCTAGCACTTTTAATCAATTGTTTACCTCTTCCCTTTCATTGCTTGTACTCTATTGCTTTTATTAGTTTAGAACACAACTACAAACCCAAACAAATTGTGACACTAGCATAAATTGAGATAGATAGACTTAGAACCCAAAGCACACCGTCCCATGGATCGACCTCGACTTACCGCTAACTAGTAGTTTGTTGAGTATTATAAATGTTTTTGATTGGATGTGTGACCCGACGACATCACGCAACCCATCAAAATGGCGCCGTTGTCGGGGACGCGCGGATTCCCGAACAGCTTCTTTGTTTGAGCTCGGATTGTAAAACGGACGTCATTTTCTCATCCGGACTCCTATTGGAGTGATTCAAAAGCCTAGATCCCTTGTTTTTTCGACGCCGTTACATCTAGCATATTTTCAGAGCCAAAGGAGCAACCCTTGGTTCGGTTTTTGAGCGATTTCTTCTTATAATGCCTTCCCTCTCGTCATTCTTGCTTTTAACCTTATGAGCCTTCTATATACACTTTATTCCTACATCTTTAGTCATCATTCTTGCCTCCTCTTCATACTAGTCCATCTAATATCATCAATAAGCTTCCAAATATGCACGAAAGACGGGAATTTCCGCCTTATTATCTCCTTTTCTACAAAACATATGAAATGCGATAGAAAAGCAAATAGGAAGGTTTTGACGGATAAAATGGCTATGAAATGTTATAATAGTATGCAAAATAGGCTCAATTAGGGGACTAAATGTGCGCAAATAATGGTCACATCAAATATCCCCAACAACCACCCACCCAATACCCACTTCATAATGAGTTTCAATTGCCACAATACAACCACTTTCACACTTACCCACAACAAGAAAATGAACCCATTCAAAATGTGATTCTCCAAATGATGGGAGATCAACAAAACTTCTTCAAACAAATGCTAGAGGAGAGTCAAAAGAGGGATAATGTTCTTCAAGGCATTGTTACCCAAGTTGAGGATTTGGAGATTCAAATTACCCAATTGAAAAAATCCCAAGCAATCACTCTCCACCATCCCTTGGACATTGAGCATGATTGTGAATTTGAAGTAGTAACTTTTGATATGGAAAATGAGAAATGGGAAGAGCCAATCTCCTTGAGCTCTTGTGACTATAAAAGTGTTGTGTTCGATGAGGAAGACATGAGGTTGAGTAAGCCAAGTACTCTTAACCTTTGTGAGTATGAGGGTGTGTCCTTTGAAGTAAATATTGGGATGTTGGAGAAAGAGTTGCATGAAGCCCCCATCTATGATTCGTATGAAGATAGCAACAATGATGATGAGCCTAATGGATGGACTCGTAATATCACCTTGCTTGAGGAGCCTATCCTTGAGACATTTGAGATACCCTATCATGGAGAAGAATGTCCTTCCTTTATTCCTCATGAAGACCACTTGACACCCATCATGGAGCCAATGATCATTGAAGAGGATATGGTAGATCTTCTTCAAAAAGCCAAAGTATCATACAAGAGCTACTTGGTGAAAAAGCTCAAAGAGAAAATTGCTCTTGAGGCCACTTGTGAAGATTTGGCACCCACGGTGATAACTTCTAAGGAATTCGATCATCAATGCCATGAAAATTCTCCTTCTACCTTGGAAGGATTGAAAAATCAAAGTGCTATCATCATCACCGAAATTGAAGAAGAAGGTGGTAAGTGGAAGTCTACGGATGAAAATGAACCACACTTCATGCCTAGTGTTGACAAGAATCATGGGCTTGTTTATTTGAAGCATCAGGAAAGCTCTAATGCTAAGGACAAAGCAAGGGAAAGAACATTCTACAAGCTTCCTTGGCCAAACTTCATATTCAAATTGGGCAACCCATACTTATGCTTATTTGGAGCTTGTTCACAAGCCTTTGATCTCTTATTAAGAGCCTTGAGCTCTATGGATAAGAACTTCTACGATTTGAACTAGTTTGGTGGAGTCCTATCTCAAACCACCATTTGTAAGATATTTCTTGGACCTTTACTTTGTATAATATTGTACATTATTGCATTTGCATTTAATTTCTTGCATGAGAGTGGTGAGAGAGAGAGTCATCTTACATTTTTAATGAGCAAATTTCAGAAAAAGATAAGGAGGAAGAGAAAATCGGTGAAAGGGTATGTTATTGCACGAAAAAGAAAGAAAAAGAAGGAAAGGAGCTGAAGACGCCCGGATTTAGAGGAAGACGACCGTCCAGGACCCACGTTAAAGGAATGATTGGCGCTGTAGCAGAAGACGGCCGTATTCGACATAAGACGCCCGTCCTGGGACAAGACGTCCGTATTCTTCACGGGACGCCCGTCCCGTATGTCATCTAAAACGAAATTTTGCGCTGTAGCAAAAGACGGGCGGATTTAATCCAAGACGCCCGTCCCGACCAAGACGCCCGTCCTAAGTCCCAAGACGCCCGTCTTCTTCCTGCTCTCAACTGGGAAAAATCCCTGCATCAGAATCCGCCCGGATTCAGGCCAAGACGCCCGTCTTCTATTCTCACAATCCGCCCGCCCCGAAGGAAATCCGCTCGGATTGTCCTGTTTTTTCGGATAAACCGCATATGACCCACCCTTATCCGCTCGGATTCCCCCTTTCTTCTATATAATCACCCCCTTTCTCCCTCATTTTCTCACCTTATCAAACCCTAAAACACTCATCTCAATCCTAAAAATCACCCTTCCATCCTCAAAAACACTTCCCCTCACATCAAAAATGGCACCATTGATGAACTTCAAAGGCAAGGCTAAGAAGTTGGTCGAGTCCACCGAAAAGAAACGCAAGGGATCAACCTCTTCAGTTCCGCGGGAGGTAGTGCTACCAAGGAGCTCCCAACCGCTAATGAGGGGAGGAATTGAACAACTTGACTACTTCCAAGAGATGCTATTTGAATCCGATGACCACCGCATGAACTTCGTCAAATTACTAGGTAAGAACTACGAACCCACTCAATTCGTAGATATTAGGGTGTTGGAAATCCTTAAGATAAGGTACCCTACCGAGATGTTCTTTGATGGCCTTGGCATTGGGAAACTTTTCCATGCCCATGAGGAGACTTACCTTAGTCTCACCCTTGAATTCTTGAGTAGCCTTTGCATTGTGACAAATACCCACACCAATGTGGGTATGGAGTTTAGGGTGTGCAACCTAGACCATCATCTTTCACTTGAGGAATTCGCCTACGTTTTCGGTCTTGTAGTGCCCACCAACTATACCGAAAAGCCCGATAATTTCGGTGTGGACCTTCTTTGGAAGGCTATCTCCGGGAGGGATTTTATCCATCCAAAGCATTGCTATACCTTCGCCATCCAACATCTGGTGATTCGATTCACCGAGCGCTTTGTGGCCGGTACCATCAATGGGAGGTACGAACAAGATAGGTGTACTCTTATCGACCTAACTTTTCTTGAGTCCTATTTTAAATGTTCGAGTGGTGAGGCGTTATAACTTCAATACGCCACTTGAGATACTTACTAGGTTCAATGATTTTGCTCAAGGAACCACTCAACTCAAGACCTTCGTGATGGGAGGTCTAATTACTATTTTGGCCCACCACTTTGTCCCGGGTTCAATGCCCGAGGGACCTATACTCCTCTTGAGGGGAGGACTTTGATTGATGAGCACACCATCTTCAAACATCCCCGATGGTGTAACTACACTCGAGACGGGAGTGTAGAGTGGCACACCAAAGGATGCACTTCAATGATCCTTGAAGGTTGGAAGATACCGGGCATTGACCCAAGATTGAGCCCATACTCGCCTCCACCAAGCTACCTCCTTGATATCCAAATTCTTGACAATCCCCCTCAAAGGGAAGAGCCGCACCGCCAAATACCACGTGGAGGACCGGGAAGGCCTATTCGCCCACCCTCCTATGTACCTATCCCACCATACCCTACCCCGTATACCGAATTCCGACCGGAAATACCCAATACCCCGGGTATTAATGATTTGATGAAACTCATGAATAGAGTGGACCTCGGGGTACATGAAGGGAGGGTCGACAACTACTTGGCCCTTTACCCCCAATACTATAACATGGCTCAACAAGGGTATGTTGACCCCAATGGTCCTAAGCCCTCTTGGGCACAACCGGAGCTCTTGTTCCCTAATCAAGGGAACCAAGCTTGGGATCGCGACGGCGGAGGGCATTCTAGCCAAGGTGGAGGGTACTCGGGTCAAGGGGGAGAATTTGACCAAGGAGGGTATTGGGGTCAAGCAAGCGGGTATGACCAAGCCGGGAGTTCTCATCGTTATGGCTATGATCAAGATGAGGATGACGAGTGAAAGAGGCCTACCTCACCACCTCCATTTGTATGATACCCATCTCTCCCTCTCTCTTTTGTATATACATTGCATTTAGTGTAGTTTTCGCATGCATTTGTATTATATTGCATTTGCATTAGTTAGTTCATATAGTATAGTTGCATATAGACTAGAATTCATGCATAGTTACTAATGGCCAAACCTATTCATTTCTACACTAGAAATAGTGTTTAAATTGGTTTGGGGAGGTTTGATCATAGGTGACCATAGTTTACTAGAAAACATGCATCATCTAGTGTAGATTAGTTTGCATTCATTTGTTATATATGTCATATAGAATTGCATTTAGTTAGAGCATGCATGCATTCATTCATATCATATTGCATTTGTACTTTACTTCAAAAAATCAAAATCCAAAAACATGTATTTCCTTTTTATTCCTACTCCTACATGTACATTGAGCACAATGTCCAAAATAAAGTGGGGGATGGGAATTTATATTCCAAAAATACATAAAAAAATTGAAAAATTTCGAAAAATCACAAAAGTATGTCTTTTAATTTCATAAAAACAAAAACCATAAAAATTTGAAAAATTTAAAAAACCAAAAACATGTTTATTTCCTTTGTAGTATAGTCTTGTATATATTATTGTATATATTGTGTTTGTTCTATCCTTGTTCACATTGATTGACTACGCCACATCCGAGACATGAGGATCATGAAGACCGCATGGTATGATCTTTCCAATCTCTTTTTTCCTCTTTATGTTAATGACTATGTGGCTCTATTTTGATTGATGCGGTATAAAAATGTGAACTTAGGACTTGCATTTAGTTTATATGTCATATTAGTTGATAGAATCACTTGCATTAGGATGTATATAATAGTTGCTTCATGGCATGTAGTTGCATTTAGATAAAAAGTTTTGAAAAGTGCCTAATTAGGAACTTTGACAAGAGCAACTAAGCCATTACAAATACTTTTTCAACTTAAGACTTTGCCTACTAGAATGGTTGTAAAACACCCTAGATTGTGTCATACTAGTGTCTTTTGACCCATGACCCAAAGCCTAGTCAAGGGTTTGCATGTGAGTCACCTATCCAACCCCGTGATGCGATATGGACTTGGTTAACTTGTCTAGGTGACCTTGATTGACCTTGTAGTAAGGCAACCCAAAAATACTTTCTATCAATAAGTTTGAAGTGCTCATTTCAAAGATTTTGTCATGTGGAAGTAATTTAATACCAAGGAAACCTCAAATGTTATGAAATGTTGAAATGTTGAGAAATTTAGTTGTTTTGATGGAGGCGTACCACTTCGATTTGCTTTGGAGAGGGATCCATTGAATTGGGCTCCCACACAGTTGTGAATTCAACCGCCCAGAGACAGAGTGACTATCACCCCGAAAAGCTATTGTCTAGAGGTTAACCGGTTGCCTAATAAGCGATTGGCGAAAGCAAAGGACACTAGCCCGGAAGGGACAAACTCCATCTTAAATTTTTGAAATGTGAAAGTTAAATGAGGTCAATTTTTGAATACTAGTCATATCCACCTTTGTTTATAACGATTTGAGCATTTCATTCCCAAAAAGCCTTTTTGTCAAGCCACTTTGTCGAGTATGGGACGATCCATGACCTTTACTTTTATAGAGAATTCGAGACTTGTCATGTCATATGCTACTAGCATCATAGGGATCATCATTCCACCATCATCCGATCGCTCTTGACGAAAGCATTTGGAAATTGAGGACGAAAGTAGTCTAGTTTAACACCATTTGGAGGTGATTTAGTGCCATCCTCTTAGCCTTAGTAATTTGTTGAACTAGTATTTGTGAAGGATTACATGCTCTTAAATTTGTTCCTCTTTAGTGCCTCCGCCACTTGATGAGGAAGTGGCTATTCCTTTTGTAGATGAATCCATTATTTGATTTTGTGTGCTTAATGTTTGGATGTGTCGCCATTTTGGCAAGACCCACCTTGCCTTGCAAGAAGGCATCTTACCTTATGGTTGTCTTGTTGTGAGTTGAAGGGGCGGAGTGAGACCCGCTAATTGTCTCACATCGGCTATATTAGTAGGTTAGTTTAAATAAAGGTATAGTTTTTGTCACCTCTTTACTCGGGACGAGTAAAGGTTCGGTTTGGGGATATTTGATGTGACTATTATTTGCGCACATTTAGTCCCTTAATTGAGCCTATTTTGCATACTATTATAACATTTCATAGCCATTTTATCCGTCAAAACCTTCCTATTTGCTTTTCTATCGCATTTCATATGTTTTGTAGAAAAGGAGATAATAAGGCGGAAATTCCCGTCTTTCGTGCATATTTGGAAGCTTATTGATGATATTAGATGGACTAGTATGAAGAGGAGGCAAGAATGATGACCAAAGATGTAGGAATAAAGTGTATATAGAAGGCTCATAAGGTTAAAAGCAAGAATGACGAGAGGGAAGGCATTACAAGAAGAAATCGCTCGAAAACCGAACCAAGGGTTGCTCCTTTGGCTCTGAAAATATGCTATATGGAACGGCGTCGAAAAAACAAGTGATCTAGGCTTTTGAATCACTCCAATAGGAGTCCGGATGAGAAAATGACGTCCGTTTTACAATCCGAGCTCAAACAAAGAAGCTGTTCGGGAATCCGCGCGTCCCGAGGCAAAGACGCCCGTCTTCTCAAGAAGACGCCCATATTCCCCCAAAGACGCCCGTCTTCCCCTCTCTTTTTGTCCGAGCGTCTTGCTCCAAATCCGCCCGTCTTCCCCTGCTACAATCCGCCCGTCCCGACACCAATCCCCCCGGATTCCTTTACAGCAATTTTCGTGTTCTTCAAGCTCCGTGAAAGACGCCCTTCCTTCAAAAGATACCGGCGTCTCCCTGCTCTAAACTCAAAAGTGTAATTACTAATTTAGCCTTAGTTAACCTAATGAATCCTTACTATATATACCCCATTTGTAATAATCAAACGATAAAGTTTTCATTAGGTTAAATCAATCCTTCCTTAGATTAGATTAGAAGTAGATTAGAATAGATTATCATTTAATCTTTCCACAAATTACACATTAATCATTCCTTTAATCATTGTTCAAGTTTATTATTGAGTAATTCAAGTTTATTATTGGGTAATTAGAAGATTATTGGGTTTATTGGGAGATTGACAACCTTCCATCAATCATCAAGTTCTTCTATTATTCTTTGCATTATTATTTTGGAATCTCCATAGGTATAATTCTCTTAATCCTTGTTTTAATTATTGTTAATCTTTCTTACTTGTTCATCATGTTTTACCTTGTTAATATGATTGAGAACCTTGTTAACATGCTAAACTTGATAATAAGTGAGTAGTCTCTTAGCTAGGATTAGTGGGTAATTAAGGGAAACCAACATGGGGAATGATTCATGCTTAAATTAATATGCTTTCATGGTTTATTTGCTTGCTTGTTTTGATCTCAACTCATGCACATGTTATGTTTGATGAAATGCGAGCCTATGAATCCTTGCATTTTTTACCCATTACCTATCGTTTCAATGAGACTTGTAAGACATAAACCAACTCGAGTCTCATTAGACCATGCATGTTGCTGAGTAGGGAAGATTAAGTCGACTTGTAGGTGTTGTACAATCTAATCGATTCGGCTCCGGGACCCAAACTTTCCTAGGATTGTAAGATATAACCCAACTCAATCCATCACAACAATAATTGCTTGCTTATAATTTGAGAACATGTATTTATGATCAATTCCCACGATTCCCCTATGACCCCATGATATCCTAGCACTTTTAATCAATTGTTTACATCTTCCCTTTCATTGCTTGTTTTACTCTATTGCTTTTATTAGTTTAGAACACAACTACAAACCCAAACTAATTGTGACACTAGCATAAATTGAGATAGATAGACTTAGAACCCAAAGCACACCGTCCCATGGATCGACCTCGACTTACCGCTAACTAGTAGTTTGTTGAGTATTATAAATGTGTTTGATTGGATGTGTGGCCCGACGACATCACGCAACCCATCAGCATCTTTTACATTTGCAAAAATTCGTTTAAATCTTGGGATAATGGGAAGATACCACAAGACTTTAGCTGGGACCCCTATATTTTTTTTGGATTTTTTTTTTTCGGCAACTTGTAACGTGAAGCCCCACATTTTGAACATTTGTTTAAATCTTTATAATCTTTTCGATACAAAATGCAATCATTAGGACATGCATGTATCTTTACATAATCAACTTCCATTGGACACAAAATTTTCTTAGCATCATAGGTATGCTTAGGGAGTTCATTGCCATCTGGTAAAATCTCACTCAACAACTGAAGCAAACTTGTGAAACTTTTATCACTCCATCCATTTTTCGCCTTTAAACTATACAATTTTAAAGTTGCAGATAGGCGTGTGAAACTTGAACCTGGGTATAGGGGTTTAATTGCATCACCAGCTAGCTTATCAAACATCTCTACTTGTGTTGGGTCTTCAGTGGATTGTTTTAAATCATTAATCAGATCGTCTACTCGATCGAAATTTTCATCAAAATCATCTCCCTCAAAGTCGCTATCATCCTCTAAATTACTACACAAGGTAGGCAACACATCCTCCCCATGCCAAATCCACCTTGTATAAATTTTGTCATTACCATTAGATAAGAGGTGACTTTTCAGTTGTTCAGAATCAAGATACACATTATTCCCACATTTAACACATGGACAATAAATTTCTTCAACATTCCCCGCATTATTAATAGCATGTCTAACAAAATGTTCAACCCCTTTCCTATATCTAGGGTCCAAACGATTAACAAACATCCATTCACGATCCATATTCCTAATCTCCATATATATTCAAGATCCACTGCAATAGTTTATAAGGTTAAAAGGTTATTATTGTAAAGTTCGGGACGAATAATTTGAAACTCAGGCATTAATCAGCTACATACTTAACATCTACTCCATAATTAACAATCCACTGATAATTGCACACTTCTAAAACTTCTAATTGCACACTTCTAACAACCCACTGATAATTGCACACTTCTAACAATTCACTGATAATTGCACACTTCGAAACTCATGCATTAATCAGGCACACTTCTAACAAAATGTTCAACCTCTTTCCTATAACTACATACTGCATACGGTAACAGCTCACCCAAAGCTTGTTCCAATCAAGAATACAACTCAGGTTCAAAGCTGAACCCGTAGAAGTGATTTACTGATAATTTCGCTATAGTTTAGACAACTTATGTGGACTGTCAAAAAGTGCAAATGAAGCGATGTTAGTGATTGCTTCAACCCGGATTTTATTATAAACCACCATCCTCATCTTCATTTCAAATAATTAATAGGTATTATCATAAGCCCCCAATTTGATTATCAAAACCCCGATTTTATTAAGCATAAACCCAATTTTATTATAAACCCATAATTCATTCTTCAATCATAATTAAAAACATATCAAATAAAATGAAAAAATCCAGAAATGCATGCAGTAAATTAATCAAATTAACTAAAAATTAAGCCTTTAGTAAAAAGATCGAAAAATACCTAATGATGGTGAGGGGTAACAGCCCGAGATGACGTTGCCGACAAGCACCTGGTGGTTGACGAGCGCCTGGGGTGACGATCGCCTGGTGGTGGTTTGGGTTTTTGATGAATTTGATCGCCTTATGATGTCGAGTAAGAGGGAGGGATAAGGGTTATTAGCTAATAGGGTTATAAGATATAATAAGTGATGGTGTGTACATCGGTTATATTATAAGTGTTTTTTTTTTGTACTCGAAATTATAAGTGATCTGGCGGTGAGGCAAATATTTTGCGCGCCTATAATTTTCATTGTAGATGTACAACGGTTTAATGTTATATACGATGTACTTGACTATTATATAGACATGGGTTTTATTAATGTCCCATGTCCATTAAAATCAGAAATAATGGATATATGTTTTCTAATGCAACTGACGTACATATAATTATAAATACATCAGTTTTTTGCAAGCAACTGATGTGTATAATTTGTACATTAGTTTTCTAAATAATCAGATGTCCATCAACTGATGTCCATAACGAGTTTTGTAGTAGTGGTGCTTGACGCTCTCGCTTGCATTCTTATCGTGTGTTAGACAAGGGTGCGCGCCACGTTCCGGCTCAAAGTTCCGGACCGTGACATTTGGTATCAGAGCTCAGTCTTCACGACGAGCTGCTGCATACGATGACGGGAAAGACCGTATAACCGAGTAGGAACAAAGGAGAAACTAGGGCCCGTGTGTCGGCCTTAGAGAAACTACTCGAGGAGAAACTTCCCTATCTGGAAAGACTCGTGGTGAGTCTCGGGGGCACTCACCACACCATAGATGAGACGGTTATGGGGCATGAGGCTCGCCTAGAAGCCGTAAACGAGATGATAAAGGGGCATGAGGCTCGCTTTGACGCCGTAGAGGTAGTGATCCCGCGTGAGTTCACAGAAGAGATAGACTATGTCCACGAGAGACTCAGACAGCTCGAGAACATGTGTAATACATTGATGAAAATGGCCGCAGATGGGAATTTTGGTGGGACTCCCAAGGTAAAGCCGCATGCACCCCACAAGTATAGTGGGGCGAGAGACTCAAAAGAAGTCGATAACTTCGTATTCGACATGGAGCAATTCTTCCGAGCGAGTGCGCTCGACGAGACACTGAAAGTCACTACCGCGAGCATGTATCTAATCGAAGATGCCAAACAATGGTGGCGCTCCAAATACGCCGAGATTGAGGGAGGGATCGTAGTGTTGTAGTCATGGGACGATTTCAAACGACTCTTCAAGGAACAATTCTATCCGAAGAATACCGACTTCCTAGCTTGAAGAAAACTCAAGAGCTTGAAGCATATATGTTCTATCTGGGACTACGTGAAAGCTTACTCGACGTGTATGCTAGAGATAACTGATATGACCGAGAAGGATCGCGTGTTCCAGTTTGTCGATGGTTTGAAAGAGTGGGCTCAACGAGAGATCATGCGACAGAGACCCGAGTCCCTCTCCGCAGCAATGACCACAACCGAGAGACTTGTCGATTATTATTGTAACACCCCAACTATCCGGCCAAGATAATTGGAGCGTTACCATCTCGGTTTCCCGAGGTAGTGTTTCAAAACTTCTATAAAAGAACATTTTATAAATAAATGTAATGTTTAGTGAATTACATAAACGTAAAAAAAAGAATAAAAGTACAACTCTTGATAACTATACTCTCTAACCAACTATACTCGTCTCGTGACTCATCAAACTCGTCCCATATCCCGCGTACTATCCAAACAATCTGTACCTAACATGCTCCCCATATGACCAAAGGATATCATATTTGGATCGACACAGGCCACCCCAAAAGAGACAGGTGACAATTACATAGAAACACACGTCAGTTTCAATAAACAAATAAAAGGTAACACGCCTCAAGTGTGAACATGCAACATGATTACTAATGTGAATGACATAACACCGAATCACCACCACCATGGTACCGGGACACGCCCAGGCATACCGACAACCACACTGGTACCGGGACACGCCCAAACATACCGATAACCACAACGGGTATTGGGAGCCGCCCAGACATACCGGGTCCGAAAGCCAACCGGATCCCCTACCAGACGTCGTGTCTCAACCACACGCGTCCCTCCAAACTCAAGCCATTAATGTGCACATCCCTCTAGGAGTGGGAAGCTCCAAGAGGCGACTCAAGCGTAAGACGGTCTCTCAACCATCTTACGTCTCTAAAACAATCAACAACAGCAACATATCCTCCACACACACACACACAAATACAACCAATACATGAATTATAACCCAACATACCATAATCATCCTCGTAATTATGTAATTAACCAATAAACATGTTATAATGCAACTGCCCGAATTTATGTGAAACTAATTACAACATAAACAACACCAAAATTATTGAAACCGAGTAGGATTAACCTACCTTTTAGCATAATCCATAAGCTAATCGAAATCACCAAGTATCCATCTCATAAAACCGTCTTATCCTACATAAATCATATAATAACTATCACAAATCACTCTATACTATAATAAAACATAAACCCCTTTATTATTAGTCACTAACTACTCATATTACATATACTAATTACTAATTAATTAACCCAAAAGAAAACCCCCAAAAGTTAGGATTAAGACTAAAACAAGGATGAGTGAAAATCGACTTACAAGTGTGGATGGTGAAGAACAAGGTGAGAGATCCCTTAAAGCAAGCTTGAATCCATGGTGGAAGAGGTTTATGGGGATTTTAGAGAGAAGGGAGAGGATTTGGAGAGATAAGGAAGAAGATAGAAATGAAATAGGAGAAGGAAATCTTATCCTTATCCCGTATTCTGATTCAGCGTCACTCGGTCGAGTGGCGAGTCCACTCGGTCGAGTGTCACTCACTCGGTCGAGTATCGTTCACTCAGTCTATTGCCGGTCTACTCGGTCGAGTGAACCTCACTCGGTCGAGTGCGACACAGTTTTCAGCAATGACCAGCTTTCGTAAAACAGTCATATCTCACTCATTTCTGGGTCATCTTGGGCGTGTGACCTACCGTTGGAATCGTAAGAGAACAAGCTATCATCTCCGATTAGAATCAAATCAATATCATGTCTAGATCTCAAGTTATGACCGTTTTAAGACGACCCTTCTATAGATGGATATTATAACAACTCCACTAAGTCTAGTATTGGTGTAGATACCCAGTATCTGCTGAGACTCCAACAAACACCCGATGATTATCGGACTATAACATACTTTGGAATCGCGGCGTTTGATCGACAGTTTGTGTACAACTTTACGTCGGAAAACTTAAAACGATTTCAAAAATAAAACATTTCAAAACTTTTCAAAAGTACCTAGAGTGTTTAATGCACGACGACGGGGTCGCAATGACACTAACTAGAGTCAAAACCGACACCGGACCAAAAACCGACTCAAAATTCAAATCCCGACTCCAACAACGAGTCAAACTGAGTCAACCACCAAAAACAAATCATTCAAAGCCTTCTATACTAAGATTTCCCGGATTCATGAATGGTCAAGTACCAAACATGGGACTACAAATCCTAGGATAGAACAAATCATGATTGCATTTGTGTGAAAGTGATAGGACAACTCGAAGACCCGCGACGTGGCTTGCGCCTCTTTGAGAAGCCCAGGTGGCCACGTCGCTCAAAACTCACACAACCACTCATTTTCCTATAAATACCCGTCAAATGCCCCCATTTGTGAACTTACACGAGTGTCCGCCCCCTCTTTTTTCCCTTAAAATTCTCGACTCGACTTCCTAAGTCACAATCCGACGCGTATTTACGACCTACCGATCGTAAATACAAGCCTTACACATTATTTGGTACCGTCATCGTGCATTAAATCACTTGACCGACCACTTCGACCACTACACCATCACTAATCTTAATAAAACACTCTTTTTACTTACTAAAACGGTCTTAAACCGAGTCTTTTCCGACCAAACGAGTTGTTACACTTACGTCGGTTTCTCGCCATAACCAAGCATGTAAGTATGAGGGTGTAAAAATCCTTCTTTTATCATGTCTTTACTTATTTCATGACTATAACATGATAAATCATGCATAACACGATCCAAAACATAGGGTAGACGAGCCAAAACTGAGTTTGGCCTGAGACAGAAGCCCCTTGTTCTGCACAGAGGCTCGCGCCTCAATGGGGTGTCCAGGTCAGACTCAACCGTGTTTGTTCTCTTCTTTCCTCATTAATTTACTTTCATATTTGTAATTGGTTTTTACCATTTCAAATATCTTCAAACATCTTTTATTTTATCTGCTTTTACAAGTTTTTAACCATAAAACATTTTTCACCCTTGGTTTCTAATACCATGACGGTTTAATCCGTGTTCCGGTGACAATATTTGGTTAATTACATTTAAAAGGTATTTTAAAGACTTTTATTTCATTTCTTTACATTTTGGAAGGTATTTCAAAGCCTTTCATCATTTCTTTACATTTTCAAAATAAATGTACTAGTCACCAACACAAAGTCATCCTTGGTTCTACATACCATGTCGGATTTTAACCCGAGTACGATGATGAGTATCGACTAATTATATTCAAATGAACCTAAAACAATTAGTTCATATTCATTTTTCAAAATTATTCATGTCAAGCTTGCCAAGTCGAACCCGACATCGAATATCATCAAAACAATGATGATCATTTAAGTCTCGTTCCTCAAATCAACACAAATGCGACCTAAACGGTCCTTTCAAACCAAAACGGGTCCAAATACCCATTTTCGATACGTTTTATATACGTTTTTCAATGGTCAGAATGCGTCTAATACCGTTGACTGACCCGCGCTTAAACAGGCCATTTCTTTTCCTATTTTCAAAACCAGAGGAGACCCCCTTACATTGCCAACAGACTCGCGCCTCATATGGCTGCCTGGTGCATGGTCTGTTTCCTTTCTAGCATTAGTCTAGGACGATCCCGACTCCGGTTAATCCGAATATAGGACGGATCAGACGACTAACTTGCTCATTCAAAAATCGTATTTGCAAAATGCCTTACTAAGACAAATGGATCACGTTATGCACCATAAACCTAATTCGGTAAATGGATGTTTAATTTCCGTCTTGCATGCGAATCAATCATAAATCCAACTCGACATATTATACTTGATACTTGTATTAAATCAACCGACTTAGAAAGCTCTCACATGTTAGGGTTAAACTATTGGATGCGCATTCATGCATTTAAACCATTTTATCAACTTTTGCATTCAACCAACCAAGATCGATCAATAGAGGCCGCTACTGCGGGCGGGATTGGGTGTTCGATTAAAGGGCTTCCCAATACGTACCTTTACCTCTTACTCAGAAACTTTGGATAGTGGACGACCTTATCCAGGGCGTACGAGAGCCATTCTAGAGATAGGATACTAAAGAGGGACGATTCCTTATCTTTAGTACCTATGTCAAACACTGCTTTGTGCTTCGTTTGACCGAGGTATAAAGTGGATTCGAACGGGTTCCAAGCATCCCACAAATGCTTGGTGGCGACTCCAAACATCTCTAATCGTTTCGAGACCCTTACCGAGACGAAACCGACCGATCTAAAACGATCCGGTCGAAAGCATCTTTATGCCGCCGAGCGTGGTTTTCAAAAGACCGCTGCCATTGTCCATAGATCGGCTGGGCATACGCAGGTGGCTACGTCCACAGATTAGCGACTCCGCTGGGGAAAACAAGGACACTTACGTCTTTGTGATCCCTAGATGGTGAGACTCGAACGAGGTCTTGGTTGGAATGCATTGATTGATATTACGGTCACAGTCGGATTCCTTATCCGGGCCCATAACCTAACCCTTTTTGACCAATTGGCTCATCTCCTCGGTGTGAGTTTTCTCATCCCCGCGTTTCGAATCCCGATTGAGTCAAGCATACCATTGACATTACACATTTCTGTTTCGTCAAAGAGCTTTCATCACCTTCGAGCACGAAGCTAGGGCACCCTCCTTACACATTTTGTTTGGATTGGTATCCCTCTCGAAAATCGGGGTTTGACTGCTTGGTGTGTAACCCACCCTTCTAAGCCAAAACCCGTGTCAGCACTATGCATAATATAATGAAACTGTGAGTGCTTATGTGCTACTTGATAATAAGTCCTTACGTGTCATTTTCAAACCTTCAAAAACACCTTTCTAGGCCGTCATAATGACGATTTTCAAACCCGGTTTTTATAACCATTTCAACACGTCTTTCTAGGCCGTCGTAATGACGATTTTCAAACCCGGTTTCTTATAAGCATTTCAACACGCCTTTCTAGGCCGTCATAATGACGATTTTCAAACCCGGTTTTTTATAACCATTTCAACACGCCTTTCTAGGCCGTCATAATGACGATTTTCAAACCCGGTTTTTAAAACCATTTCAACACGCCTTTCTAGGCCGTCGTAATGACGATTTTCAAACCCGTTTTTATAACCTTTTCAACACGCCTTTCTAGGCCGTCGTAATGACGATTTTCGAACTCGGTTCTCTACTACCATTTCAAAATCACCTTTTTACGCCGTTATAATCACCACGTCTAGACACGGACTTAAACCCGTTTCGCGCCGACAATGTCCCTTTCAAAACCCGAGAAAAGCCCACACCCTTTTCTCGAGACACTTGCGAGATCCCGAGGACCATACACCGTCCCCGAGACCTCTTCAAACATTTCAAACTCGATTTTCAGAACATACAATTTTGAATTTCAAAAAGAAACCGTCTTGGGAAACAGTACAGTGTTTTCCGAGCCGACTCAAACTCAAAACCATCTTTTGCAAATAAACTTAAGACAACCCTTTCAACTGACCGACTTGCGGAGATCTCTATCTTCGGAAGCCCTCCACAAAGCGACAAATGAATCTTTTTGAAAATTTCTATTTTCAAAAACTTCAGTCCACCATTCCAATTCTGCCTCGTGTCTATCGAGTTGAAGCAAACGTACTTATGGGTCTTTACTTATGAGTCGTCTCACCACGAGACTTGTCCAATGGCGTTACGCCGTTACATTGGACGCATGCTAAAAGTTCGGTCAATACTGTCACGTCATAAATCGAGTCAGCACCGAGGTACCACACACGGTCATCCTCGTCTTGTTGAGTCTGCTCTTTGTCTCGTCCTTCGTATTGTCTACGTTCAGTCTTTGAACTGTGTCGGATCGACTTGTAATGTGAGCCGTTTTTCTGCCTCAGAGCCATGGCCCCGTCTTCGACTTCGTCCAACAACAACAATGATAACAACAGAGATGTCACAATTGCTCAGCTAGCCAGCCTGCTCACCGCTCTTAAGGTCACCTTGGACCGTGTCGAGACCCGTATCGACACCCTGAAAAACAAAGAAACTGGAGAACATAACACTCCACCTCTGACTGAAATGGAGAAGAGGCTAAAGCTCTTGGAAGAAGAGCTCCTAGCCCGGGGTAACAATATCCATCTTGAGAACAACCGAAGGTTCGAACCTGTTGGGGATCAGCTACCCGACAACTTTACCCTGACTGATGTGCCCAAGTTCAAAGGAGTGGAAGACCCACTCAATCATATCCGTGAGTTCAAAGACTACATGGCCATAAAAGGGGTTAAACAGGAACTTCTCACCCGGATCTTTCCATCATCTTTGGAACCGATCCCTCGCCAATGGTACTACTCCCTTAATCCGAAGAACCTTACTACTTGGGATAAGGTCGCAGTTGAATTTGCCAAGCAATATGCCGACAATGTTGAAATCCAAGCCAATACCCGTACTCTTGAGGTCCTAACCCAGAACGACAAGGAGGGATTCACCGAGTTCTTAACCCGTTGGAGGAGGGTAAGTACTCAGCTGGTCAGCAAGCCGAGCGAGTCGACCTTGGTGGAAAAGTTTGTCAACAATCTCCGCCCAGTGTGTGACAATCTACTGAGGTACCAGAACATTAAGACCTTCCAGGATCTGCAAATCCTCGGGACACGCATTGAAGATGATCTTCGAAAGGGTATCCTAGCCAAGACCACTGGCAGAGGCTACCAGGGATCCACTTCAACCGGATCTCGCCCTTATGGCCAGACGAACAAGATCGATGAGGTCAACCACGTTGAACCAACCACTAAGAGAGCTAAGCGCCCCAGAGAGTGTTCACTAATATAGGGTCAACTTATGCAAGCGCCCTGAAGAGGCTCATGGACCAGGGGAAGTTACAACCAATCAGACCCACTCCGGATCCAACCGATGCTAAGAAATCCCGCTTCTGGAACCCTAACGCCTACTGTCAGTACCATCAAGGGAAAGGGCATGACACAGAAACCTGCTTCGAACTCAAACACATCATCCAAGACATGATTGAGAAAGGGGAATTGCCTTTACCCCCGCCGACTAAGCCAAACAACAAAACAAACCCTTTGGGAATCCACGTAATCTCCGACGATGAGCCGACCCTGGACTGCTCTCACCTCATCCTGCCAGTTGATGACAAGGTGAATGCCTTGGAAAAAGATCCCTCGGACAGGGTATTTGTGTTCAATGCCACCACTATGCTCGCCATGTTCCAACAGGTTGAGGAAGCCATAGCCAGTCTCTCCGAAAGGATCACTCGACTTGATGATGCCTACCATCAACTTATCTTCAATCCTCCACCACCACGCCCGATGGAGAGTCCCCCGAGCGCCCAAAACTACCCTCACCAGGATGGATTGCTCCCGCGACCATTCTGGCATGCACCTCACGATAATCACCCTCACAATAATCACCCCCACAATAACTACCCTCACAAGAATCACCCCCAAAAAAATATCCCTCACAAAAACTGCCCACCGAGGAATACCCGTCCAAGGTACCCTCAGAATTCGGAAATTAATGGCATCTGGAGAGATGATGTTGAAGATGTCTATATCGTCCCAGAGAAGCAGGCGAAAGAGATCGGCCACCTTACCCGATCCGGACGCCCCTATCAGAACTCGAACAATCCAACGGTCGTTCCAACAACGAATGACCAAGTTGTCCCGGACATGGACACTCAACCAAAGGCTCCCGAGAATTCAATCCTCAAACAGCTCCAGAAGGCAAAAGCCGAAATCTCAATTTAGCAACTGATTGCTACATCCTTCGAGCATCGGCAGGCTTTGCTACAAGCCTTGGGAAAATTAACTGTGCCCTCTACCTCTTCCCCTGAAGAAATAGTGGCACATATGACAAGGGACGCCCCTGACTTGAATAATCCGGTCGTCTTCTCTGACGAAGATATCACTTCCTTCGGAGCCAATCATAATCTTGCCCTGTACATTACTGTACAATGTCTCAAGAAGAATGTGCCCATGGTCCTTGTGTATGACGGATCCGCAGTGAATGTCATTCCCCTCAAGATGGCTCACAAACTGGGCATTAAGGAAGCTGATTTGGTCCCGAAAAATCAAGAAGTATGCGCTTATGACGGCACTCGTCGTAAGGTCGTAGGGCTTATCACTCTAACTGTCGCAACCGGACCACTGGAAAGGCAAACCAGTTTTCAGGTAGTCGACATCGACGCCTCCTTCAACATGCTCCTGGGACGTCCCTGGATTCACGCCGTCAAGGCAGTTACCTCAACTCTCCACCAGAAGATTAGGGTCCCCTTCAACGGGAAAATAATCACAATTCCTGCTTCCCTGATCAAAGCTTTCATGAGAAAGGGAATAGCCTCCCAAGCCATTGAGGAGGACGATAATGAAATGTGGGGATTCCAAGCAGTGAACGCCATAACTGACGAGTTAACATATTCTGATTGTGATCCGTTTGCCAACCTCACAGTCAACCACATTCTGATGCGCCAGGGTTACTTCCCGGGTTTACCTCTCAATCCACTGAAGAGCATCTTGCCTCCTTTGAAACAGGCTAAGGTCCCCAACATCCCCTTTGGACTGGGCTACGAGCCTACCGATGAAGATATCCAGGAAATGAACCTCCTAGTTCAAAAGCGAAGGAAGCACGGGGTTATCCCCCGTCCCTATCATCTGACCCTCAATGGATACTTTGTCCCCGAGGGAGAGTCCGAGCTCTACCATGGATTTTCGGAGCCGATCTATGACTCTGTGACCAAGACCAGGTACCCGGGTGTAGAAGTCTTCCAGGACTGCTACTTCATCCCTGACAACACCGAAGCTGCATCAACCGAGTCTAAGCCATCCTCATGCCTCGACGGATAAGCTGTCACTCTCCTCTTTCGAGAGGATAACATCAAGCACCTCGACTACGAGGACATTTTCAACATCGCTCTGAAGGACAATCAATTTGACTTAACCGCCTTGATCTCCGACACTGACCCGGAGAAAGCTGCACAGGGCTGGAGAAAAACCGTCAAGTGGACCGATCGCCAAGGCCGCATTCTCAAGATCACAACTGGAGAAGGCCCTATGTTCAAAGAGGGAAGTGAAGAATCTGAATCTGAGTCTGAGTCGGAGTCAAAGTCTGTCATAGCTCCTAATACTCCTGATGTCCCATTCAAGGTCCCCTTCCCACTGTTTTATCACAAAGTCGTGGCTGAGTCTACTAGGATCATCCCCACTCCCGTGAAAGGTGACAACCTGGAGCCTGTTCCAGGGGCCACCTCCTCTGCTGTGTCGCCTTTGACTGACCATAAGATGTCTGTTCTCTCCGAGCTTTTCGCTCGTGTCAACTTAATGAATGCTAAGTTTGCTTATGACTCGTCTCAATTTAACTGCAATACAATTCTGAATGACTATGAAGAATTTGACTTGAGCGACTACCCACCTCACCTAGCCAAATAACTTGACAAACGGGAAACAAGAACCCCCGTCATTGAGGAGACCGAACCTATTAACGTAGGAACCGACAACACACCTCAAGAACTTAGGATTGGGACAACCCTTGACCCCTCGGAAAGACAACAGTTCATTAACCTTCTCCACGAATACAAGGATGTGTTCGCCTGGTCCTACAGACATATGCCTGGGATTGACAGGGAAATTTCAGAGCACCGGATACCCATTAAGCCCGGAGCCAAACCCGTGAAGCAAAAGCTGCGCCGGATGCGTCCTGGGCCCTGAAAATCAAGGAAGAAGTAGACAAACAGTTCAAGGCTGGTTTCATCAAGGTGTCTGAGTACTCTGACTGGGTAGCCAACATTGTTCCTGTACCGAAGAAAGACGGGAGAATTCGGGTTTGCGTCGACTTCAGGGATCTGAACAAGGCGAGTCCAAAGGACGACTTCCCTTTACCACATGTTGACATTCTAGTGGACACTACTGCCGAACACGCCCTCCTATCATTCATGGATGGTTATGCTGGGTACAACCAGATTAAAATGGCTGAGGAAGACATGCACAAGACTGCATTCACTACACAGTGGGGTACATACTGCTACACGGTAATGCCTTTCGGTCTCATCAACGCCGGAGCAACCTATCAAAGAACCGCTACCACTCTACTACATGATATGATGCACAAGGAGGTAGAGGTATATATCGATGACATGTTTGTCAAATCAAGAGAACGGGACGGCCACATCAACGCCCTTCGGAAATTCTTCGCTCGTCTGCGGAAATATAACATGAGACTAAATCCTCAAAAGTGTGCATTCGGAGTTACCTCCGGAAAACTCTTGGGACATGTCGTCAGCAAAAGAGGCATTGAGATTGATCCAACCAAAATCAAAGCCCTTCAACAAATGCCACGACTTAAGAACGAGAAGGAGATTCGGGGATTTCTCGGTCAAGTTCAATACATCAGCCGCTTCATTGCCAAGCTCACCATGATTTGTGAACCAATCTTCAAGAAACTGCGCGCCTCCGATCACACCGATTGGGACGACGATTGCCAAAAAGCCTTCGACAGGATAAAGGAAATCCTATCCAAACCTTCTGTCCTCATGCCATCTCAACCAAGGATCCCTTTATCCCTATACCTGATTGTTACTGACACAGCCATGGGAGCAATACTAGCACAAACAGTCGACGGTGAAGAACAAGCCATCTACTACATCAGCAAAAAGTTCATTGAGTACGAGACAAGGCACACCCAACTGGAAAAGACATGCCTTGCCCTAGCATGGCCGACAAAGAAGCTGCGTCATTACAGGCTCTGCTACACGGTCCACATCTACTCCAAGATGGACTCGGTGAAATATATCTTCGAAAAATCCGTACTAAACGGAAGGCTGTCTAGGTGGACACTCATGTTGTCCGAGTTCTATCTCAAGTTTGTGCCCCTCAAGGTTATCAAGGGAAGAGAAATCGCCGATTTCCTAGCAGAGAATCCCGTCAACGAAGATCCTACGACCGATACATGGTCACTTCCTGACGAGGACATCCTTTTTGTCGATTCCGACGCATGGGACCTATACTTCGATGGTGCATCTAACCTAAGAGGCTTCGAGGTAGGAATCCTTCTAATATCACCAGAGGGAGAACATGTTCCGATCTCGGTCAAACTAGACTTTGCCGTCACCAACAATGCCGCTGAATATGAAGCATGCCTCATCGGCCTACAAGCAACCATCACGCTTGGCATCAAGAGACTGAGGGTCCACGGCGATTCCTCGCTCATCACCATTCAGGTGTCCGGATCATGGAAAATCCGAAGTGACAGCTTAGCTCCCTACCGAGCGAAAATCAATCAAGAGGCTGAGTTCTTCGACCAAATCAACTACTTCCACTTGCCACGAGAGGAAAACCAATTTGCTGATTCCCTGGCAAAACTTGCCGCACTCGTCAATATACCTGACGACATGACATCGATGCCCCTATGTGTCGAGAGAAGGAGCGAGCCAGCTCACATTTGTGCCATCAACGACGACGAGGAAAGCCATGACGAACCTTGGTACCAAGCCATCCTCAACTACAAAACCAAAAACGAATTCCCTCCCAACTCTGATCAAAGAGGACAAAGAGCCATCCGTTTACTTGCATCACAATTCGTGATAAATCAAGACCAATTATACAAAAGAACACCCCAAGGAATTCTCCTCCTTTGCATTGACCATCACAAAGCCAAAAAATTCATTGGAGAGGTCTACGACAGAAAATGTGGCCCTCACGTGAGCGCAATGATGCTTACCCGGAAGATCATGTGGCTAGGTTACTACTGGACCACCATGGAAGCCGATTGCCGTAACTACGTCAAACATTGCCACAATTGCCAAATCTTCGCCAACATACAACACATACCACCATCCCTTTTATACACCATGACGTCACCCTGGCCTTTCTCAACCTGGGGCATGGACATCATCGGGAAAGTCAACCCGATAGGCACTAAGGGGCATTGCTTCGTCCTCGTCGCCATCGATTACTTCACCAAATGGGTGGATGCATAGTCATATGCAATCTTGACCGCCAAACAAGTGGCCAAGTTCATTCAAAACAACATCATCTGCAGATATGGGGTACCCCATGAAATCATCAGCGATCAAGGCTCTCACTTCCGGGCGGAAACTCAGGCCTTGCTGGACAAATACAAGATCAAAAGACATCGATCATCCCCTTACCGTCCCCAAACCAACGGAGCGGTGGAGGCAGCTAACAAAACTCTTGTCACCATTATCATGAAAATGCAAGACAACTACCGCGATTGGCCGAGCAAACACCCTTCTACCTAGCATACGGTATGGAGGCGGTTCCACCGGTAGAGTTAGAGGTCCCTTCTCTACGCATCCTACTAGAGAGTCAAGTCCTTGAGGAGGAATGGCCCCGTCGAAGGTACGAGCAACTCACTTTTATAGACGAGCGGCGGCTCAACGCCTTGCACAACGTCCAGCTATACCAACAACGTATACAACGGGCATTCAACAAGAAAGTCAAACCCAGGAACATCTAAGAAGGCGACTTGGTCCTCAAATCGGTCCGAGCACCATTACCCGTCGATCCGAGGGGAAAATTCAAACCCAACTGGGCCGGGCCATACCTGGTCAAGAAAATACTTTCGGGGGGGCGGTGAGATCGAGTGGCCTAGATGGGGAGGATTTTACAAACCCGACCAACCTAGACCAACTCAAGAAATACTACCCTTGAACCATAGCAACCAACGACCTGAGCCTAGTTCTACAACTAGCAACCACCTCAACCCTTTTCAAGTCAAGTTCCTCAAACACGATCTGATTTGAAATTGCATGTTTTATCGAGTCTAAGTTGCGGCAACTTGCCCGTTTCAAATGTCCTTTGATCTGTCAAAGGCAACATCCATTTGCACTAAAACAAACAAAATCCCTGAACTATGAGCATGGTTTGATTTCACCTCTTCAGGTGGATACGTAAGCAGTCCCTCTTATACATGAGGGATACAACCACAAAACCCAATCAAATTCACAAAACATTTCGAACTACGATCATGGTTTGATTTCACCTCTTCAGGTGGATACGTAGGCAGTCCTTTCTTACACAAGAAGGATACAACCATCCCCATAATCAAAACAAAAAAAACATCCCCATCAAAATATGAAAGGGAAAACCATTCCCTTTCCCACAAAATACAAAAATAAGCCTTTCTCCCTTCCCACAAAAATCCCACTTTCCTAAGTGCAAATGTCTAGGACGATTCAAACCGAGTTGCCTTTACAAAATGGATGGAAGAAACAAGCGTTCACAATTTTTAACACGAGCAATCCTCTTATTTAATTAATAATGGGAGGGATTACAATTTCAACAACAAATAAAGCTCGACGAGTCTACAACTTGTCAAAGCTAAGGTGTCGGGTAAAACACCTCACATAATAAAACTAGCACAAAACACACAAAACATAGCTAGTACAACATAATAAAAAAACTCACAACACTAATACAACATAATAATAAAGTAGGGTAATGGAGGTCTTCACTCTTCCATTCTACCCTTGCCTTTTTCTTCGGGGTACATCTTCCCCTTGTTCTTCTTGTTGGCCCGCCTAGGATGGATTTCCTCCTCGGAACGGATCCTCAACGGATCTACAACGGCAACGGCCTCCGGTCTAGTGCAAGACCCCATGTTGGGCCCAAAACGAGCCCATGCACGGCCCACCATATTTTTGGGACCCGAGCTTCTCCTCTTTGGTGGCCTCATCACATCCGGGTTAACCCCATCAACATAATCCTCAAATAAGGCACGGTTAGCCTTGCCAACCTCTCGATACTTCAAATCGACAACCTCGACCTTACGGAATTTGGACCTCTCCTCCAAGGATGAAGCTCTTCACCACTTGACATAAGCTGGAGCCACCCATGTCGTGCCAACGGGGTTTGGTACCTCCCAAACGACCGAGCGGCCCACCACCTTTCGAAGACCTCCACAAGCTCGGAGTTCCGGAAAACATTCTCTTGGACAAGGGTATCTTGAGCGGGCACCTTTTGTTGATGCCCCATTTGCCTCATGAGCCTTTCGGGATAAATGAAGGAAGCAACCTTCAAACCCACCACCATCAAAGAACGAGGACTAGCACCCGAAGCGGGCAACCCCGTGAAAGACCCCAAGTGCCACCATGGCACCACCCAACGGATGTGAGGACCACCCTCCTCCGCCAATCTTGTGGCCCAATAAGCCTCGGTGGAAGCAAAGCTATCCGAGTACAACTTCTTCCTCATGGTAAGGTGACGGAAAGAATAAGCAGAAGAATCAACCGGAGGCTCTACATACCTTAGCCTCTCCAATAGATACACTTGGAGGATCCTTGGGGATCCGAATGAGGGAGCTTCTCCACAAGAGCCTTCCTTGTCCAAAGCTTGGATGATCTCGCCAAGCACCAACCATGATGGATCTCTACCATGCTCCATTTGCTCGACCACATGTACAAGGGTCATGCTACCATAGCATTTCGGTCCCTCCTTCTTCAAAGCATCAACAAAGAGGTATACATGGACAAGGCAAAAGGCAAGAGCCCTTCTCCTAACCACCTCCGAAACATTGGCATCTAATCGGTTTGAAAAGATGTTGATAAGAGCCAACATATCCCCACCATGTGGAGCAAGAAGGAAGTTGACTTGACTTGTCGACAAGCCCAACATTGAACGGAATTTCTCCTTATAGCATAACCGAGTCGGAGGAAGCACCGGAACACAACCCGGCCACCCACCAATGGCTCCAACTTCTTTGGCTAGTGGACAAATTTCACCTTTCGGGAAAACGAAAACATGGTGTTTCGAATCCCAAAACCGAGAGCATGCTTCGAGGAATGAGGATTGCACCTTGACTTGACGAAGCACCAACAATTGACCAACTCCTATGCAAATGTGTTGATACTTTTCGGGAGGCGACAAATCCCGACACCATTGTCGCAACGCATTCTCAAAAGCATCCATGAAATATTTTTGTGGAAGAAGAAGAGGTTTTGTAGAGATGTTTTTGTGTTTCGGATGATGAAACAATGAAGCACAAACATCACTATTTATACAAAACAATCAGCACGTTTTTAGAAAAAAGGGAGAGCCGGCTTCTATCGCCCAATAGCTCGCGCCTCTTTAGGCCTATTCCCAGGATTCTCGCTTTAACTTGTCACTTTCAAGTTGTGTTTTCTCCTGACACCTAAAACCTCCCGCCGGAATGCCCGCGCCTCTTCGGGATGGTCTAGGACATTTTGTGTTTCCTCACACTCACATTTCCTTGTTTTCGCGTTTTAAGAAATCTGACACGATTTGAATGACGCAGCTTTAAACATACGGATTTTTCTTTCTTTTTTTAAAGGGGGAAGGGCTAGTCGCCCCAATCCGCGACGGATCGTTTCCATGTCAATCAAAATTCCGAAATTTTTTCGCTTTTTCGCAATTTTCCCAGAAAAAAATAAAATTGAAAATTGATAACACGACGTCAGTTTTCCTCAAAATTCAAGCACTCACAAATTCGAGTCTTGACCCCACAAAAATCGAATCAAATACACTCGCAAAAATCTTTTCTGAAAATTCACCCCTGGCAGTTTGAGTTTGAATTTTTCGAGTCACAAATCAGTTTCAGTAATTTCGATGCAATTTAATTCAAGACACGAGTTAATTGCTCAATTTTCAAATCAATTCCTTTTGAAGTCCAAACGTGACGACTTGTCGCGGAATTTTCAAAATTCTTTTCAAATTCCAAAATTCAATTTTAACTACGAATCACTGTGGTTAACTCTGTTTTCAAATGCTTGTTACGTGTTTGCGTGCTACCTGTTGCCTGTTTTCTACACTAACGATGCAGGAACTAGTGCGAAGCAAAAAGGAGAATTGACAGCCGATAGCGCTCCTCCGAAACCCAACACAAAAAAGCCAAAAATCACAAAATGAACCACAATCCAAAAACACATATATACAAACCGCCTCACGTAAAATACATCGACACACGTTTGATACAAACGACTGACCATATAAACATGATCCAGTACATACATTTATCATACAGACACTGGCCTAAGACAACAAACTGGGGGCTACCTGCCACCTACCGAACTAAGCACTCCCTATATTTTCGCTCGGAAAAGAAAAGGAGCAACACGGGAAACAGAGGAGAAACAACGGAAGCAGAGGTGGTTACCATGACGGTAATACCTCGTTCCTGCTCCACGACAAAAAAGAAGACAGTTTCTGGCAGACTTTGGATGATTAGGAGGCCAAGGACCATGATGCGACGCACCACCCCGGTGTTGACCTCCAATCATCACCGCCTGCCTATGAGCCACAACGAAAGGACAAGCCGGCTGCGCGACGGCCCGCCTCCCGCCTCTCTACGGAAGCATCCTCTACCACCACCTCGGCTCCAGCAGCCTCCCCGGTCAATTCTCCTCCTCCGGGATCATCCTCCTCCTCCAAGGCCTCCACAACAGACCCCATAGGTCCCGAATGGTACCCTGCAATCAAAGGCAAACAAAGAACGTTAGCCGAAATTTCGGCATTACGACGACGTAAAATGGACAAATCCAAAAAAAATCAAAAAGAAATCTGCAAAGCAGAACAAGGGCAATCCCGCCCAAACCCAACCAAACAAAACAATTCACAAAAAAAAGCAAAAAAACGACTCGCCCTTCTTTTCAAGCAAAAGAAGAGTCAAAACAACCACAACAAAAACGGCATCCCAAGACCCATACAAGGTCCGCCAACAAATCCAAATACACTCCCAATACAATGGGATATTTTTCTACAACTCAAAAAGGCAATTTCTACACCAATTTGAGCGCAAACCGGTCAAAATTTATTTTGCGACCACAACGAGGCAACATGATTTTATCACGCCTCAAAGCGACCTAAACTACCAATGAGGTCCGTTTCAAGGCAAACTGACTCAATTCAAGCCCAAACAGACGCTTATTCTGTCAGACATAAGACCGTCACAAAAGGCAAAAATTCCAATTTTGCCCACAATACCCAACAAAGGTCCACAATGGCAAATACGGTCTTTCCCAGCTACAATGCAACCTAGTGGGACCCATTACCCAAGCAAATAAACTTGGCATGGTGAGATGAGACGGTTTCTCCACCTCACTCACGTTTTTCGAGCATAGGGAGCAGGAACGGGGACCAAAATGCAAACTAAAAGCACCCCTATACTCCTAAACAGGTTTCTAACCTAATGCAATCATCAATTTCACTCGAAATGGGCTCAATAAAAAACGCCCAAATCGATTTTCTAGGGTAAATATTTCGCCCTAATGCAATCTATCAAAAAGACCAACAAATTCAAATGGATTCAAGAGGAAATACATACCTTGAGATGACATTGTTGATGATGGCACGAATGGAAGCAAGCTAGAGACCAACAATGGCGGTTTTTTGGTTTTTTTTGTCGAAAGGTTGAAGATGAAGTGAGAATGGTATGCAAACCATTCTCGCGTCTTTTACAGAAAAATAGGGAAGCTCCCTTAACTCGCTAGGTTGCTCGCGCCTCAATAGGGTGCTCCCTGCTCTTTCAACGAAATTTTGGGCGTTGGCCCAATTTCCCATAACAAACTTCAAATTTTCAATGACGACATTAAGGACCGTCATTTTTCAAATACAAAAACAAATAGTGAAAATTCAAAATTCGCTATTTCCTCCAAAATTTCTACGACGGTATTTAAAACCGTCATTTTCCAAAAATAATAGTGAAAATTCAAATTCGCTATTTCTGCAAATTTCAACGACGGCAATTAAAACCGTCATTTTCAAAAATAAAATAATTCAAAATTCGTTATTTCTTCAAATTTCAACGACGGCAATTAAAACCGTCATTTTCAAAATAATAGTTGATATTAAATTTCACTATTTTCACCACACATGTCAACGGCGGCAACATAAACCGTCACTTCAAAGAGCAATAGTGAAGATTTAAAATTCACTATTTCCTTCGCATGTTAACGGCGGCAACATAAACCGTCACTTCAAAGAGCAATAGTGAAGATTCAAAATTCACTATTTCCTTCGCATGTCAACGGCGGCAACATAAACCGTCACTTCAAACGTAATAGCGAAAATTCAAAATTCGCTATTTCCTTCAAAAATTCCAACAAACGGCGATTAAAACCGCCACTTCAAATTCAAAGAAAACGAGTAGTGGAAATTCAAAATTCACTATCCCTTCAAAATGTCAACAGGGGGCTTCCTCCCGGAACCCGCTTATTTCAAAAGCAACAGTAGTGAAAATTCAAATTCACTATTTCCACGGCGACATCATGAGTCCGCTACTTTGAAAACAAGCCCATCCAACGCGGCTATTCTCACGGTTGATCAACCAACCGCCCCCATGGCTGGCGAGCATTACTACGCATCGCGGCTGGCGAGCCCTCCTCATATATGCACCATGGCTGGCGAGCCTTACTACGCATCGCGGCTGGCGAGCCCTCCTCATATACGCACCATGGCTGGCGAGCCTTACTACGCATCGCGGCTGGCGAGCCCTCCTCATATACGCCCCATGGCTGGCGAGCCTTACTACGCATCGCGGCTGGCGAGCCCTCCTCATGTACGCACCACGGCTGGCGAGCCTTTGTCCGCAAACGTGCGAGGACATATCCGAATATGCCTCAGGTATGACTCCTTATGGTTGGCGAGCCTTTGTACATAGTCTAACGGACTTTAAACGACCTGCACGGATAGTCGACAGACTCTAAACTGTTCCCGATGACAGGTCCTTGGCTTATACCCTCGAGTCGCCTTGGCGTCGCACTTCTCGACGGCAGGTCCATGGCCCGAATCCTTTCGAGCCGCCTTGACGTCGCTTGGGTCTCCGGGTTGTAATCTCCGATTGACCTGGGGGCTCTACTTTGACTTTCGCCCTGTCCAAGCCTCAGTCAAAGTGGGGGCTCTGTAGATACCCAGTATCTGCTGAGACTCCAACAAACACCCGATGATTATCGGACTATAACATGCTTTGGAATCGCGGCGTTTGATTGACAGATTGTGTACAACTTTACGTCGGAAAACTTAAAACGATTTAAAAACTAAAACATTTCAAAACTTTTCAAAAGTACCTGGAGTGTTTAATGCACGACGACGGGGTCGCAATGACACTAACTAGAGTCAAAACCGACAACAGACCAAAAACCGACTCAAAATTAAAATCCCGACTCCAACAACGAGTCAAACCGAGTCAACTACCAAAAACAGATCATTCAAAGCCTTCTATACTAAGATTTCCCGGATTCATGAATGGTCAAGTACCAAACATGTGACTACAAATCCTAGGATAGAACAAATCATGATTGCTTTTGTGTGAAAGTGACAGGACAACTCGAAGACCCGCGACGTGGCTCGCGCCTCTTTGAGCAGCCCAGGTGGCCACTCGCTCAAAACTCACACAACCACTCAAAATACCCCTCAAATGCCCCCATTTTAGAACTTACGCGAGTGTTCGCCCCATCTTTTCTCCCTTAAAATTCTCGACTCGACTTCCTAAGTCACAATCCGACGCGTATTTACGACCTACCGATCGTAAATACAAGCCTTACACATTTTTTGGCACCGTCATCGTGCATTAAATCACTTGACCGACCACTTTGACCACTACACCATCGCTAATCTTAATAAAACACTCTTTTTACTTACTAAAACGGTTTTAAACCGAGTCTTTTCCGACCAAACGAGTTGTTACACTTACGTCGGTTTCTCGCCATAACCAAGCATGTAAGTATGAGGGTGTAAAAATCCTTCTTTTATCATGTCTTTACTTATTTCATGACTATAACATGCTAAATCATGCATAACACGATCCAAAACATAGGGTAGACGAGCCAAAACTGAGTTTTGGCCTGAGACAGAAGCCCCTTGTTCTGCACAGAGGCTCGCGCCTTAATGGGGTGTCCAGGTCAGACTCAACCGTGTTTGTTCTTGTCTTTCCTCATTAATTCACTTTCATATTTGTAATTAGTTTTTACCATTTCAAATATCTTCAAACCTCTTTTATTTTATTTGCTTTTACAAGTTTTTAACCATAAAATATTTTTCACTCTTGGTTCCTAATACCATGATGGTTTAATCCGTGTTCCGGTGATAATATTTGGTTAATTACATTTAAAAGGTATTTAACTCCTTTTATTTCATTTCTTTACATTTTGGAAGGTATTTCAAAGCCTTTCATCATTTCTTTACGTTTTCAAAATAAATGTATTAGTCACCAACACAAAGTTATCCTTGGTTCTACATACCATGTCGGATTTTAACCCGAGTACGATGATGAGTATCGACTAATTATATTCAAATGAACCTAAAACAATTAGTTCATATTCATTTTTCAAAATTATTCATGTCAATCATGCCAAGTCGAACCCGACATCGAATATCATCAAAACAATGATGATCATTCAAGCCTTGTTCCTCAAATCAACACAAATGCGACCTAAACGGTCCTTTTAAACCAAAATGGGTCCAAATACCCATTTTCGATACGTTTTATATACGTTTTTCAATGGTCAGAATGCGTCTTATACCGTTGACCGACCCGCGCCTAAACAGGCCATTTCTTTTCCTATTTTCAAAACCAGGGAAGACCCCCTTGCATCGCCAACAGGCTCGCGCCTCATATGGCTGTCTGGTGCAGGGTCTGTTCCCTTTCCAGCATTAGTCTAGGACGATCCCGACTCTGGTTAATCCGAATATAGGACGGATCACGTTATGCACCATAAACCTAATTCGGTAAATGGACGTTTAATTTCCGTCTTGCATGCGAATCAATCATAAATCCAACTCGACATCTTACACTTGATACTTGGATTAAATCAACCGACTTAGAAAGCTCTCACATGTTAGGTTTAAACTATTGGATGCGCATTCATGCATTTAAACCGTTTTATCAACTTTTGCATTCAACCAACCAAGATCGATCAGTAGAGGCCGCTACTGCGGGCGGGATTGGGTGTATGATTAAAGGGCTTCCCAATACGTACCTTCACCTCTTACTCAGAAACTTTGGATAGTGGACGACCTTATCCAGGGCGTACGAGAGTCATTCTAGAGATATGATGCTAAAGAGGGACGATTCCTTATCTTTAGTACCTATGTCAAACACTTTTTTGTGCTTCGTTTGACCGAGGTATAAAGTGGATTCGAAATGGTTCCAAGCATTCCACAAATGCTTGGTGGCGACTCCGAACATCTGTAATAGTTTCGAGACCCTTACCGAGACGAAACCGACCGATCTAAAACGATCCGGTCGAAAGCATCTTTACGCCGCCGAGCGTGGCTCTCAAAAGACCGCTGCCATTGTCCACAGATTGGCTGGGCATATGCAGGTGGCTACGTCCGCAATTGGTTATACTCGGTCCACTCGGTCTACTCGGTCGAGTGAACGCCTTAGAAACTCCGAGGTATTAAAATCTTCCCTCCTTAAAAAAAACTTCATCCCCGAAGTTCACCTCACTCTCTCATTTCCCCAAATCTCATGCATTCTCTCGCACCTCACATGTTATCAACCGTATACGCTCTTTCTAAACATCACACTCATCCCAAAGTTCTTCACTCAATTATCACTACTTCTCACATTCTGTACTTTCTCTTTCCTAAATTTTCGAATTATTACATCCACTCCCCTTAAAAGAGGACTTCGACCCGAAGTTCAGCCATCAAACCTCATAATGATCTCATACACTCATTACTAAATTCCACGAATAACTATGTTCCAGGTTCAACCCACTCTCTTACCTATTGCAAATCCATTATCAAATCTCGTATAATCTTATGTCATTGCTATAATCCCACTCTAGAAGCCTCTTTAAGGCCCCCTACCTACGAGCCTCCCAAAGGTCAAGCGCTAGGTCAAACCCCCGATTCTAATCTATAAACCCATAACTCACATCCAACTCAAGTCGGTTATAAGTATACATATCTATCACGGTGTATAACTCGATTATTATTACATATCTACATTACGTCAAATCTCATGCTTACACATGTATGCACATCAATCATAAATATGAGGACTATAAGAAACACTCAAATAATGCAATTTCTCGTTATGTGACTCAACCATATTTAACATTTCCATTTCCGTACATCATGCCATGCATATACCGCGTCAAATCCACCATGTGATCACACACGTGTTTCCATATCCGTTCCCATTCCTCATCAATACTTCCGCTCGTACGGAAGATCTCAATCACTATCATGCAATGATCACTATATGACACATAACTTGCATTTTCATCTTACTTGTACACAATAAAATAAAATCACCTCAATTAACACGCATCAAATAAGGTTATCACATCATTCTTGTCATCCAATTATACATGTCAATTACCACTTTCAATTATATCTCACTCAAAAGCCATATTATATGGTCAAACGTGAACAATTCACAAGAGTATCACCTATGTAAGGTCAACATGCTCATCGAAACACAACTCAACTAACATAACCGCGATATAAGGGTATACACCCAATATTTGGTCGAATATTGACAAAACAAGGGTCAAAGTAGACCACTTGGTCGAGTGTAGGTGTAATACTACGAATGTTTTAAGTTATTGTTGTGATACCTTGTGATAAGATTGGTATAGTTGATAATTGTAAATGGATGATTGTGTTTTCATAAGTTGGATGGTGCTTAGTTGTGTGGATGCTTATAGATATTATTGTAGTAGTTATGGGCGAACTTCGGGACGAAGTTCATTTTAAGGGGGGAAGACTGTAATACCCCGTAGTTTGATAATAATTTATGAAAATAATTTATGTAATTTAATAATTAATTAATGGCATTTCTAATAATAAATACAAGTAAGACAATAATTAAATAATAAAATAAGTATCCAAGTCGGGAATTGGGCTTAGCTAGTAATTGAGCTTTGGGCCATGTGCCATAGTTATATGGACCGAAATTTATTAATCTAGTATGAGCATGGTCGGGAATTGTTTCGGGATTTAATATAAATAATAATAAGGAAATAATAAAATATAAATAAAGGTAAAAGGTAATAATAGTTATATCAATAATAATATCAATAATAATAATGTGATAATAATATTAGAATTAGTAAAGTAGTAAGTGGAAGTCCTACCTATGGTAAGAATAAATATGTAATATTATTAATTATATTAGTTATTCCTATAATAATTAGAATAAAGAAATAGTTCTTAGTTTCCTAATCAACGTCATATGCTCTCTAATTCGAGACTATAAATACACAATAATCTGAAAAATAATTCATAAAATAAGAAGGAAGAAATCTAAAGGAAATAAGAAAGGAATTAAGGAAGAGAAAAGCAAAAGGATTAACTTTTATTATCGCCTCAAGGTAATACTTTAAACCGTCTCATGTATACTCTTTACTATGCTATAACTTGTAAACTAGACCACCATAGATCAGGCTGTAAGTACCGTTGTAACCGTGGATGACCAAGGATCACTGTTGACCTAATTTGACCATTGTTGACTGATGGGAGAGGGTGGTTTCAGGCGAGTTTCAAGGGGTGGTTGTGTTGCGGGTTTTGTGTCGTTTTGAACCCTTATTCGGGACGTGACTCACCTGGGTTTAGTAGGGATGGGTCAGCTTGGTTGGGTCGACCATGGTGGTGGTTTTGGGGTGGCTATAGGCGGTGGTTCGTAGGGTGGTTGGCCGGAGTTCACATAAAACAGGGGATATAGGGTTTGGGATGTTACTGTCGGGTTTGTGTTGTGGTGTAGAGGGAGAGAGCGGAAAGGCGGGGCTTTTGGTGGCATTAGGGGGCCACGTTGCTGGCGGTGGTGGCCACAGGTGGTCACGATGGTGGTAGGGTGGTGTGTGTTGAGTTTGGCTGTTTTCGTGTCGGGTTTTCGGGGGTCTCTTAGGGCGCGGTTGTGTGGCTTGGATAGGGTGGTTAGGTTAGTGCTTGGTGGTTGACGAGATTGGCTGTAGTGCGAGCTAGGCTATGGTAGGTTTAGGCGGTGGTTTCGGTGGCGCGGCTAGGAGTGTCGTGGGATGCGGGTTTTGGGGAGGTAAGGGACGCGGTAAAAACCGTGGGTGTGGGGGTGTGGATTGTGTTTGTTACGGGATTGTGCATATGAGTGTGGACGTGGGTGTATCTTCACGGGATTGGGTGTGGGTGTGTTTGGGTTTGTTTAAATTATTTATCAAGTCGGGTTTACGTAATCGTTACACGGGAATATAATTAATTAAATTAAATTGTAATAAACTAAATTAATATAATGAGTTAAATAATAGATAATTAATTTGGATAATTAATATAATAAATGGAATAAACAAATAAATAACTAAGCTATAATATTTTGTTAGGTGACGATTTGTGAAGGAATTATAATCGGGTTCAGATTGCTTTAATTATTTGGATTGCTTGAGCTGCTTAATTGGAATCGCTTGACAGGTAGGGATAAATCCTAATCAACTCTTATTCGATAATATTTGGTTTGTTGGATGGCTTATATTAAAGTGAGTTGATCGTATGTGAATTGTGTTGGTTGATTTTATCGTAATTGTTGGAAGGGAGAATCATATTGCATACGTTGGTTGATAATATCGTAGTTGTTGGAAGGGTGAAATATATTGATTTGTGTTAATAATATTGACGAGGTGATTTGAATTGTTATCGTTGATTGAGAACGTGATTTTTATGAAAAGCTGTGCGACAGTCAGTTGTACGTTGTTGAGGGAGTTTGTATACTGGGGTGATGGTAAAATTTACGTTGTGAGGGAGGGGTACTATTACATATTGGCGGTACGTTGTTTAGGGAGGGGTACCAAAATAAAGTGAGCACGTTGTAAAGGGAGGGAGGTGTGCTAAGTGAAACAAAGGAGCACGTGTTGTTAGTATTTATTCCTACTTAACCTCGTGGTTAATTGTGTATTCGTGAACACCTGCGGTGAACCATAATGGGGAGCAGATTTGACAGGTACTAAAGATTAGCTGACTTGGGAGTTATGGGATGCGTGAGGACTGGGCCAATCTACCTAGAAGTCTAGACCACATAGATTATGAGATCATTTTATTTATCTCCGCTGCGAGTTGTAATTATTTTATATTAAGTTTTAGTTGGTTAATTTGTAATAAACATGTAATCATTAAGTTTTAATTTAAAGTACTTTGGTGAGTTGGTCTTTGTTATTCACTACCTCGGGAAACCGAGAAGGTAACAGTCTTATTTATTTGGGAATGTCTAGCTAAAGGCTCCTAAATAAATGGAGGTGTTACAGTAGGAGGCCACTCGGCCAAGTAGGCGGTCACTAGATCGAGTACATGGTGCACTCGGCCGAGTGTCACCTGGGCATGAGGTTTTCATTCTCAAACTCGTTTCCAAGCTTCCCTATTTCATCACTCAATTAGGCACTACAACAAGGTCACGATGTACATGACACGGCTGTCGCAACCCTATCAAAAATAAACCAACCGGCTCAACTAATATAGTAGAGGTAAGTCGGGTATCGTACTCCACAGGGAGGCTATTATATCTACTTGTTATCTAGTCCTTCACGGTAACAATTGGGGTGTTTTGATTTGTTTTCTAAACTACTAAATAAGATTAAGGCAGAGAGAAATAGAGCAATAAAATTAGCAAATGAAATAAGTTGTGATCTAATAAAGAGAAGAATGCTAGGAAGTCGGTTCACCATGGTAATTAGCTAATTCTGTCATAATGAGATCAGTCGGTCTAACGTGAGAAGGGTAAAAGAAAGGTCCTCTCGATCCACTATCTGCTCTAAAAAACAACTAACTTAGCTCTCGCCCTCATTAGTGTAGTGTACTGTTCATAACAGGTCTATTCATTCTAATATCTCGATCTAGGCCTGAATTTAACCGGATTAACTAGTTTAGAAGCGTGCACTCAACTAAATGATTACAATTAAATTGTTATGAATCAGTTCTCACAATCAAACCATCTAATCTATTTACAACATTATTGTTTCACTACCATGGCTCCCCTAATCCTAACATAAAGGGATTTAGCTACACATATTCATAATGAAACTAATAACAATAATGGATGAAATAGCAAGAAACATGATATAAACATGATAGAGATGAATTAACATAAACTAAACAATAACACTAATTAGAACAGAAATTAAGAGCCAGGATTAAAGATAAGCAAAGAGAGAATTAAATTAAATCAAAGAGTAAAGAGGGATTACAAAGTATTGAGATCCGGCAATAAGAACAAAAGCAACGTACAACCAAGAGAAGAATAAGTGTCTGCTTATGAGTGCTTAAGAGTAATTAAGAGTTGATTCAAGATTAAAAGTTGACTTAACCTAATGACGTCTTCTCCTTATATAGGGAAGATAATTATTAAACATAACTAAGATATTAAATAAGTTCTCGCGAAACAAAACCTCGCGTCAGACACAAGGTGCTCGATCGAGTATATTGAAACCTCTCGATCAAGTAATCTTCCACAAAAACCTCTCGATCGAACAGTTGACACTCTCGATCGTGTAACCTCAAATTGCCACCTTTCGATTGAGTATAGCAGGGACTCGATCGAGCATTGTTCACCTCCCTTATTCACTCGATCGAACAGAAAGACTAACATAAGCCTTCGATCGAGATAAATATCACTGAAACAGCTCGTTTCTTCATTGGTTAGCTTCCGAGACCACTTCACGCTTCCCGAGGCATAGTATTTCCGCTCTAAATTTTCCATCTCCATAAATGCATGCTAAGGGGACTGAAAAAGGCACGATTCTGCTACTTTCGGGTCCGTTCCTGCAATTAAGGCCAAACAAACCAAAGTAGATTATTCAGGGCATTTCGCAATATAAAACTAGGAGAATCACATGGAAATACGTGCAATAAAGGCTTAAAAAGACTATATGAAATGCACGTATCAAATCTCCCCAAACCGAACCTTTACTCGTCCTCGAGTAAACTATATGCAAACTAATGGAACGGAAAAGAAAACTCAGAGCTAACTACAAATTGTCCACTTAAACCGGTTTAATGCAAACAAACTGACACTTATAGCCACAACAGTCAAGTGCAAATGAGTTGTATGATGTTTACAAATAAGCTGAATTGTCGACCTTGCAAGACCTTTAAGAATGGACTCTCACGGGTCACTCTTCTCTCATGAAGCAAAGTGTAAGCATATGAATGTAAGAGAAGAAGAAAAATAGCCGCTCACCTAAACTACGACCCACATAAACATGCATGCAGCTAATATGATAGACAATTCTAACTACCGTACACACATTCCAACCAAACAAGGTCCGTCATAGCCGAGGGCTTACATAAGATATGGGAAAGTGAGGCGATGGGAAAAGAAAAGGCAAAACATTTTGGAAATGTGAGGCTAATAGTCAAGCTAGCAACCTAATCAAAACCAAGTGACAGCATCCGATTCTAATCCATCTCAAAATTGAGCACAAGTGCCCCTTATTGGCATACAAACTCACTAACCAAAAACATACTCCTCAAAAGATAATGATAAAACATAGGAGTAAAACCATAAACTATCAATTTTTTCATTTTTTTTCATTCTTTCATTTCATTTCCCACGATTTTTCTCTTCCTTTCTTCCTTCCTTTTCTTTTTCTTTTTCTTCACGTTTTTTCTCTTTTTTTTTTCATTTTTAATCTTTTCAATTTTAATCATCTTTCCTCCATAAAGTACCAACTCCCGAAAATGCAATACAAACCAAACTTGGCACAATAAACTATATACCGCAAAACATACACTAACTAGCTTGACAAGGCAGGCTAAATTTGGATGTAGTTAAGGGTCAAAAGGCAAATTTGGCTAATATTGGAGTTAAATGGGTAAAACTGAAAGAAAGGGGCAATGTAAGCACCTCCCTGCATGTGACACCAACCACTAACCCGAATGTATGTAGGCAAAAAGCAATTGAATTTCATATACGTGCAAAATAATGAAACATGCTATGCAAGGACTATACTACTCACAATCCTACATGAACTGGTCATAAATGACACCAGTTATTGAGGCTCTAAAACTTAGAAATTATAAGTAGTTTGCCAAAATTATCAGGTCAAGTCTATTTACTCAGCTGTATTTTAACATTAACTCGTAGATATGCAAATGACAAAGTTAATAAAATATCAATTTTGTTGCAAGGTGTGTTGGGAAATGTGTCCTCAACAATAGTGCGGTCACATGATTTAAATATCATTATTTAAATCTCATTACAAGAATACGGAAGGGATGATACATTACATATATATAGTCAACTGGTCCACACATATCGGTAATGATTGGCTGACTAGAGTTTGACATTACTGTCGTGCGACGGTGGTGATCAGTTGATCCCTTGAGGTCACACCTAAAGGACGATTCCCTTAATTGAAAAGGTTAATTAATTGTATGCCGATACAGATTAATTACTTCCTTAAAATTGAACAAATTATTATCATAAGAGAGAAAATGACATCTTATTATAATGTGATTAAATGAGATTTTATTTAGTAATTTAAGAAGTTATATTACTAAAATTAATCGGTGTTTGCGAAACACGCGAGATGAGAATGATAAGTCAGTTATAATTACAAAATGTTGTGAATTATACTAACTAGTAATTAAATGACCATTTTATGAGAAAGTAATTTTAAATTACTAGTCAATTTGTTAAATATGATTTATTTAATTTATAAATGATATTTAATTTGTTAAATATGCATTTTAAATAAAAACATGACATAAGACATGTCACATGTCACATGACATACAATTGTACAATTGACAAAAATAAAATGGACTCCATATTACACTAGATAAACCGAAATATTGGTGGGAGTTTTAGTAGTTTTTGGTCTTATTTATTTGTCCATGACACTTGATAGTGACTTGACAATGACAAAGCCTTACACCATTTGTCTTGTCAAGACAAAAAGAAAAAGGAAAATGGTCTATCATGTGCATATGCCAACCGGTTTTGGTGAGTGCAACATAGAGAGTTTTTCTCAGAAATTCATCATTCTCTTATGTTTTAAGAAAAACATAAACTTCTCTCTCTTGTTCTTCATAAAAATTCATTTTTGTGAATTAAATTTGTTTAAATCAAACACTAATAATACTAGAAGTAGTATATGAGTATTAGTAATAGATTTTAAGGTAAACTACATTACAAACATCTAGTACATGTTAGTTTATGGGATTAAGGGATAGTTTTGGGCGCTACTAATTGGAGGGCTTCTAATTTGAAGTCATGAATGTTCATCCATTAATGGAAAGCTCAAGAACTAACAAGAAGGAGATCTTGTTGGTGCCCATATGATGACCGAAATTATCATAGAGCATCCGCAAAGGTGGAAATCAAGCTCCCCATATACACTCTCTTTCCTCATATGGGGCTCCTCATTGTTGCACCAACGTTCCCAATATTTGGGGCTCCACTGTTTTTTGGGAAGGTCCCCAAAAGAAAAGTAAGGCAATTTGTGTTACTTTTGCGGAGGTTCCCAAATTTTTGTGTGTGAATTGGGGAACCTCATTGTTGCATAGATGTAGTTATGAAATGGGGAGGGTAAATGGAAAAGTTAGTGGAAAATGAGGTGGACGAATAAGAAAAGGAAAGAGAAAATATGGGGAGCCTCACCTTTGCGGATGCTCTAAGGAACATGATTTCTTCTCTTACCTTTTTAGTTTGCATGCATAAGATCTAGAATTTATTTTATGACTAAATAAATTCGAAACATATAAGAATATGTTATGTAATAAGATATAGATTTCTAACAAGCGGTATCAGAGCGCACAAGGTTGTTTGCATGCAAATCGGTTATAGTTTTTCCGAGTTATACGATTAACATATAAAACTTGTAAATTTGTGTTATTATGATATATCACGAAAATAATTTATGCATGTTAAAGTTTCTGATCCTAAAATGTATTTAGGATATTTTGGTTAATTTATGGATTTTATTGTTCATTTTATATTATATTGGCATTAAAATGTGATTTTTATGATAAAAATGTCAATTTTGGACGAAAATTAGCTAAACTTCGAATTTTCAGGTGGTTTTTGGATATGTTTTCACATATATTATTTTTAGATGATCTGGAAATTTTCAAAATTTTTGGAGTTCTTATGCTCGAAATATGGATTTTTCATGATTGTTCCGGGTGTAATTCCAGAGCAGTTATAAGTTACCACCCGTGCTTGTAGAATGACGTCTTTAGTTGAATCCTCCTTGCGGTCTCCTGAAACGATGAACAAACTGAGGGCTCGGCTTTGGGCCGAGCGAACTCACTCCGACGCTCAAGTCAGTAACTTAGAGAGGTAAGTTGTTGTTACTTGGCAAAGTACGTATTGTAGAGAGATAAGGAAGATATTACCAGATGAATAGTGATTCTTAGGTTAAATTGTGGATCCTTTACTCAATGAGAGTAGAGGAGTATTTATAGAACTTCACCTTTTGTCACGTACTGGCCAAGTGGCCAAGTGGCTAGCAGGTGGAAAGACTGATCTACCCCTCGGCCGAGGGACCCAGGGCAGGCCGGCGGGCCCTGTTGACTCGCTGCCGAGGGGTCTTGGATATGAGTTCGCGGATATGTGCCCCGGCCTGGCTAGTTGCCCGCCGGGACCCATCCGACAGCCGACAATTGCGTCGGTTAGGCTATCTAAGCCGTTGACTTCTTGTGGATATCTTTGACCTTGCTCAATATGTTGAGTCGGTCACGGTGCGAGAATATGCCCCATCAATTTGCCCCAGCCGTAGTCTATGCCGTGGTATGGGCCCGATGTATCCGAGCGTATATTCTGCGCAAGACAAAACTTCGCCCCGGCTTCTTCTACCTCGGCATGGCTCCGAGGCCGTACCATATCCCCCCCTCCACATGGTTGTGTAATGGACATCCGATGTGGAAAAGGTAATGACGTTGGCTGAGACCAGGGTGGAGAGTCTTGGTTGTTTCGATTGCCCCCTGGCCGGTGCTTTCGGCTTGGTTGATCATGTTGCCGGCGGAGAAACGGGTACTTAGGAATTTTGTTGAGGAAGATGAACAGGCAGAGAGATATGAAGGGGCGTGTTGAAGACGCTTGGTTACTGTTGCATTGATTGACATTCAACTGTTGCAACGATTGACATTCCGTGGTTGCATGTTCGACACGTGTCTGTTTGTTGATTGGCTGACGTTTCATGGGCTGTGCCCTGATTGGTCCCTCTTCATGGGCTTTCCTCTATAAATAGCGTACTTAGTCCCTGAAATTGGCCACCAATTTCATTTTCTCAAAAATTTTCTTCTCTAGACTTTCAAGGGCTTCTCTCTTCTACTTTTCAGTGTAACTACTCCGGCTAGTACTTTTCTTCAAGGTAAACCAACAAATTTCTCTCTTTTTAACTTCGAGTTTTTTGTAAACATGTCTTCCTGGCGATGCCGGAACTAGCAAACCGACGGGGGTTCTCCGCTGCGTCTTGATGAGGGGGAGATGCTAGACGCCATCCCGCTAAGGTCTGGGGGCCCTAGGTCTCCTTCTCCTGAAGTTGATCCTCAGAGTTTGGAGAAATGGGAGGATGATGATGATGATGCTGATGATGACGGAGACGATTTTGGTGATGATGCCGAAAGGGCTCATCCTAATGAGGGGAGGCGATGCGTCATGGATCACGGCGACCCCCGCAAGGTCGGCCCCGACCGTACTTGGACCCACAAGTTTGCCCGTTGTTCCGCGAGACATTTTTCGAGGGCCATTTCTACTTTGGCGGGGGATACAAAATTGTTATCCCCGAGGGGAGTCGGCCATCTGTTGCCCTTCACCGGGTTGCACCAGTATATATCCGTGACTGGAGTACGGGCTCCGGTTTCATTGAATGATTACGTTATGGCCATCATTAGGGCCATGAACGTCGCTGTGGGGCATTTGCACCCGTTGGTTATCGGGACCATAGTCGGCTTTGTGCGCTCGCCTCTTTAAGGGGTAAGTCCCAACGGTTAACCTATTCGTCGGCTTCACCACCTTCGGCCGTCATTTTTCGGGTCGTGTCGGATGGTACAGGCGTGCAAATGGAGCGGGTTACGTCTCGTTGATAAGTTTGTCTTCTTGCAAAGACTGGAAAGATCGGTGGGTGTATATTGAGGTCTTGGGATGACTATCCGCTGCCCGGTCCTTCCAAAGACCAAGTTAATTTGCGGTGCGAGACTAAAGCGGAGCACGACAGATGGGTCACCCGGAAAAAGCTTAAGATGGACGCCAGCAAGGTCCCTCTTACTGAGGATGAGAAGCTGGCGATGAGGCTTTTCGAGGCGGACAAGAGTGGGGTGCCGAAAAGATGGATTCCCCCAACGCAGATCATTCTTCGGGATGAGTCGCTTTCTGCCTTGTCGGCCTCATACCGGCCCTAGCACAGGGTGAGTGGGGTCGGTGTGAGGCCCATCACTGCTCTCAATGTTTTTGTCCGTTTTGAATTTTGGTTCATTCCTTGCTTAACTCTCGCTTTGCCTCTTTTGCAGATCATTTTGGCGCGGACCTGTCCGAGGATATTCTTAAGAGGATGGGGCTGCACAAGGACAAGACCGTTGCTAACTTGCACCCCAAGGCTCTGGCCCGTGATCGTAGGACGTCGCCGAACGATTTGATGGATCAGCAGCTGAAAGGTCTGAATGTGGAGGCGGCCCAGGCGAGGGTTGCTAGTAACATGCCGCGCCGAACGCGGAGAACAAAATCTTCGGCGGTGACGGCATCGACATCCGCTCCACCTTCCATCCCTTCAGCCCAGAAGGAGACGGTGGAGATCGTTGACATTACTGATGGGGGGGACTCCGATGCGGAGGGATTTCCCCTTATCCGTAAAAGGAAAGAGCCCACCCCTCGCTGCGATATTTCTTCGCTATCTTTGCGCAGAATCGCTGTTGTCGGCGAGGAGATGCGTCCCCTGAGCAAGAAGGCCAAGCATGGTACAGATACATCCTATGGGTCAGGCTTAGCCGGTTAATTGGGCGTTCCTGATGACAGGCTTTCTGATACGTCCATGTATACTGACACGGATGTTTTAATTGATTTTTTGTAGATCAACCATCGGCAGCCGCCGTTCTCACTGAGCAGCAAGTGGAGGAGAGCCCTGTGCAGGCTGGTGATCAAAACGTCACCGTTGACTCTTCATCCCAGAAGGCTTCCCCCTCCCAACTACAGGCTGGTGATCAGAACATCACCATTGACTCTTCATCCCAGAAGGCTTCCCTCTCCCACCTTGTAGCGGAAAGCACGAGGCTGATCAAGTGGCTGGCGAGGTGGAATGAGTTGACCGGTGCTCGTATTATAGAGCAGGAGAAGGCCGCGGCTCAATCCGCTCTTGAGCTTGCTGCCACCAAGAGGGTGGCCGTGAAGGTGAAGCTGGATCTCCTCAATGAGCGAGAGGCTTAGGGAGATCGAGAAGGCGCTCTTGGTCGAGAGAAAACTCGGGGAGGACGCCGAAAAGGAGGTCCTTCTTTGAGAGAGCCAATGCTCGGGCCGCGGCGGCTGAAGCCGTAAGTAAGTCTTTGGAGAAGTGTGACCTTGTTCGAGAGGCACGCCGACCTTTATTTCAAAGCAGAGGAATGAATTCGGGGCTGTTTCGGGCCCCGGGTAAGGTGAACCGGAACAAGGATCTTGTCATCACCCAATATGTGCGAGGACATTGAGACGCTCCAAACCGTTATGCTTCCCAACATGTGTGCCCACACGGGACTGGCCGAGGAAGCTGCCGGGGAAGTGATCGGGGAGCTCTTCCCTCTTGATGGCTCCTTTCCGTGGGACAAATTTAACGAGCTGCTTGACGACAAGCTCGAAGCTAAAGAGAAAGCCACGGAGGAGAAGGCCAAGGAGGAGGTGAGGGTGAAGCAGGAGGAAGAGGTGGGCGGAGAAGGCGCCCTTTGCCGAGAAGGCTAAGGCGGCCAAGGAGGAAGCCGAGAGGATGAGGGCGGTGAGGCCGCCGAGGCCGAGGCCGAGGCCGCCGAAGCCGAGGCCGGTAAGAAAGCTTTCTGGGTCGCCCATCAACGATGGTGTCGCCACCGCTGCGATGGCAAGCGACAGCGGCATAGGGAGAGGCGGTCGTCACCGGGCTCACCGGTGTCTCGGATAGCCAGTGCTCGGGAGCCAATTATTAAGCCTTTCCTCCCGCCATCTTTTGGCGCTTTAAATGACATGTCTCGTAACCTTTTGCTTTTCTTTGTATTTTGTACAACTTTGGTAGGTTGTGTTTTGGGCTTATCCTTATGGGGACGGCCGTCGCCCCGCATTTCTTGTAATCTGTTGAACATTTTTAATAAGAGCTCGTTTCTTTTGCCTCCGGCTTGGCCGAGGTTTTTACCCCATTTTTCCGAGTTGTCTTCTTGCGCTAGTAGTTGTTTATCTTAAGCGTAAACGTTTTCACTTTGCCTCCGGCTTGGCCGAGGTCTTTCTCGTCTTCGCCGAGTTGTCTTCTTACGTTATTAATTGAGTGCCTCTTTTGTTTTCGCCTCGGCCTGGCCGAGGCAGTCTAGAGTGCGTATCTCAACTGTGTTTAACGTTCCCAAGATACGTTGACCGTTTTTGCGAGTATCAGCTGTGCTGGTAATGACTGCCGTGGCGTCTACCTCTTGGAGTGACCGCTGCGACGTCTACCTCTTGGGGTGATCGCCGTAGCGTCTACTACTTGGGGTGACCGCGACGGTACTCGCTTCTTGATGATGATCGCCGTGGCGTCTACCACTTGGAGTGACTGCTGCGACGTCTACCTCTTGGGGTGACTGCCGTAGCATCTACTACTTGGGGTGACTGCGACGGTACCTGCTTCTTGATGATGACTGCCGTGGCGTCTACCACTTGGAGTGACTGCTGCGACGTCTACCTCTTGGGGTGACTGCCGTAGCTTCTACTACTTGGGGTGACTGCGACGGTGCCTACTTCTTGATGGAGACTGCCGCTCTTGTTGGTGTGACAGTGTGAGCCGATGCCTGTTTCTGATAGCGACTACTGGGGGAAATGAACACTTTCATAGAAAACTTGGATGATTCTTCATTAGATATAAACATGCGTTGGGATGCCCACAGCTGTCTTGGGCACCTCCGCCGCTATACAAAATTTTTCCGAGATTGTCAGTTCCCTAATGGCTCGTCAAAGGTGTACCCTCCGTGTCTGTCAGCCGGTGTGTCGGCGGGGGATCGTCGGACCTGGGAATGTACTGTATCTGGAAGGACTCTAATTCGGCGGTGTTGGCTTTTACCCTTTCCAGGTATCTTACTACCCCGTCGTCTCGAGCCTCACACTCTCCTCTGATTTGGCTGGCCACCAATAGTGAGCATGTCTTCACCACGACGTGCTCCGCCCCGGTAGCCCTAGCTAACTCGACTCCATTTATCACCGCCTCGTATTCGGATTCGTTGTTTGAGGCCGAGTGGGTAACTTTCAAGGCGTGCTCAAACACGTCCCCGTTTGGGCTGGTGATAAAAATGGTAGCCCCTGAGCTGTTCGCCGTGGGGGACCCGTTAGTGGTTATTTCCCATACGCCGGGACGCGGCTCTTTTTGGCGGGTCGGGGTTCCTTCAACCATACCGACGTCGGTATTCATCGGGTCACCCTCCTGCTGCAAGGATCGGCTTTTCCCTTTCCCTGACCTCTTTGCCACTTTGAGGGACTGCATGTTGCACCCTCTGGCGGATATTTGGGTGTTAACCGCTTCGTCCTTCTCGTCTTTGGAGACGAGCTTATGCGCTTCCCCCCGGTCCGAGACATACATCAGTGTCAGGGCCCGGATTGACATTACCGCATCAGCCTCGCTCAGAGTGACGCGGCCTATGAGGACGTTGTAGGCGGACGAGCCGTCAATGACTACGAACTCAGATAGGACATTCTTCGCCACATTCCCCTCGCCGAACATCACTAGCAGTCTGATCGACCCCAGAGGTACCAGACCGGCCCCGGAAAAGCTGTACAACGGATTGGTGCAGGGGCTCAAGTCTTCAACCCTCAGACCGAGGTTAAGAAAGCACTCCCTGAACATGATGTTCGTGTAGGCGCCTGTGTCAATCAGGCACCTCTTGACCAGGTGGTTGGATATGTCCAAGTGGACTACAAGTGGGTCGCTGTGAGGGGCGATGACTCCCTCGTAGTCCTTCTTCCCAATAGTCATGTCGGGGATGTTGGAAGCGGGGACCGCTGTTTTGGGCACAAAGTTGATGGCCTGATACAGCTCGTTCAGGTGCCGTTTGTGCCCATGAGCGGACCCACCATTCTCGCTGCCCCCGATGACAACATGGATCACTCCTATCCGTTCAAAGACGGATTTCTTATTTGAACCGCCGGCCTCAGTCTTCTGGCCTTTGGCAACATACTTGCTGAGGCTCCCCTTCCGGATTAGCTCTTCAATGGCATTCTTCAGATGCCGTAGTTGTCGATAAGGTGACCGGTGTGGCCGTGGTATTCACGATCTTGGCTCGTGTCACCGTCTCCCTTCGGCTTGGGGGCCTTTCCCATTTTCGGCCCTCGCCCTTGCTCGGGGCTAAGACCTCGGCGGCAGATACAACCAGGGGGTGTGATCAGATCATGCCGCCTTTGGTGGTACGTTCCCGAACTCCCCGGCGCCGCCGAGCTCGCTCCCGGGCGGATCTATCAGACCGTGACCTATTATTGTCACGGCGTCTTTCATCCGGGTTGTCCTCCCGGTGGTTCTTCTTCTCTGAGTGCCCGGCCTCGCTGTGGCCTACCCAGGTCTTGTGATAGTCCTCTACCTTGATGGCTTGGTCGGCCATCTTTCTGGCGGCGTCTAAGCCCAGGCCTCCGGACTTGATGAGCTCGTTTTTCAAGTCTCCCCTTGGGAGGCCTTTCATCAGCGCGAAGGCCGCCAGCTCGGGATTAATCTCTCGAATCTGCTGAACCTTGGAATCGAACCTCTTCACATAGCTTCGTAGAGACTCGCCCCCCTCCTGCCTGATGGTTAGGAGGTCCGATGTCTCCACGACCCTCCTCTTATTGCAAGAGTACTGGGCTAGGAAGGCGTCCCTTAGGTCGGCGTAACAGTATACCGAGCCGTCGGGCAGCCCTTTGTACCAACACTGAGCCATCCCATGCAAGGTCGTTGGGAAGACTCGGCACCAGACTTCATCGGGTTGTTCCCACACCGACATGTACGACTCGAAGGCCTCGGCATGGTCGGTGGGGTCGCTATCCCCTTTGTATGTGAACGCCGGCAATTTTAGTTTGGTTGTCACGGCGGTGTCAAGGACATAGGCACTGAGGGGCTGTCTGACCACGTGTTGAATGACACGCGGCGATCGGCTCCTCGCATTCCTAGTCCGACTCCTTTCCTCGTACTGGGTGGGGCTTCTCCTCCGACTATGATAAGTCGGGCTTCTTCTCCGACTCTGACGAGTCGGACTTCTTTCACTCCTCTGAGGCAGGCCTCGTCGGTGTCGCGGCGACGCTGTCCTCTCGCGGGTGCGGGAAGGACTTAGGTCTACCACTGGCACTCTGGGCTCCTCCGGCGTCTTGACGGGGCCAGCTTCTTCCAGTGCTCCATTCAAGTCTCTTGGAGTCACATTAAGGCCCTGGTCTCTGGGACGGGTTCCGCCGCTCTTGTCGGTGTGACAAGTGTGTGAGCCGACGTACTACCAATTAGGTCCGGAGAGTAGCCGGTTTATTTGCATTGGCCACATGTCCCATGATGGTGACCACAGTTTGGCAGCGGCGTATCTCGGTATTATTGGCATCCCGTACTCCAGTTGAATTACCCGGCCGGTGGAGGGCTGCGCAACTCCAGAACTGTGGACGGTATTATCTTGGTAGAACTCGGTTTCGTCAGTTACGAATACCTCTTGTTGTTTTGACATCTTCTTAGCTTTTTGGGTGGGTTTTTGTTTTGTTTTTTTTTGTTTGGGAATGAATGTGACTAGCTTCTAGTATCTTTTCCCCACAGACGGCGCCAATTGTTCCGGGTGTAATTCCAGAGCAGTTATAAGTTACCACCCGTGCTTGTAGAATGACGTCTTTAGTTGAATCCTCCTTGCGGTCTCCGGAAACGATGAACAAGCGAGGGCTCGGCTTTGGGCCGAGCGAACTCACTCCGACGCTCAAGTCAGTAACTTAGAGAGGTAAGTTGTTGTTACTTGGCAAAGTACGTATTGTAGAGAGATAAGGAAGATATTACCAGATGAATAGTGATTCTTAGATTAAATTGTGGATCCTTTACTCAATGAGAGTAGAGGAGTATTTATAGACTTTCACCTTTTGTCACGTAGTGGCCAAGTGGCCAAGTGGCTAGCAGGTGGAAAGACTGATCTACCCCTCGGCCGAGGGACCCAGGGCAGGCCGGCGGGCCCTGTTGACTCGCTGCCGAGGGGTCTTGGATATGAGTTCGCGGATATGTGCCTACCGGCTAGTTGCCCCGGCCGGGACCCATCTGACAGGCCGACAGGCTGCGTCGGTTAGGCTATCTAAGCTGTTGACTTGCTGTGGATATCTTTGACCTTGCTCAATATGTTGACTGGTCAGCGGGTACAGAATATGCCCCATCAATGATAAAAATCGAATTTAAATGAAAAATAGGTTAATTTGAGAAATATTTCGAATCTGGTCATAGAAATTTAGGATGTTGTCACATGCAATTTTACAAGATGTGTGTAAAATAATAGGCTATAATGAAGTCTTCATGCATGATTTATGGATTTTTGATGAAAAATAGCATAAAAAGTGACTTAATTAGTGAAAAATTGCTAAAACATACTTCATGACTAAGGAAAAACGTCACATGTTGAATTTTATTATCTTTTTCAGATCTTAAATTGAAAAGTTGTTGTGTATAATTTTTCTCATGTTTTTATGATTTTAATTAATAAATCCGATAAACCGCAACATAGTTTTTCCGATAATTTTACGAAATTTTAACCTAAGTTTTTTGAACATTATGAGTGTCATGGTATTTTTCCAGAATGTTCATGAGTTTAAATTTCAAATTTTGAATTTATTTGAAATTTTTATGATTTATTTGGAGTTTATAGCATTTTATTATATTTTGAGTCCATTAATGAACAATTTTAAGTAATATAAGTTAATTATAGTCAAATAGTTAGTGGAGACTAATTTTGAGTCCTAAGAGGTTAGGGTAATTAACTTGTGCATAAATATGAATTTATGTAATTTATTGTGATTTTAAAAGGATGAATCACGCAAATCCGTAAAAACCAATTAATATACGATATTGGCTCCTTAAAGGCGATTTAGCATAAAATTGGGCATGTTCATACATATTATAATGCTGCATTTTATTTATGATGTCATAATTTTATTTTATGTAATTTTGAATTATGTAATTTTACTTAGTATGGCCTTAGTTTTTAATTGGTATTACCCGAAATGTATGGGAATATCGATTCGGTTGTAATTTATTGTGATCTCGTATCACCGTCTTGTAATATAATAGATTTTTATTTATTTTAATTACATATGTATAATAGGAAATTATGTAATTTGTTATGTAATTTAATTATTCCGGAGTTCCATAAAGACGGAGTCATTCAAGAAGGCGATACATAAAGACGGTGTTACCTCGAGATGCGTGCCAAAACCAAAGTTCAAGGGACCAATGGAGTTGGTTTCCAAATATGTAATAGTTAATTAGATTTTCTATTTTAGGAAGGCCATACTAGGATTTAATTTATGCTTTGCATTTTATTTATATGTCGCATGCATCGCTAAATTGCCATGACTAAAACATGCATTATCATTTAAATCGAGTATTTCGACCGTGTCAATTATAATTATCGTAGTTCATCGCTTTAGTTCACTTAAAACGTGATAGATAATAAATTGACATGAGCTCTCGCTAAAAATAATCAATTGAGGCTTAGCCTTACCAAAAATTAGAAACCATGAAGTACCAGTTTCGCAAGGGAGTTGAGCCGGCTTTACCGTAAGACATGTTGGGAAATGTGTCCTCAACAATAGTGCGATCACATGATTTAAAAAAAATCATTATTAAATCTCATTTTAAAGAATACAATTGGGAAGTAATTTTGTTACTGTCAACTGGTCAACATATATCGGTAATGATTGGCTGACTAGAGTTTGACATTCTTGTCGTGTGACGGTGGTGATCGATTGACCCCTAGGTCATACCTAAAGGGCAACACTCTTAATTGATTATTTAATTAATCGTATAACGTTACGAGTTAATTAAATTACTTGAAAAATTGACGGACGATTTTGGAAGTAAAATTTACGTATCAAATTGAAATGTGATTAAATGAGATACGGTCTGAGTAATCGAATTGTATCATTACTCGGATGAAATTATTGTTTAAAGAAACAATTGAAACGGAATGAATAAATTATTATAAATACAGAATGTTGTAGTTTATAATTTGGAAACATCTTTGGTACGAGTAATTACGAATTACTAGTCAATTTTGTAAATGACATATTTTATGAGTATGTTGATTTTTAATATGATAAAAATACATTTCATTGTAACATGTCATGTAACATGTTACATGTGACAAATTTGACAAATGACAAAAATAAAGTGGATTCTCCATTTTATGTCTTAAAACCGAAAATGTGGGTGGACATATATTTTATATTGTGTTATTTATTTTAATAAAAAACACAATGATGAAAGCTAGCTAGTAGGCATGCATACCTAAGCTTTTGAGAAGAGCAAAATTAAAAGGTATTGGGCATCCTACCCAAGCCAAGAATTTCGGCCACCCTAAGAAAGAAAGAGAGTTTTCTTTTTCCAATTAATTCATTCATACAACAAGAAAATTTTCTAGTGTAAGAAAATTACAAATACTCTCTACAATTTATGAGAATTCTAGAGAAATAAACTCCAAAATCCCCTTACTCTTGACCGAATATTCAAGAGCACAAACAATATTTTTGGGTCATTTTTTCTACAAGAATTAATATTATCTAGTACTCATAATATTAATTCTAATTAAGAGAAAGCCTTGGGTATAAAGCTTAGGGAGAGATCTTACCCTTAGATCTTTGTTCTTCCATTGGAATAGCTCAAGAACAAGAAGAGATAGGTGATCTCTCTTGTGCCCTTATAGCCGAAATATTGAATGTAAGGACATTATTTCTCTTCTCTTTTATTAATGTTTGCATGCATAAAATCCGTTTTAATTTTATGACAAATTAATTAGACATATATGAGTATGTTAAATATGTATATGAATCTACATTTCTTTCAATCGGTATCATGAGCCACGGTTGTTTGCATGCAAATTGGTTAAAAGTTTTTCCGAGTTATATGAATAACAAAATAAAACTTGTAAAATTTGTGTTATTATGATATATCACGAAATAATTACATGCATGTTAATATTTCTGGTCCTAAAGTGTTTTAGGAATTTTTGGTTAATTTTTCGGATTTTTATTGTTCATAATTACAATAATGGCATTTAAATGTGATTTTATGAGTAAAAATGTCATTTTTGGTCTAAAATTAGCTATACTTCGAATTTTCACTTGGTTTTTGGATATGTTGTTACATATATTATTTTGAGATAACCTGTAAATTTTCATAATTTTTGGACTTGTTATGCTCGAAAAATGAATTTTTCATCATTAAATTCGGATTTAAGAGAAAAATAGGTTAATATGAGTTAAATTTCGAATATGGTCATAGAAAATTAATATGTTGTCACATGCAATTTTACAAGATGTGTGTAAAATAATTGGCTATAAAGAAGTCTTTTAGCATGATTTATGAATTTTTGAAGAAAAATGGCATAAATAGTGACATTATTAGTTGAAAATTAATAAAACATAATCTATGGCTTAGGAAAAACGTCTAATGTTGCATTTTATTATATTTTTCAGATCCAAAATTGAAAAGTTAATGAAAATAATTTTTCCATGTTTTTATGATTATTTTATTAAATATCGATAAACCGCAACATTGTTTTTCCGGAAAAATTTTCGAAATTTTTAACCTAAGATTTTGAACATTATGAGTGTCATGGAATTTTTCCAGAATGTTCATGAATTTAAATTTCAAATTTTGAATTTATTTGAAATTTTTGGATTTATTTGAAGTTTAATAGCTTATTTTTGTAATTTTTGTCCATTTATGAACAATTTTGTAAATAAAAGTTAATTATGGTCAAATTACTAGTGAAGACTATATTTTGAGTCCTAAAAGGTTAGGGTAATTAACTTATGCATAAATATGAGTTTGTGCATTTTTGTGATTATAAAATGTTGAAATCACGCAAATCCGTAAAAACCGAGTAATATACGATATTGGCTAATTAAAGGCGATTTAGCATAAAATTGAGCATGTTCATACATATTATAATGCTGCATTTTCTTTATGATTGTCATAATTTAATTTATGTAATTTTGAATTATGTAATTTTACTTAGTATGGCCTTAGTTTTAATTGATATTTTCCGAAATGTATGGGAATATCGATTCGGTTGTAATTTTTATTGTGATCTCGTATCACCGTTTTGTAATTTAATAGATTTATTTTAGTTACAAATGTATAATAGGAAATTATGTAATTTATTATGTAATTTTATTCATTCCGGAGTTCCTAAAGACGGATTTCTTCATGAATGGCGATACATAAAGACGGTGTTACCTCGAGATGCGTGCCACAACCGAAGTTCAAGGGACCAATGGAGTTGGTTTCCGAATATGTAATAGATTAATAGTTTTTTCTATTTTAGGAAAGGCCATACTAGGATTTATTTATCTTTATGCTTGCATTTCTTTATGTCACATGCATCGCTAAATCGCCATAACTAAAACATGCATCTTCTTTTATCGAGTTTATCGACCGTGTCAATTAAAATTATCGTAGTTCACCGCTTTAGTTCACTTAAAACGTGATAGATAATAAATTGACATGACCTCTCGCTAAAACAATCAATTGAGATATAGCCTTACCAAATAGTAGAAACCATGAAAACCTATTTCGTAAGGGAGTGCACTCGGCCCTACCGGGGTACAAACCTTGTTACGTAGGGGAAGTGGGTGATAAATGTCAATCCACCGAATTCATGTTGATGAGGGTTTCATCGGCCATACCGTGCCCAAGTTGATGTGGATTTGGATCATGGACACATTTATTCGAAATTTGGATTGAGCTCAACGGAAGTATTCGCGACCGTAGTTGCATGTGTTCAGGGCTATAGATAAATATTAGAGTAATTTTATCGACCAAGAGTTCTAAAAGTAGAATCGATTAAAGCGTTAATCCACCGAGTTATATTGATAAGGGTTTCATCGGCCATACCGTGCCTAAGTCGATATGAATTTGGGTCTTGGAATCATTTATCATAGTTGGGTAGAGGTCACTATGTAAATGCTTTACTTGTTATTTACAAGTATTATTATTAAAACGATAAATGTTGAGTTTTTTCCACTATTCCGTTATCATATTGTTCTATTTCTTTACCACAATTCATATACGATATCATTTCGATTTTTGATTCAAATCTCCTTTAAAATACCGTAACTAAAGACAAAATATGAATTTGCTTCTAAAACCTCAAATGAACCATTGCTAAGGATCTCTTGAAAGGAGTATAGATTAATGTTATTCATTATCAAACAGGTTTTTGATTCTAGACTAACACATCTACTTACAATGGATTATGTTTCATATACTTAATTGAATTAAGTACTTTGAAGCGATAAATAATTTTGGTAATTAGTTTTGTCAGAATTCGTAATTGACCAAAATAGCGCAACCACTTCAATGAAAGTTTTAAGACTAAAACGAACAAATGAAGAGTAATCTTCATGAATTCAATTTTGCTTCTCAAAGCAAAGACTCATTGAAATAAGTGGGAGCATTCTCTTAAACCGTTAAGATGAGAACGAGGTTCAAGAAGTAAAAATAATAATGGAATTGATACAAGGTAATGTTAATGGTAAAGTTGTTGTGAATAACGATACTAAACCTATCAATCCCGACCGATAAAGTTTCCATTGTCTTAAAATGTTGGACACGAGAAAGGAAACTACCCCAAATTATTGAAGAATAAACAAGTTAGTTGTGGGACATCGAATGGGACATTCTTCTTTAAAAATGTTTATTTGATTAAACATAAATTTTGCTAGTACTACTTCGTCAATATTAGAAACCAATGGAGGTTTTCATCATTATGTTTGATACATAGGATGATTAGAATATGACGACTAGCAACAATGAAGTTGAGAGAAAGAGTCATTGTGTACTAAATCTAGTTTTTGGGTTTGGAGTTATACTTAATTGTGACTATTAAGTGCATAAACTCTAAATAAGAATATATAAACTTGTTAAGATACAAAAGAGGTTTTCACTAATGTGACCCTATACACCACGATTTGATGTATGGCTAGCCCATTATCAAGGTGATTATATTCTAAACCAAACTAGAATAATATATCATGAAGATGATGCAAGACTCAAAATTGGTAACCCAAGATTAAACCTTAAAATTTTGGAAAGATGAACGCAAAGAGTTATCGAGTACTCTTGAAACCATTAGATTGTTAATGGTATATGCGTATCTTGTATTCAAAGCAAGATATCTCGTGCCTTTTGGTTGAAAAAGGAGATCGAGATTGTAAATCATTTATCCAAAATAGGTTGATCATTTTCTTTTACCAACGATTTAAGTTGACACTAGTGTGTTCACTTAATAAGGTAAATAGAGAAATCTTTGAAGAAGTTCAAGAGTTCAAGGAATCACGATTTAGTCGTGATGGGATTATCAAAGTGAAGACTTTGATATAAGCCAAAAGAAATGTGACATAGTATCACAAGTTAATCTCTCTTAACACACATTATGGAATAATGTGTGATTGGATAAGAATTCAAACGCTATTCAATATGGTTTGGATTTATATCAAGTTACTTTGAGTTACTTGATCCTTTTGGGGATTTTATCATTTTTGTCTAAATTATGTTTCCACTAAATCGAATCATATGAGATATGAAATGGTAAGGGTACCATGTTTGTAAGTTTTCACAAGAAACAAATACTCATTTTTCCCCTTCAATTATCACGAGTACGACGGGTTTGTGGCTCGTGAAGCTGTCTTTCTAAAATACAAGTTTATTTTTGAAGACAGAGTGGGAGAAATTATTCAAGAGAGCCACAAAGAATGTTATGTCGCAAGAAACTGGTCTTTCTTGGCTACATGAGACGTTTTGTGTAAGACATTGTTTCTTCAAAACCTAGGAGGTTAAATTCGTCACTTGTTAAAAATGATGAATTCATGCTACTTTTAAGAAGGTAAAGAGCTTATAACTTACAAAAGAAATTGGTTGATTCAAGTTGATTACTTCTAGAAAGTAATGAACATATGACTTACATAAGAGTGTTTAAGTCACAACTCAATATAAGGCTTAGAGCCATGAAAATCCGAAATAAAAAGGCTTGATTAGTTGCAAAGGGTTTTGCACTAATAAAGAGAGATTTCAAGGCTTGATTAGTTGCAAAGGGTTTTGCACTAATAAAGAGAGATTTCAAGGTTGATTGGTTGAAAAGGGTTTTTACACCAATTGAAATGCTTAAGTCTATTTGGATCTTCTTAGGGATTGTGTTTCATTATCATGAAATACATAGCGAGTGAATCTAAAACCCACATCTTCAATTAGAAGGAATGTATTCAATACATGTCATGGGTTTTATAGATTCTTGCAATCCTAAGATAATGTGAAACTTAAGAGAGGATCTTAAGTAAGACATCAATGAGTTGGAATCAACATTTTGATCATGTGATAAAACATTTCTCGATAAATCGAGAGGTTGTGTTTATACATGGAGTTTAGTGGGAGATACGGAAATTTTAATTAGTCCGATATGTGGATGACATATTGATCATCAAGAATGATTTAAGACTTTTGGAGGATTATAATACATCTTTAATATCTAGATTTATGCAGATAAATCCACATGATATTAGCGTCAATAAGAAGTCTTATGTTGATAAGATTCATGATTAGTTCAATTTAAATTGAACATATTTGATTGATTCCATTTGCTTCCGCTGCCGGATCAATTAGATGAGTAATGATGTATAGCACTTCATATACTTTGAGTATGATGAATTGTTTCAAAATCGAATTTAAGTAATCTTTGCCAAGTAAGCCATAAAAATTACCCTTAAGTGCATGCAGAAGCATTAAGGAAGTAAAGCAAAGTGTTTATGATGCAATATTGTGTAAGGGTGTTACACAAGTGACAATTGACAATTGAGATTGCGCATGGTTTCCGACAAAACCATAATCAAAACACATTAGGATGGTTAAGATACCATTGTGGCAATGTTAATTAAGAAGTAGATTTTCTAGAATCGTTCTAGGCAATAAAGAACAATGAGAGATATTTATAACGGAAATTGAGTACACTTGCGATCATGAGATGTGCAAGAAGGATGAGTCCCACACACTGTGAAAACAGTGGGAGCTATTCTTAGGCTAGAGGGCCTATGTCTTGATTGAATCTCGACACGTACTCAGAGAGTTTTAATGCAAATGTATACATTACAAAGGAAAACGAGTATGTAGTAAGGTTGAGTAAGGTACAAGAAGTTGATAAAACCTACTAACCAAAGCCTTCTCAAAGGCTAAACATGATGAGTCATGTCATTTCAATTGAATTGAAATGGACAACTACGTACAAGATCAAATTAGATTATAGAATATGAAATAGTAATCAGGCATTGACTATTCATATGTGATAATCGCATTTGTCGTTCGAGTTTTACTTTAAAACTCTTTTATTATACTTTGTTACATCCAAACGGGTTGTAGAGACAATTGAACCCGGTTAAAGTGAACACGGATTAGCATTGTATTCGCCCATAGTCACTTGTATGAGGTGACGTCTCGAAGTGACTAGAGTGTGATGCGATTGATGGCAAGTTCAAATGCCATACAGTCATGTGAGATGACTAGTCGATCACATAGGCGATGATGTTAGGAACACCTTGTCGGGCCTTATGACCGCTTATAGAGTTATGGCAAATTTATATAGCCTGGTCGTGGCGAGAGTTGCTATAGTATTCTAATGAGTCGATTCTTTTGACTAAAGACTATTCACCTAAGATGGCACAGATTTGATTAACTTTGATTTGTGTTACTACGACCTTCGTAAATGGGGTCAAATGGGCATATTTTGGGTTATGATGGTGTGGCTAGTCGAAGGGAATGAGTGCGATAGGAATTGTCCATCCCCTTGTCGGGGTTAAAACAATATCTCGGGGCCACTCGAGGAGTAATGAATCGAAATGCGTGGCCACGCTCGGAAAGTATCTATGATAGATAAGTCCAGGTCAATCGGTTATTCTCGGATCGAGGAAACCACTCTTGATATGATCACTTGCAAGTACGACTTGAAAGACACCTTGCATTGAGTGGGAGATAGTAATAGGACAAGAGAATTGGTGACGCACACTTGTCGAGGACAAGTGGGAGATTGTTGGGAAATGTGTCCTCAACAATAGTGCGATCACATGATTTAAAAAAATCATTATTAAATCTCATTTTAAAGAATACAATTGGGAAGTAATTTTATTATTGTCAACCTGGTCAACATATATCGGTAATGATTGGTGACTAGAGTTTGACATTATTGTCGTGTGACGGTGGTGATCAGTTGACCCCTAGGTCATACCTAAAGGGCAACACTCTTAATTGATTATTTAATTAATCGTATAACGTTACGAGTTAATTAAATTACTTGAAAAAAATTGACGGACGATTTTGGAAGTAAAATTTACGTATCAAATTGAAATGTGATTAAATGAGATACGGTCTGAGTAATCGAATTGTATCATTACTCGGATGAAATTATTGTTTAAAGAAACAATTGAAACGGAATGAATAAATTATTATAAATACAGAATGTTGTAGTTTATAATTTGGAAACATCTTTGGTACGAGTAATTACGAATTACTAGTCAATTTTGTAAATGACATATTTTATGAGTATGTTGATTTTTAATATGATAAAAATACATTTCATTGTAACATGTCATGTAACATGTTACATGTGACAAATTTGACAAATGACAAAAATAAAGTGGATTCTCCATTTTATGTCTTAAAACCGAAAATGTGGGTGGACATATATTTTATATTGTGTTATTTATTTTAATAAAAAACACAATGATGAAAGCTAGCTAGTAGGCATGCATACCTAAGCTTTTGAGAAGAGCAAAATTAAAAGGTATTGGGCATCCTACCCAAGCCAAGAATTTCGGCCACCCTAAGAAAGAAAGAGAGTTTTCTTTTTCCAATTAATTCATTCATACAACAAGAAAATTTTCTAGTGTAAGAAAATTACAAATACTCTCTACAATTTATGAGAATTCTAGAGAAATAAACTCCAAAATCCCCTTACTCTTGACCGAATATTCAAGAGCACAAACAATATTTTTGGGTCATTTTTCTACAAGAATTAATATTATCTAGTACTCATAATATTAATTCTAATTAAGAGAAAGCCTTGGGTATAAAGCTTAGGGAGAGATCTTACCCTTAGATCTTTGTTCTTCCATTGGAATAGCTCAAGAACAAGAAGAGATAGGTGATCTCTCTTGTGCCCTTATAGCCGAAATATTGAATGTAAGGACATTATTTCTCTTCTCTTTTATTAATGTTTGCATGCATAAAATCCGTTTTAATTTTATGACAAATTAATTAGACATATATGAGTATGTTAAATATGTATATGAATCTACATTTCTTTCAAGACAAACCTTGTTAAGTTGGTGAAGTGGGTGATAAATTTCTATCCACCGAATTCATATTGATAAGGGATGAATCGGCCCTACCGTGCCCAAGTTGATGTGGATTTGGATCATGGACACATTTATTCGAAATTTGGATTGAGCTCAACGGAAGTATTCGTGACCGTAGTCGCATGTGTTCCGGGCTAAAGATAAATGTTAATGTAATTTTATCGACCAAGAGTTCTAAAAGTAGAATCGATTAAAGAGTTAATCCACCGAGTTATATTGATAAGGGATGAATCGGCCCTACCGTGCCCAAGTTAATATGAATTTGGATCTTGGAATCATTTATCATAGTTGGGTAGAGGTCACTATGTAAATGCTTTACTTGTTATTTACAAGTATTAATAAAACGATAAATGTTAAGTTTTCCATTATTCCGTTATCATATTGTTCCCACAATTCATATACGATATCATTTCGATTTTTGATTCAAATCTCCATTAAAACATCGTAACTAAAGAAAAATATGAATTTGCTTCTAAAACCTCAAATGAACCATTGATAAGGATCTCTTGTGAAGAGTATAGATTAAAGTTATTCATTATCAAATAGGTTTTCGATTCTTGACTAACACATCTACTTACAATGGATTATTTTTCATATACTTAATTGAATTAAGTACCTTGAAGCGATAAATTGTTTTGGTAATTAGATTTGTCAGAATTCGTAATTGACCAAAATAACGCAACCACTTCAATGAAAGTTTTAAGACTAAAACGATTGAATTGAAGAGTAATCTTCATAAGATTCAACTTTGCTTCTCTAAGTAAAGACTCTTTGAAATGAGTGGGAGCATTCTCTTAAACCGTTAAGAAAAGGATGAGGTTCAAGAAGTAAAGATTATAATGGAATTGATACAAGGTAATGTTAAAAGTAAAGTTGTTGAGAATAGCGATACTAAACCTATCAATCGCGACCGATAAAGTTTCCACTGTCTTAAATGTTGGACACTAGAAAGGAAACTACCCCAAATTATTGAAGAATCAACAAGTTAGTTGTGGGACATCTAATAGGACCTTCTTCTTTAAATGTTCATTTGATTAAACATAAATTTTGCTAATACTACTTCGTCAATATTAGAAACCAGTAGAGGTTTTCATCATTGTATTCGACACATAAGATGATTAGAATATGACGACTAGCAACAATAATGTCGAGAGATAGAGTAATTGTGTACTCAATCTAGTTTTTGGATTTAAAGTTGTACTTAATTGTGACTATTAAGTGCATAAACTCTAAATAAGAATATAAACTTGTTAAGATACAAAAGAGGTTTCACTTTTGTGACCCTATACACCACGATTTGATGTATGGCTAGCCCATTATCAAGGTGAGTATATTCTAAACCAAACTAGAATAATATATCATGTAGATGATGTAAGACTCAAATTGGTAACCCAAGATTAAACCTTAAATTTTGGAATGATGAACGCAAAGAGTTATCGAGTACTCTTGAAACCATTAGATTGTTAATGGTATATGCATATCTTGTATTCAAAGCAAGATGTCTCGTGCTTTTGGTTGAAAAGGAGATCGAGGTTGTAAATCATTGATCCAAAATAGGTTGATCATTTTCTTTTACCAACGATTTAAGTTGATGCTAATGTGTTCACTTAATAAGGTAAATAGGAAAATCTTTGAAGAAGTTCAAAGAGTTCAAGGAATCACGATTTAGTCGTGATGGGATTATCAAAGTGAAAACTTTGATATAAGCCAAAGGAAATGTGATATAGTATCACAAGTTAATCTCTCTTAACACACATTATGGGATAATGTGTGGTTGGATAAGAAATCAAACGCTATTCGATATGGTTTGAACTTGAATCAAGTTACCTTGAGTTACTTGATCCTTTTGGGGATTTTATCATTTTGTCTAGATTATTTTTCCACTAAATATAAAACGATTCATATGAGATATGAAATGGTAGGGTACCATATTTGTAAGCTTACACAAGAAACAAATGCTCACTTTTCCCTTTCAATTATCACGAGTACAACAAGTTTGTGGCTCGTGAAGCTGTCTTTCTAAAATACAAGTTTATTTCTAGAAGACAGAGTGGGAGAAATTATTCAAGAGCCACAAAGAATGTTATGTCGCAAGAAACTGGTATTTCTTGGCTACATGAGACGTTTTGTGTAAGATGTTGTTTCTTTAAAACCTAGGAGGTTAAATTCGTCACTTGTTAAAGCTGATGAATTCATGCTACTTTTAAGAAAGTAAAGAGCTTATAACTTACAAAGAAATTGTTTGGTTCAAGTTACTTCGGGAAAGTAATGAATATATGACTTACATAAGAGTATATAAGTCACAACTCAATACAAGGCTTAGAGCCATGAAAATCCGAAATTAAAGGCTTGATTAGTGACAAAGAGTTTTGCACTAATAAAGAGAGATTTCAAGGCAAGATTGGTGGCAAAGAGTTTTGCGCTGGTTGAAATGCTTAAGTCTATTTGGATATTCTTAGGGATTGTGTTTCATTATTATGAATTACATAGCGAGTGAATCTAAAACCCACTTCTTCAATGGAAGGAATGTATTCAATACATGTCTTGAGTTTTGTAGATTCTTGCAATCCTAAGATAATGCGAAACTTAGAGAGAATCTTAAGTAGGACATCAATGAGTTGGAATCAATGTTTTGATCATGTTATAAAACTTTTCTCGATAAGTCGAGAAGTTGTGTTTATACATGAAGTTTAGTGGGAGTTACGGAAATTTTAAATAGTCTTATATGTGGATAACATATTGATCATTGGAAATGATTTAAGACTTTTGGAGTAATATAATACATCTATAATATCCGAATTTATGAAGATAAATCTACATGATATTAGCGTCTAATAAGAAGTCTTATGTGGATAAGATTCATGACTAGTTCAATCAAATTGAACATATTTGATTAATTCCTTTTGCTTCCGCTGCCGAATCAATTAAATAGGATATGATGTATAACACTTCATATACTTTGAGTATGATGAATTGTTTTCAAAATCGAATTTAAGTAATCTTTACCAAGTAAGCCATAAAGATTACCCTTAAGTGCTTGCAGAAGCATTAAGGAAGTAAAGCAAAATGTTTATGATGCAATTTTGTGTAAGGGTGTTACACAAGTGACAATTGACAATTGAGATTGCGCATGGTTTCCGACAAAACCATAATCAAAACACATTAGGATGGTTAAGATACCATTGTGGCTATGTTATTTAAGAAATAGATTTGCTAGAATTGTTCTAGGCAATAAAGAGCAATGAGAGATATTTACAACGGAAATTGAGTACACTTGCAATCATGAGATGTGCAAAAACGATGAGTCCCGCACACTGTGAAAACAGTGGGAGCTATTCTTAGGCTAGAGGGCCTATGTCTTGATTGGATTTCGACACGTACTCAGAAAGTTTTGTAATGTAAATGTATACATTACAAAGGAAAACGAGTATGTAGTGAGGTTGAGTAAGGTACAAGAAGTTGATAAAACCTACTAACCAAAGCCTTCTCAGAGGCTTAACATGATGAGTCATGTCATTTCAATTAAATTGAGATGAACAACTACATTCATGATCAAATTAGATTATACAATATGAAATAGTAATCAGGCATTGACTATTTATATGTGATAATCGCATTTGTCGTTCGAGTTTTACTTTAAAACTCTTTTATTATACTTTGTTACATCCAAATGGGTTGTAGAGACAACATTGAACCCCGTTAAAGTGAACCCGGATTAACATGGTATTCGCCCATAGTCACTTGTATGAGGTGACGTCTCGAAGTGACTAGTGTGTGATGCGATTGATGGCAAGTTCAAGTGCCATAGAGTCATGTGAAATGACTAGTCGATCACATAGGCAGACTGTTAGGAACACTTTGTCGGGCAGTGACCGCTTATAGAGTTCTGGCAAATTTATAAAGCCTGGTCGTGGCGAGAGCTACTATAGTATTCTAATGAGTCGATTCTTTTAACTAAAAACTGTTCGCCTAAGATGGCACAGTTTCAGATTAACTTTGATTTGTGTTACTACGACCTTCGTAAATGGGGTCAAATGGGCATACTTTGGGTTATGATGGTTGTGGCTAGTCGAAGGGAATAAGTGCGATAGTAATTGTCCACCCCCTTGTCAGGATTAAAACAATATCTCAGGGCCACTCGAGGAGTAATGAACTGGAAATGCGTGGCCACGCTCGGAAGGTATCTATGATAGATAAATCCGGTCAATCAGTTATTCTCCAGATCGAGGAAACCACTCTCGATATGATCACTTGCAAGTACGACCCAAAAGACACCTTGCGTTGAGTGGGAGATAGTAATAGGACAAGAGAATTGGTGACACACACTTGTCGAGGACAAGTGGGAGATTGTTGGGAAATGTGTCCTCAACAATAGTGCGATCACATGATTTAAATATCATTATTTAAATCTCATTACAAGAATACGGAAGGGATGATACATTAGATATATATAGTCAACTGGTCCACACATATCGGTAATGATTGGCTGACTAGAGTTTGACATTACTGTCGTGCGACGGTGGTGATCGATTGATCCTCGAGGTCACACCTAAAGGACGATTCCCTTAATTGAAAAGGTTAATTAATTGTATGCCGATACAGATTAATTAACTCCTTAAAATTGAACAAATTATTATCATAAGAGAGAAAATGACATCTTATTATAATGTGATTAAATGAGATTTTATTTAGTAATTTAAGAAGTTATATTACTAAAATTAATCGGTGTTTGCGAAACACGCGAGATGAGAATGATAAGTCAGTTATAATTACAAAATGTTGTGAATTATACTAACTAGTAATTAAATGACCATTTTATGAGAAAGTAATTTAAAATTACTAGTCAATTTGTTAAATATGATTTATTTAATTTATAAATGATATTTAATTTGTTAAATATGCATTTTAAATTAAAACATGACACAAGACATGTCACATGTCACATGACATACAATTGTACAATTGACAAAAATAAAATGGACTCCATATTACACTAGATAAACCGAAATATTGGTGGGAGTTTTAGTAGTTTTTGGTCTTATTCATTTGTCTTATTCATTTGTCCATGACACTTGATAGTGACTTGACAATGACAAAGCCGTACACCATTTGTCTTGTGAAGACAAAAAGAAAAAGAAAAATGGTCTATCATGTGCATATGCCAACCGGTTTTGGTGAGTGCAACATAGAGAGTTTTTCTCAAAAATTCATCATTCTCTTATGTTTTAAGAAAAACATAAACTTCTCTCTCTTGTTCTTCATAAAAATTCATTTTTGTGAATCAAATTTGTTTAAATCAAACACTAATAATACTAGAAGTAGTATATGAGTATTAGTAATAGTAATAGATTTTAAGGTAAACTACATTACAAACATCTAGTACATGTTAGTTTGTGGGATTAAGGGATAGTTTTGGGTGCTACTAATTGGAGGGCTTCTAATTTGAAGTCATGAATGTTCATCCATTAATGGAAAGCTCAAGAACTAACAAGAAGGAGATCTTGTTGGTGCCCATATGATGACCGAAATTATCATAGTAAGGAACATGATTTCTTCTCTTACCTTTTTAGTTTGCATGCATAAGATCTAGAATTTATTTTATGACTAAATAAATTTGAAACATATAAGAATATGTTATGTAATGAGATATAGATTTCCAACAAGGTGAAATGACAAATTATAGTGCAATATCATCACTGAAATCTACCGTTCAGACTCAACCTATATGCTAAAATAAACGTGAAATATTTTTTTTGAATTTTTGAATTTTTTGATTCTTTTTTTCTTTTGTGATTTTCATTTTCATTTTTTTGCAATTAAAATACAATGCAAGCAAAAATAAAGTAAACGTGAATGCAAATGTAAAACAGATGCAAATGCAGACTCAAAGGATGCATTACCCTCCCCAAACCAAAACGGACAACGCCCTCGTTGTCCTCCAGCATACACCAGCAGAATAAATGGGGAACGGGAAAATTACAACCGGTATATAAACAAAAGAAATAAATAAAATAGAGATGAAAAAGAAATAAAAGCAGAAAATACTTATAATATATACGAACTTCCCTAAACTAGCCAGAAAACTGGGGAAGTGAGTCGACCAGTAGCTACTCGTCAGCCTCCTCCTCCTTGTCAACCACCGTAAAGGTGAGGTTCTCCTCCTCCTCCTCTCCTCTCCTCCTCTGACGACCTCCTGCAACATGTTCAACTCTGTACCTCTCCACCCTCTCAGCAGGGTCCTCCTCGCTCTGTGGCCGTGGGTACCCCTCCGTCGGGAACCGGTAGAAGGACGGGTGTGGCCAGCCGTAAAGAACAGGACGCCCTCTCATCATGTGGTACTCAAATAGAGGGAATAAGGCAAGTACCCGATCCCGCTCTATACGAGCCACTCTACTTCACATCTCTAAAAGCAAAGCGTCACGACGCCCTTGGTCCATGACCTCAGGCGCCTCAAAAGTGGGAGGAGCGACAAAATTAGCCGGTAAAGCCGGCTGAGGGACAGAAGGAGTAGGTATAGGGGTCGGTATAGGCGTGGGCATTGACGTGGACGTCTGCCTAGCCTGTGTCAGTGTGGACCCCTCACCGGCCTCCCTAACATCACTGGGAGGCCTCTTCCGCTTCCTAGAAGCGGGAGTATTAGTCTAGGAGGTAAGAAGGTGGAGGTGGTGGTAACCTACCCGACACAGTAGTCAAGGGTAAAAGACGGGGTAGGTTAGGTAAACGTAAAATCACGGACGTGGATGATACCGTCGTTTAGTACCTAAAATAAATAACTAAAACAACTAACAGAGGCTAGCGGAAGTAGGGTTGATCTCCACAGGGAGATGGGAAAATGTCTGCTAAACCAAGACCGTCTGAGTAACTGTTTCTTGGAGGATTTAATGGTTGTTCTAATCTAAGGAGATCAAAAGAGAGGAATAAAGTAGAGGAAATCAAAGAAGAAAGTTGGGAAAAATCAAGGAGAGAAAAACAGCTAAGACAGTCGGTTCACCATGATTCTTAAGAAATGTAGTCTAAGGTCTTAGGTCAATGCAAATTCGAATTACAGGGTAGTGAAAAGGTCCTTTCGGTCCGCTATTCGCCCTAAAGAAATTCTAACTTAGCTTCCGCCCTCACTAGAATGCCCTAATGTTCACTGCAGATCTTACCTATTCCAATCTTCCGATCCAGGTCAAGGTATACAGAGGTTAATTATCTAATTGCGTCGACTCAAGTAGACAAGAACAATTATATGCAGTGATTAACAACATAGATCTAATTTGCATCAAGTTCTATTCACCTATTCATAAATCCCTTAAAATCATGGCTCCCATATATCTTAACAAAAGAGATTAGCTATGCATGACTATTGAATGAACAATAACAACACATAAACCACAAGAATTCAACATAATAAAGGTCCAAGAATAACAAGAATAAAGATTCAAGGAATGAAAGCAACAAATCAAAGTAATTAATTAAGGATTAAGAGTGTAGAATACTGATTACAGAGAGAGAGATAATCAAGAATTAGGGTTCCAAGTACAAAGTTTTAAGAGAGAGTAATAGAGAGAGCCGTCGAAGAAGAGAGGAAGAGAGAAGAAGTATTATGACTGCCGTCATACTTATTTATCCTAATTACAAAAGGGCAATCTCGAAATAAACTCAAGATCCGCATAAAACACCTAGGCTCTCGATCGAGTAGAATTAAACCACTCGATCGAGAAGAAAGCTCGACAATATGTTCGATCGAGTGAACATGGTGCTCGATCGAAGACTTCAGAGGATAGTTATCTCGATCGAGCAAAGGCAAAGTTCGATCGAGTGATTCCTGGAAGATAAAGCATTCGATCGACCATTATGAGTAGCATAATGGGTCGATTGAGCTATATAAGAACGGGTGGACTCCTTGACACCTTCCGAAGCCACTTCACGCATCCCTAACTGACAGATTCGGAGCTCCGATTCCTTGTTCTCCAAAATGCATGAGATTAGGACAAGTTCAGGCCTGATTACACTCCTTTCTGGCTCATGCCTACAATTTATACAAGACAAACCAAAGTAGACCATTCGGGGGCATTTGTAGCTAGATGCCACGTAAATAACAAAGATATGCGTGTAAAAATGAGGTAAAAACCTTATATAAAATACACGCATCAAATCTCTCCAAACCAAGATTTGTTTGTCCCCAAGCAAACTATAAATGCAACTAAAGACAACTAACAGAACGGGACCAACTCATCAGCTACAAATTATCCACCCAAACCAATTTAATGCAACAACTAACAAAGTGGCAATAAGCAAGTGCAAACGAGTTAAATCAATGCTTTAAACTATTGAACCGTCGACCTTGCAAGACTCATAGATATCGGACTCTCACAGGTCGCTCATCACACAAATCAAGCACATGGTGAGTATATAAGTAAGAGATAGAAAGAAGTATAGACACTCACCTAACTCGACCTATAAGAACATGCATGCAGTCTAACATGAATAAAGTCTCTACAACCGTACATATGCAATCAACTGAAGACCAAAACACATGCCGAGGACTTATATTTGGGTAGGTGAGGTAATGGGTAAGAAGGGGCTAAAATGAATTTGGAGACATGGGGTTAATAGCCAAGCTAGCAACAACGGATCCAAATTTAGAAACTTCCCGACTTCATACTCAATATAATCAATGCAAAACAGTGCCAATTTGTAGCACACAAACTCACTAACCACCATAATATTGTCAACTCCCCATAAGATACAAATATAGCATGGGAGCGAAAATCACAACATAATATTTTTTTTTGGCTCATGATTTTTCATAATCTTTCTTTCTTTTTTTTTCATATTCTTTTTTTTCAATTTTTCACAACTTTTTTCTTTTCATTTTTTCATTCCCTTCGACATTTCCACCAATTTCTCAAACCAGATATAACCATATTGCAATGAAGCATTCCCAACAGGTACTATTTCTAGCTCGGCTAGGGTAGGCATAATTATACAGTGTAGCTATATGGGACAAAATGGGCAATTTGGCTATGTAGAGCTCATGGGTAGAATGAAATAAAGGGGATTGCCTCTCCTAACATGTGTCACCAACCACGGACCCGAATGCATACAGGTACTAAGTAGACTGAATTCATGTTTATGCAATTTGATGTTACATGCCTTATAGAGAGTACTACTCACATCTTATATGAAACTGGTCATGAATGTGGCACCAGTTTATCAAGCTCTAAAGCTTAGAATGTAAATGTAGTTTGCCAATATAAGAGTCAAGTCTATTTTTTCAGATACGTTTGAAACAGAAACTGGTAGATTATGCACATTACCATGCCAACAGAATGTTAAAATGTGCAAGGTAAGGGCCAAAAAGGACTCACAGTAGCATACAAGTTCAACGTTCCGACTCAATCTAAATACAGAAATAAACTTGAAATATTTGAATTTTTATGGAATTTCGGAATTAAAACAACAATGCATGGCGAAAATAAATAAACGTGCAAACTGAAATGCAACAAAACAACATGCAGACACAGATATGGATGCATACCTCCCCAAACCAACCCGTACAATGCTCTCATTGTACCAAAAACAGGGAGAGAAATGCAAACTGAAGAGAAAAGAAGGACGGGCCTTGGAAAAATCACAAGAAGATGTGAAGTAGGGACCTCCCCAAACCGACCACGAACATGGGAGGTCGCAACCAGCCCAATAGCGTCGCAGCATGCGAGATATAGCAACAGGACTCGATCGAAAGAGAGAAGAGTTCGATCGAGTAAAACAGGTGTCAGAAGCTCTCGATCGAGGAGAAGAAGTTCTCGATCGAAAAGATTGATTTTTCAGGCACTCGATCCAAGGGAGCAGATGTTCGATCGAGTGGAAGGAGTAGCAGAAGTGTTCGATCGAGCAAGAAAACCTCTCGATCGAACTGTTTACATGAGAAACCTGCAAAACGCAGCAAAAGGGACCTCGAGTCTAACAAAAGAACGTACACGTTCAGCAATTGTTCGTAAAACTAGAGTCAAAGCACACATAAACAAAAGCAAAAAGTTCAAAAAAATTTACAACAAAAACAGGCTGGGTTGCCTCCCGGCTAGCGCAGGTTTAAGAGGTCCCGCACGACCTTTTAACTTCAATTGTCTGGCTCATCAGGATTATCGAAGTACAGAACTTCAACTCTGCCATCCACATCGTTTGGCTCATGGTAATGCTTCACATATTGGCCATTGACTTTGAACCTGTTGCCCTCGGAACTTTCTAATTCAACGGACCCAAATTTAGTGACACCAGTCAGCGTATAAAGGCCACTCCACCTGGACTTCAGCTTACCAGGAAACAAGCGCAGTCGGGCATTAAACAGCAACACCTTCTGCCCGACATGAAATTCTCGAGGTATGATTCGTTTGTCGTGCCATCTCTTCGTCTTCTCTTTGTAGATGCGTGAGCTATCATAGGCATTTAGCCTAAACTCCTCCAGTTAATCTAGCTGCAATAAACAGTTCTGACCACCCAACTTAGGATCAAAGTTTAGTTCACGAATAGCCCACCAAGCCTTACACTCTAACTCAACAGGTAAATGACAGGACTTCCCATAAACCAACCGATATGGTGATGCACCAATTGGTGTTTTAAAGGCAATCCGATAAGCCCATAATGTGTCATCCAGTTTTAGACACCAATCCTTCCGTGATTTAGAAACTACCTTAGCCAAAATCTATTTTATCTCCCTATTAGAGATCTTAACTTGCCCACTAGTTTGAGAATGATACCCCAAACCACGACGGTGTTGGACACCGACTTTAGACAATATAGAAGTAGGTTTCTTTTCTTTAAAATGCATTCCCCTATCACTAATGACGACCCTAGGAACACCAAATCGGGGAAAAAATAATCTTTTTGAACATTTTAATCACAGTCTTGGCATCACAATTAGGTGAGGCAATCGCTTCCACCCACTTAGACACATAATCTACGGCTACCAAAATATACCTGTTACCTTTGATAGACGGGAAGGGTCCTTAGAAATCAATGCCCCAGACATCAAAAACCTCGACTTCTAGGATGCCATTTTGTGGCATCTCATGTCTCTTAGAAATATTCCCAGAGCATTGGCAAGCATCACAAGCTGTAACAAACACTGTAGCATCGACAAATAAAGTAGGCCAGTAAAAACCAGATTGAAGTACCTTAGCCACAGTACGCGACGGACCGTGGTGACCACCATAAGAGGATAAATGACAGCCCTCTAAGATTGATCTGGTCTCCCACTGCAGAATACGCCGTCTGTAGAGACCGTCTGCACACTCCTTAAATAAATAAGGATCATCCCAGAAGTACTGCTTAGCGTTATAGAGAAAACGCTTCTTCTGCTGATAAGAAAGGTCGGGTGGCAGCTCGCCACTAAAAACGTAGTTAGCCAAATCTGCATACCATGGATCATGGTTTGTATTAGAAGATAAAACAGCAAATAAGGAATCATCGGGAAAAGAGTCATCAATAGGTATAGAATCCTCTCCCTCCTGCTGCGATAATCGCGACAGATGATCAGCTACTACGTTCTCGGCATCCTTCTTATCTTTGATCTGTAAATCAAATTCTTGGAGAAGAAGTATCCATCTCAACAGCCGTGGTTTAGCTTCCTTCTTAGCAAGAAGGTGTCTCAGTGCTGCATGGTCAGTAAATACAGTAACTTCTGACCCTATCAGATAAGAATGAAATTTCTCCAACGCATAAACCACAGCAAACAGCTCTTTCTCAGTAGTGGTGTACTTCATTTGAGCCTCATCCAGAGTTCGGCTCGCATAGTAGATCGCATTTAAGTCCTTGTCTTTCCGCTGGCCTAACACCGCTTCTAGTGCATAATCACTAGCATCGCACATGATCTCAAATGGCAGATCCCAGTTAGGAGGCTGGATAATCGGTGCTGAAATCAAGGCTTGCTTTAACCTATTAAAAGCAGAAAGACACTCATCAATAAATACAAAGGGGGCATCCTTAAGCAACAGTTGTGTAAGCGGTTTAGCAATTTTTGAAAAGTCCTTAATGAAGCGGCGATAAAAGCCGGCATGACCTAGGAAACTCCTCACTCCTTTAACATTAACAGGAGGAGGCAATTGCTGAATCACTTGCACCTTTGCTTTATCAACCTCAATGCCCCTGTCAGAAATTGAGTGCCCTAAGACAACTTCGTCGTTGACCATAAAGTGGCACTTCTCCCAATTAAGCACAAGATTAACCCCAATGCAGTGCTGCAACACTTTATTAAGGTTAGACAGACAATTAGCAAAATCACTTGCATAGACACTAAAATCGTCCATAAAGACTTCCATAATAGACTCTATATGCTCAGAAAATATCCCCATCATGCACCTTTGAAAGGTTGCAGGGGCATTACATAAACCAAAAGGCATCCTACGATAAGCAAAAACACCCTGAGGACAAGTAAAAGTAGTCTTTTCCTGATCGTCTGGATGAATAGGGATCTGAAAGAACCTTGAGTATCCATCTAGATAACAGAAAAACTTATGGGAAGCTAACCTTTCTACCATCTGATCAATGAAAGGAAGGGGAATGTGATCTTTCTTTGTGGCGGCATTTAGCTGTCTGTAGTCTATGCACATCCGCCAACTAGTCACTACTCTAGTAGGTATCAATTCGTTCTTATCATTCTTGACCACAGTAGTCCCTCCTTTCTTAGGAACTACCTGAACTGGACTCACCCACTTAGAATGACCAACAGAGTAAATAATACGTACATCGAGCAGCATCATTACCTCAGCCATCACAACATCCTGCATCTTTTGGTTCAGACGGCGCTGACCTTGTCTGCAAGGCTTGTGATCTTCCTCAAGCTCAATTCAGTGCATACAGATATCAGGACTGATGCCCTTAATGTCATCCAATGAATAACCCATGGCCTTCCTGTTTTTCTTAAGAACAGCTAACAAAGCGGTCAACTGATCATCATTCAGTTTAGCACTAACAGTAACTGGATATTGCTCTGTATCATCTAAAAATGCATATTTAAGATGAGAAGAAAGAGGATTATGCTCGGGTACCTTTACCTCTATGGCGCAAAGAGTATTTATCATTTCTTCCACTCTCTCTCCCTCAGCGTCGGTGAGTTCACGCTCATCTATCGCAGCTTCAAGCAAATCCAACACAGCATCATTGTTTTCTAGGTTATCTGCACACTCATCTAAAAGCATCAAAGCTTCTAGTGGATCCTTTATAAAGGAATCCGACCAGAACTCATAAACAGAATCGTCAACAATATCAACTGAATAACAAGTATCCTCTATCATTGGGCGAGCAAGTGTACCAGGTAAACTAAAAGTGATCGCATCATCCCCCACTGCAAGAGTCAAGCCCTTGTTTGACATCGATAATGGCCCCAGATGTACACAAGAATGGTCTTCCTAGTATAATCGGGGTCAGGGTATCCTCAGTAATGTCTAAAACAATGAAGTCCACTGGTATAAATAACTTGCCTACTTTAACAGGCACGTCCTCTAAGATACCCAAGGGTCGTCGAACAGATCTATCAGCCATCCGTAAGGTGATATTAGTCATTTTAAGTTGACCCATATTAAGTTTCTTGCAGACAGAAAAAGGCATGACACTGACACTGGCTCCTAAATCACAGAGACCTTATCTATCACTTCGTTTCCTATGGTACATGTAATAGAGAAACTACCTGGGTCTTTTATTTTTGGTGGAGCTTTATTGAGAAGTAAATTACTAGACTCTTACATAAAAAAAGCAACAGTCTCGAATTCACTGAGCTCTCTCTTACGCGTCAAAATGCCTTTCATAAATTTTGCGTAAGTAGGTACCTAGGTGATAAGTTCAGTAAAGGGGACGGTTACCCGAAGGTTCTTGACCACATCCACGAACTTACCGTACTGTCGCTCGACCTTAGCATCTTTCAGACGTCCTGGATAAGGGACTCTGGTAGCAATAAGTGGGTCTGCGACCTTCTCTTTACCTTGGTCAGAACATGACATCTCTGCAGCAGGGGAAGACGACACGGTAGCGGGATTAGGCTTCAAAATGGAACCTCCGCAGGTACAGGCAGTCGATCGAGCAATTTCTTCAGCAAAAGTACTCGATCGAGGAATGCATACTTCTCGATCGAGTTCATCGAATTCGGCACAGTTCGATCGAGGGCCTAAATCACTCGATCGAACATTTTTGTTGGGCGAATTACTCGATCGAGAAGGATAATCTCCTCGATCGAGAACCTCAATTTAAGCTTCTCTCGATCAAACAGTGGGAGTGTTCGATCGAGTACTTTCGGAGGGCATATCACTCGATCGAGAAGAAGTGTCATTCGATCGAGCTGCTTGACGATGCTCAGCAGGGACATCGTTAATTAACTCCTCCAAAATAATTTCCGGGATCTCATCAGCAGTTACAACGTCCTCTTCCGGCATTTTCGGTCCATCATAGGTAAGACCGCTTCGGAGATTTATGGCATTGATCGGGTCATATTGAGGTGGGTGATTCTCTTGACTTTGCGCGGATGTAAGACGCGCAACTTGGTCTTGCAGCTCTTCTATAGCGTTGTCGTCTTTGTTAGACTTCCTCTCAAATTGAAGTGTTAAATTCAACACCAAGGACTTTAACTCTGCAAGTTCTCCAATTGTAGAGGGTGAATCAACTTGTTGTGAAATTGGTTTAGAAGACTAGAGGCACTTGTCATGGTCAAGTCTTCATATAGTTTAGAGAACGACACTCTTTGCTTGAATTGTCGATAAGCACGGACTTGCTCCACATCCGCCATGCAAGTAATAATGTTGTGTCCCTCCGTACCGCATCTACCACAAATTACCTCTGGCTCCGTTATGGCATAAAATTGTTCATGCACACCTAAAGTTTGTAGAATCTTCGAATTGTCTAACCTCCCACTGGAACTTTCCACCTCAGCTACCAAAGATTCATTTACTTGTCTACCTCCTCTGGGATTTCCATATTCAGCTATGTGAATGGCCATTTCTTCAATAAGTTGCCATCCTTTATCATCTTCAACATTTTTCTAAAACTTCCCTTTGGCCGCGTTATCTAATATGGCTCTCTGGTCAGGATATAACCCATTGTAAAATTGGGTACATATGAACCAATGTTTGAAGCCATGATGAGTTACAAAATGAACAAGTTTCTTGAATCTAGTCCAAGCTCCATTCATATCTTCAGTAGGCAATTGTTTGAATGCAGTTATTTGGCCTCTCAACGCATTAGTGCGCTGTGGTGGGAAATACCGTCTATAGAAGGCTAAAGCAAGGGAATTCCAGTCAGTAACACCGACAGCTTCCCTGTCCAAATCTCTCAACCATTCTCGGGCATTATCAGTCAAAGAAAAGGTAAAAAGAATTCCCTTGACCCTATCCTGTGTCACCTCAACAGCTAAAGGAATGGTGGAACAGTACTCTGTAAACAGCTCTATATGATTACATGGATCCTCGCCAGGTAATCCCTTGAAGAGATTTCTCTCAACCAACTGTATATAAGATGGATGGATCCCAAAGGTGCCCGCATCTGTAGTAGGTAGCAAGAAACCTTTAGGCAAAGAATCCACCGTAGGTTCTGAGTGACTGGCGATATTCGGCATATTGGCAAATAAAGTCTACAGAAGGGCAGGTATGACAATGTTCTCTTCTAGAACAGATTTCCTGCAACACTAATAAAGCACTAGAAAAAATATGAGATCAGTCTCAAGGAATAAATTCCTTGAGACGAGAGACATACTTAATATAAGCAACAAAATTACGCCACCTCCCTGGCAACGGCGCCAAAATTTGATACCGTCGTTTAGTACCAAAAATAACTAACAGAAGCTAGCGAAAGTAGGGTCGATCTCCACAGGGAGATGGGAAAATGTCTGCTAAGTTAAGTCCGTCTTAGTAACTGTTTCTTGGAGGTTTTAATCGTTGTTCTAATCTAAGGAGATCAAAAGAGAGGAATAAAGTAGAGGAAAGCAAAGAAGAAAGTTGGGAAAAATCAAGGAGAGAAAAACAGCTAAGACAGTCGGTTCACCATGATTCTTAAAAAATGTAGTCTAGGGTCTTAGGTCAATGCAAATTCGATTTACAGGGTAGTGAAAAGGTTCTTCCGGTCCGCTATTCGCCCTAAAGCAATTCTAACTTAGCTTCCGCCCTCACTAGAATGCCCTAATGTTCACTGCAGGTCTTACCTATTCCAATCTTCCGATCCAGGTCAAGGTGTACCGAGGTTAATTATCTAATTGCATCGACTCAAGTAGACAAGAACAATTATATGTAGTGATTAACAACATAGATCTAATTTGCATCAAGTTCTAATCACCTATTCATAATTCCCTTAAAATCATGGCTCCCCTATGTCTTAACAAAAGAGATTAGCTATGCATGACTATTGAATGAACAATAACAACACATAAACCAAAAGAATTCAACATAATAAAGGTCCAAGAAGAGAATAACAAGAATAAAGATTCAAGGAATGAAAGCAATAAATCAAAGTAATTAATTAAGGATTAAGAGTGTTGAATACCGATTACAGAGAGAGAGAGATAATCAAGAATTAGGGTTCCAAGTACAAAGTTTTAAGAGAGAGTAATAGAGAGAGCCGTCGAAGAAGAGAGGAAGACGTCATACTTATTTATCCTAATTACAAAAGGGCAATCTCGAAATAAACTCAAGATCCGCATAAAAGACCTAGGCTCTCGATCGACTAGAATTAAACCACTCGATCGAGAAGAAAGCTCGACAATCTGTTCGATCGAGTGAACAAGGTGCTCGATCGAAGACTTCAGAGGATAGTTATCTCGATCGAGTAAAGACGGAGTTCGATCGAGTGATTCCTGGAAGAAAGCATTCGATCGACCATTATGAGTAGCATAATGGGTTGATCGAGCTATATAAGCACGGGTGGACTCCTTGACACCTTCCGAAGCCATTTCACGCATCCTTAAGTGACAGATTCCGAGCTCCGATTCCTTTTTCTCCAAAATGCATGAGGTTAGGACAAGTTCATGCCTGATTACACTCCTTTCTGGCTCATGCCTGCAATTTATACACAACAAACCAAAGTAGACCATTCGGGGGAATTTGTAGCTAGATGCTACTTAAATAACAAAGAAATGTGTGTAAAAATGAGGTAAAAACCTTATATAAAATACACGCATCAGTGAAACTGCCTATCTTCCACGTCCGGTTGGTCCTTTGCTAACCAATACATAGCCAACATGGCTTGAATATCAATGACATTGTCCATATCTAAATGTTAAAGGCCACAGGAAAAGTCGGTGAAAAGGCTGCGGGCAATGCGGGTCACTAACCCGCCACAAGCAATCGTGCCCGACGCTTTCTGCCCGACACTGTTAAAATATTGAGCCGTCAAATAGGAAATGTTAAAAACAAAGGGTTACCGCAGTTAATGTTCAGGTAACCCGCTAAAATAGACAGCTCGACATTGTTAACATAGTCAGGCTCGTGGCGTCCAAAAATCGGCTCTCCTAGCAGACGGAGGAAGTAACGGGTCGGGGGTAAGTGGACGTGAGCAACACGTTTCAGACCGTTACTGGTTAAACCCAACCGCCTCCCAAACTCAGCTAAGGTCCAGGTGAAGGTCGTGTTAAACAGGCGAAAAGTAACCCACGTGCCCCCTGAGTCAGTCGCATAGGCCGTAGGTGAAAAGGTGAAAGAGCTAAAAAATTCTAAGGTCACTTGTTGATACGTGAACTCTCTCATAGCGGTCAAACCCGACATCGCAGTCCGTTGAGTAGCTCAAACACGAGCTCAAAAATCCCCAACTTTTCTAAGGATGGTCGACACAAGAACCGAGCCAACGTTATGTCACAGTCCATCAAATGTAAGAAATGAGTGTGATGGAGCGGGTTTATAAAGCGTACCCGTGGAAACTCAAGCAAAGTATCTAGGGAAGTGTCGGCGGCGTACCTAGTAGCGGTACGTAAGGCGGAAGCTCTAAAACCTGTGGCCTCCTCCCCCCCAGGAACCCGAAGCGCGATAGTAGCGAGGCCGAAGCGATAGCGAGGCGGCGTGGGTACTAGGGGCGATGGAAGTGACAAGGATGACGGTGGTGTCGACACAACAAGGGTCGACACCGGAGTAGGGATAGTAACGGCAGCAGTAGAGATGACCACCGTATCAGTCGTGGTAACAATAGAGGGGGTAGTAACAGCGGTGTTAGTGACGGTAGTGATAACAGGGAGTACCGTCTCAGAGGCAGACGGAACAGCAGCAGAAGTGGAGGCAGAACTAGTCCCACTACTATCCATCCTAATAAACAAAGCAAGTTCCTAAATCAATATACAATCAATCTTACTCGAAAATTTCCCCCAATTCAAAATTTAGAAACCTTAATTCATTCGAAATCAAGCATAAAACGCAATTAAAAATTAAATAGAGGGGGAGGAAACTTACTTGCGTTGATTACCCACAACAAGATCAATTAAAACCAACAAAATATGCACAAATTAATTGAAATGAATTCAATTTCCGCACAAACCCTAATCCCGCAGAAAAACACAATTTAAATGCAATTTGATGGGGCAAATAAGGGGAAAATATTTAATTTATTATAAGGAAATAATTTGGGTAATTAGTTTGGTAATTTAGGGAAGAAATTAGTGGATTTGGGTTGAGAATTAAGGGTTTTCGAGCAAAAGGGGGAAGAACAACTTTGAACAAATGAATATAGAATAAGGGAAAGGAGACTCCCTCATGTTATTATCAGCCAATGTGCTCGATCGAGTGATTTGGAACCACCCGATTGAGAGCTTTTCTCGTCATTCTGCTCGATCGAGGGATTTGAAAGAGCTCGATCGAAATCTTCCCTTTATGCATTGAATTCCACTCGATCGAGAACTCTAGGTTGTTCGATCGAGGACTTCTCCTCTTCACTTTTGCTCGATCGAGTACAGGACAAATCGATCGAGAACCCCTGAAAAATGACCATTCGATCGAGTTGTTAGGATCACTCGATCGAGAGTTTTACCTGAGCAATTTGCTCGATCGAACACAAAAAGTATTCAATGGAGGGCTTTCTTTTGGGCACGCCTTCCAATGATCATAAATCTCCCAAAACCTGCATAAAACACAGAAATACTTCCCCAAAAATACCAAATTCACAATACATAGTCTATATTCGGTCTTACGCTAATTAAACTAACTAAACTAAGCTATTGTCTAAAAACAATTAAAATGTCTAACAAAATCCAAATTACAAATTGTTTTTACAAACGGGAAGGTATCCCGTTTCATCTTCCGTAATACTTGAGAGTAGTCCAAAAGAGGGCTTCTGACTGGAGGAGGTCACTTCAGCATCGCGAACCGTCCTTTTCGGCTTCCATGAACTTGAACTGGTCGAAGAAGAATAATCCGCATCCACATACGCTTTCACTTTCTTCTTTTCTTTGTCCTGCTTTTTCCTTTCATGGCCTTTGTCTTTGGCATCTTCTCTATCTTTGAGCTCAAATTCCACTGTACTTTTATAATCGGGGTCTCCAATGTCCAATCCGCATGTACCTGTAACAAAAGAAATGACAGAACGGTCCTCCCTATTGCTTCCAATCTGGGGCAGAGGTTTTAAAATCGTAGCACATGATTCAACATTGTCAATTGGAGGATCGGTGTCAGGGTCTGTAGAGGGTAGTGCATTGCAGGGCTGGACTTGCATAGGAGCCCTGCGAACGTTAGACTGATAAAAAGTCAACTCCTCATCGCCTACCTGAAAAGTCAAAGTCTTCCCTCCGACATCTATTACTGCGTGAGCGGTAAATAGAAATGGTCGTCCTAAAATAATAGGAGTATAAGAATCTTCGGGGATGTCCAAGACTATAAAGTCAATGGGAATAAATAACTTCCCGGACTTAACAGGTATGTCCTCCAAGACACCTAAGGGTCGTGATAAAGTACGGCCGGCCATCTGCATGGTCATATTAGTACAATGAAATTTGGTCAAACCAAGCCTTTTAGCGAGAGACAACGGTAAGACACTCACACTAGCTCCCAGATCACATAATGTATTATCAATTAAGTGGGTCCCGATATAACATGGTATAGAGAAACTACCCAGGTTAGACAATTTAGGTCGGGTCTTATTTTGAATTAGGGCAGTGCCCGCTTCGGTTAAAGCTACCGTCTCATGGTCGTTAATATGCCTCCTACGTGTTAAAATTTCTTTCATAAACTTCATATAGGAGGGTACCTGGGTTAGTAACTCAGCAAAAGGTACATTAACATGAAGACTTTTCAAAATTTCAGTAAATTTACCGAATTATTGATCAATCTTCTTGTTCTGCAATCGCCTCGGAAATGGGACCATAATTGGGATAACTAGTCCTTCATTCTTTTTTGCCAAAGTATTATCACGTTCATCATCAGATTTACTCGATCGAGTATCGGTTCCTCTCGATCGAGTAACTTTCTCAGCAACTTTGCTCGATCGAGCACTTCAGTTACTCGATCGAGATCTCCCTTTTCAACAGTGCTCGATCGAGTACTTGTGTCTTCTCGATCAAGCACTTCCTCAGCAATACTCCTCGATCGACCACCAGAAATCAATCGATCGAGGACCTTTCGCGGTGTCAGCACTATTTCGTCAAAAGACGAATGTTCATGCTCAGAAATTTCAGCTCCCGGGTCAGAAAGTTCAGCATCTTTACTTGGCATTTTGGGTCCCTGATGCGTGTATTTTATATAAGGTTTTTACCCTATATTTATACGCATTTCTATGTTATTTATGTGGCATCTAGCTACAAATGTCTCCCGAATAGTCTACTTTGGTTTCTCTTGTATTAATTGCAGGTATGAATCGGAAATGAGCAAAATTGAGCCTGAACCCGTCCCAATTGCATGCATTTTGGAGAAGGAAGAATCGGATCTTGGAATATATCGCTTAGAGATGCGTGAAGTGGCTTCGTAAGGTGTTCAAGATTTTATCCGTGCTAATACAACCCGATCGACCTAGTTGGCTACTGAAACCGGTGGATTGAATGCTTTATGCTGCTGAAGATCCTCGATCGAGTTATTACTGTACTCGATCAAGATGAGGTGTTTCCTGGTTCCTCGATCGAGCACTTAATGTTCTCGAGCGAGACGTTTGGTCTGGATTTTGCTCGATCGAGTGGTTTTATTCTGCTCGATCGAGTAGCTTCTGTCATAGGAGTTTTTTTACGCAAAGATATTTTATTTCCTATCTTTAGAATAAATAATAGGGAGGACGGCAGTCATATTCTCGGCTTCTTCTCCTCCCTTCTCTCTCGTCTCCTCTCTTAGAATACTACTTTTAAGACCTAATTACTCCATTGCTACTCTCTTGTATTCGGTATTCCTAATCTTCGCTTTAATTAATCTTGATTGTAATTTCATCCTTGTCTTTATTTTATCTATTGTTTTCTCTTGTCTCTTTGTTAATTAGTATGTTCTATTTATTTGTTATGCTTTTTATTATTTCTTCAATATCTATCATGCTTAGCTAATCTTCTTTGCTAGGACATAGGGGAGCCATGGTAATTAGGGAATCATGAATAGGTGATTAGGGTTTGGTGTAATTTTAGTCTGTGTTGTTAATCATTGCACTTAACTGTAATTAGTTGCTTGAGTCGACGCATTCAGCTAGTTAATATCGTTATTCCCTGACCTAGATTGAGAGATTGGAAGGGGTAAGACCTGCAATGAACATTAGGGCATGCTAGTGACGGTGAAAGCTAAGCTAGTAATATTTAAGGGCGAATAGCGGACCGAGACGGCCTTTTCATTACCCTACAGACCGAGTTTACGCTGACCTATGACTCTAGACTAGACTCCTAGAGAACCATGGTTAACCGACTGTCCTAGCTATTTCTCTCTATCTATTAATTTCTCCTGTTCTCTTTCTCTTTTAATCTCCGTAGTTTAGAACAAACCATTAAAACCCCCAAGAATCGGTTAATCGGACAGACTTAGTTTAGCATACATTTTCCCATCTCCCTGTGGATTCGATACCCGACAGCCTTTACTACATTTTATAGGGACCAGTTGGTTTTATTTTTGATAAGGTTGCGACAGTCGTGTCAAATTTTGGCGTCGTTGCCGGGGAGGTGGGATAATTTTGTTGCTTTATTTTAAGTTTGTCTCTCGTTTTAAGGAATTTATTCCTTGAGACTGATCTCATATTTTATCTAGTGTTGTAAGTGTATTGCAGGTAATCTGTCCTAGAAGAGGATATCGTTATATCTGCGATCCCTACAACTTCATTTTGCTAAAGATGTCGAACATCACCAGTCACTCAAAACCTACGGCAAATTCTATACCCAAAGGTTTCTTGCTACCTACTATAGATTCAGGCACCTTTGGGATTCATCCGGCCTACATTCAGTTAGTTGAGAGGAATCTCTTCAAGGGAGCAGCTGGCGAAGATCCGTGTAAGCACCTGGAGTTGTTTACTGAATATTGCTCCACCATTCCTTTAGCTGCTGGGGTGACACCGGATAAGGTCAAGGAAGTTCTTTTTCCGTTTTCTTTGACTGATGACGCCCGGGAATGGTTGGGAGATTTGGATAGGGAAGCTGTCGGTGTTACTGACTGGAATTCCCTAGCCCTGGTCTTCTATAGAAGGTATTTTCCACCACAGCGCACTAATGCGTTGAGAGGCCAAATCACTGCATTCACACAACTGCCTACTGAATATCTAAATGAAGCTTGGACTAGGTTCAAGAAGTTAGTTCGCTCCGTACCTCATCATGGTTTCAAACGATGGTTCTTATGCACCCAATTTTACAATGGGTTGTATGTTGATCAAAGGGTTGTGTTGGATAATGCTGCCAAAGGGAGATTCCAGAAAAATGTTCAAGATGATAAGGGATGGCATCTTATTAAAGATATGGCCATTCATGTAGTTGAATATGGAAATCCCAGAGGAGGCAGAGGAGTGAATGAAAGAGCTAGTGATTCTTTTGTAGCTGAAGTCGAAATTCTTGATGAGAAGTATGACAATGCGAAGGTTCTAAAAATTACAGGTGAAAATGAGCACGTTCATGCTATGATTGAGCAAGAGGTGATTTGTGGCAGATGTGGTACCAAAGGACACGATCCTATTACTTGTATAGCGGATGTAAAACGAGTTCGTGCTTACCAACAATATAAGCAGGGAGATCCATTCTCTAAACTTTATGAAGATTTAACCATGCCAAGTACATCTAGTCCTTCCAACCCGATGCCACAATAAGTCGATTCACCTTCTACAAATGTAGAAATTGCGGAGTTAAAGTCCTTGGCGTTGTCCCTAACACTTCAACTCGAGAGGAACTCAGACAGAGCTGAAAATTCTATAGAAAAGTTGTAAGACCAAGTCGTGCAACTTACAACTGAGCAAACAAATCGACTTAATAGATCACCTCCTTGTGATCTGGTCAATGCAATCAATCTTCGAAGTAGTCTTACTTATGATGGACCGAAAATACCGAAAAATGATGATATAATTGTTGACGAAATTCCGGAATCTATTTTGGAGGAACTAATTGAAGACGTCGCTGCTGAACATCGTCCAACTACTCGATCGAGTGGATCTGGCCCTCGATCGAGTGGTTTCTCCTCTGAAAGTACACGATCGAGTAATCTAGTCTCTCGATCGAATGGTGCCCAAACTGAAGTTCTCGATCGAGAGGTCTGTGTTCCTTGATCGAGTAATTCCCATGAAGAAAGTATTCGATCGAGTGGAAATTGTGCTCAACCGAGTACATATAGCAGCGAAGATGCTGTTTTGACGTCTAAACTTGCGGCTGGGTCATCTTCCTCTACTGCGGAGATGCCACGTTTAGACAAAGGTAAAGAGAAAGTCGCAGACCCGCTTATTGTTACCAGAATTTCTTATCTGGGACGGCTCAAAGATGCTAAGGTCGAGCAACAGTACGGTAAATTTGTGGATGTGGTCAAGAATCTTCAGATGACCGTTCCTTTTACTGAACTAATTACCCATGTACCTTCTTATGCAAAATTTATGAAACATATTTTGACGCGTAAGAGAGAGCTTAGTGAATTCGAGACTGTTGCATTTATGGAAGAGTCTAGTAATTTCATTCTTAACAAAGCTCCACCTAAAATGAAAGACCCGGGTAGTTTCTCTATTACATGTACCATAGGAAATGAAGTAATATATAAAGCTCTCTGTGACTTAGGAGCTAGTGTCAGCGTCATGCCTTACTCTATCTGCAAGAAACTTAATATGGGTCACCTTAAAATAACTAATATCACCCTCCAGATGGCTGATAGATCGGTTAGACGACCCTTAGGTATCCTAGAGGACGTGCCTGTTAAAGTAGGCAAGTTCTTTATACCAGTGGACTTCATTGTCTTAGACATAGCCGAGGATACTCGGACCCCAATTATATTAGGAAGACCATTATTATGTATAGCTGGGGCCATTATTGATGTCAAACAAGGGCGTTTGACTCTTGCAGTGGGGGATGACGCCATCGCTTTCAGTTTGCCTAGTACACTTGCTAGACCAATGATAAAGGATTCTTCTTATTCAGTTTATATCGTTGATGACTCTGTTTATGAGTTCTGGTCGGATTCCTTGATTAAGGATCCATTGGAAGCTTTGACGTTGTTAGATGAGTGTGCAGATAACTAGGAAAACAATTACACTGTGTTGGATTTGCTTGAAACTTCTTTAGATGAGCGTGAACTCACCGACGCTGAAGGAGAGAGGGTAGAACAATTGGCAAATACTCTCAGTGCTATAGAGGTAAAGGTACCCGAACGTAAGCCTCTTCCTTCTCATCTTAAAATATGCATTCTTAGATGATACAGAGCAATATCCAGTCATTGTTAGTGCTAAGTTGGATGATAAACAGCTGACCACTCTGTTAGCTGTTCTGAAGAAAAATAGGAAAGCTATGAGTTATTCACTGGACGATATTAAGGGCATTAGCCATGATATCTGTATGCATAGAATTGAGCTAGAGGAAGATCACAAGCCTTGCAGATAGGGTCAGGGCAGGCTGAATCAGAAGATGCGGGATGTTGTGATGGCTAAGGTAATGAAGCTACTCGACGGAGGTATTATCTACTTTGTTGGTCATTCTAAGTGGGTGAGTCCAGTTCAGGTGGTTCCTAAGAAAGGAGGAACTACTGTGGTTAAGAATGATAAAAATGAATTGATACCTACTAGAGTAGTCACTGGTTGGCGGATGTGCATAGACTACAGACAGCTAAATGCCGCCACAAAGAAAGATTATTTTCCCCTTCCTTTCATTGATCAGATGGTAGAAAGGTTAGCCTCTCATAAGTTTTTCTGTTATTTAGATGGATATTCAGGGTTCTTTCAGATCCATATTCATCTGGATGATCAGGAAAAGACTACTTTTACTTGTCCTCAAGGTGTTTTTGCTTATCGCAGGATGCCTTTTGGTTTGTGTATTGCCCCTGCCACCTTTCAAAGGTGCATGATGGGGATATTTTTTGAGTATATAGAGTCTATTATGGAGGTCTTTATGGATGATTTTAGCGTCTATGGAAGTGATTTCGATAATTGTCTGTCTAACCTTGATAAAGTGTTGCAGCGCTGCATTAAGGTTAATCTTGTGCTCAACTGAGAGAAGTGCCATTTTATGGTCAACGAGGGAGTTGTTTTATGGCACTTGGTTTCTGATAGGGGCATCGAGGTGAATAAGGCAAATGTGCAAGTGATTCAGCAATTGCCTCCTCCTGTTAATGTTAAAGGAGTGAGGAGTTTCCTAGGTCATGCCGGCTTTTATTGCCGGTTCATTAAGGATTTTTCAAAATTTGCTAAACCGCTTACACAGCTGTTGCGTAAGGATGTCCACTTTGTATTTATTGATGAGTGTCTTTCTGCTTTTAACAGGTTAAAGCAAGCCTTGATTTCAGCACCGATTATCCAGCCTCCTAACTGGGATCTGCCATTTGAGATCATGTGCGATGCTAGTGATTATGCACTAGGAGCGGTGTTAGGCCAGCGGAAAGACAAGGCTTTAAATGCGATCTACTATGCAAGCCGAACTATGGATGAAGCTCAAGTGAAGTACACCACTACTGATAAGGAGTTATTCGCTGTGGTTTATGCGCTGGAGGAATTTCGCTCTTATTTGATAGGGTCAGAAGTTAATGTTTTTACTGACCATGCAGCGCTGACACACCTTCTTGCTAAGAAGGAAGCTAAACCACGACTGTTGAGATGGATACTTCTTCTCCAGGAATTTGATTTGCAGATCAAAGATAAGATGGGCGCCGAGAATGTAGTAGCTGATCATTTGTCGCGATTGCCGCAGTAGGAGGGAGAGGATCCTCTACCTATTATTGATTCTTTTCCCGATGACTCCTTATTTGCTGTTTTTACTAATACTAACCATGATCCATGGTATGCATATTTGGCTAACTACGTTGTCAGTGGCGAGATGCCACCTGACCTATCTTATCGGAAGAGGAAGCGGTTTCTTTATAATGCTAAGCAGTACTTTTGGGATGATCCTTATTTATTTAAAGAGTGTGCAGACGGTCTCTACAGACGATGTATTCCGCAGTGGGAGACCAAAGAAATCCTTGAAGGCTGTCATTCGTCCTCTTATGGTGGTCACCACGGTCCGTCACGAACCGTGGCTAAGGTACTCCAGTCTGGTTTTTACCGGCCTACTTTATTTGCCGATGCTAAAGCGTTTGTTTCAGCTTGTGATGCTTGCCAATGCTCTGGGAATATATCTAAGAGGCATGAGCTAGAGGTCGAGGTTTTTGATGTCTGGGGCATTGATTTCCAAGGACCATTCCCATCTAGTAAAGGTAACATGTATATATTGGTAGTTGTAGATTATGTGTCTAAATGGGTGGAAGCGATTGCTTCACCTAATTGTGATGCCAAGACAGTGATTAAAATGTTTATAAAGATTATTTCCCCGATTTGGTGTCCCTAGGGTCGTCATTAGTGATGGGGGAATGCACTTTAAATAAAAGAAACTTACATCGATACTGTTTAAAGTCGGTGTCCAACATCGTCGTGGTTTGGGGTATCATCCCTAGACTAGCGGCAGGTTGAGGTCTCTAATAGGGAACTAAAAGAGATTTTGGCTAAGGTAGTTTCTAATCACGGAAGGATTGGAGTCTAAAATTCGATGACACGTTATGGGCATATCAGACTGCCTTTAAAACACCGATTGGTCCATCACCATATCGGTTGATTTATGGGAAGTCTTGTCATTTACCTGTTGAACTAGAGTGTAAGGCTTGATGGGCCATTCGTGAACTAAACTATGATCGTAAGTTGTGTGGTCAGAACCGGTTATTGCAGCTAGACGAGCTGGAGGAGTTTAGGCTGAATGCCTATGATAGCTCGCGCATTTACAAAGAGAAAACGAAGAGATGACATGATAAAAGGATCATACCTCGAGAATTCCATGTCGGGCAGAAGGTGTTGCTGTTTAATTGTAACACCCCCATTTATTCAGGAGCCTTTAGCTGACTTTCCCAAATAAATAGGACTGTTACCATCTCGGTTTCCCGAGGTAGTGAATAACAAAGACAAACTCACCAATGTACTTTAAATTAAAACTAAATGATTACATGTTTATTACAACTTAACCAACTAAAACTTAAAATAAAATAATTACAACTCGCAGCGGAAATAAATAAAGTGATCTCATAGTCTATGTGATCTAGACTTCTAGGTAGATTGACCAGTCCTCACGCATCCCATAGCTCCCAAGTCAGCTAATCTTTAGTACCTGTCAAATCTGCTCCCCATTATGGTTCATCACAGGTGTTCACGAATACACTGTCAACCACGAGGTTGAGTAGGATAAAATACATTATAACAACCAATCTATAATAATCTCACAACTGTCACTATGTCAAATTCTCAACTGTTCAAAGTCACATCTCGACATCAACTGTCCACGTTATCCACCAGAGACTAAGCCTGGGCAGTCCAAATACTCACACACGTTATCCACCAGAGACTAAGCCTGGGGCCTTCCAATTAATCACACACGTTATCCACCAGAGACTAAGCCTGGGGAAGTCCAATAAACCACTCACGTTATCCACCAGAGACTAAGCCTGGGGCAGTCCAATTCTCATAAACCATTCCACAACAAAATCGTATAAAACATGCACAACTCCAATCAATTAACAATGATAATCACCAAATTGACTTAATTAAATAAGCAGTCATAAACCAATCATCTTTCCAATAACATCCATGCATTTAAACACGGAAAACAGATATAGTTGAGTAGATTATCATACCTGACACGCAATATCCAATTAAGCAGCTCGACCGATCAAATAATTAAAGCAGACGAACCCGATTATAAATTCTTCATAAACCGTCACCTAACATAAATATTATAATTATAATTACTAACTTAATTATATAAATAATTAAATAATTATAATAATTGGATTATTATGTCAATGGCTAGTTAAATCCGGTCTCCAAAACCCGTATCACTAATACACTCACAATATTCTAATATGAGAAATTGAGAATCACGTGTAAAATCTCCATATGACGCCACCACACCATAAGCATACTCTTTAACCTCCTCAACTCACGCGCGCCCCTCAAACACCCACCACAACTCTCGTGTATGCCCAACCTCCACAGCCACCAAGCCCAGCCAACAGCCCCGCCGAGTGTAGGGAAATATCCGTAAAATTCCCTTAAATTTTAGGACTATAACGTATCTTTAACATGTGATTATCGTCATAAAACATAAATACAAGAGAAACGATAAGGAATAAAGAATCAACCTCGGGTCCTTGAGAATTCGGCCTAAGATAGAAATCAACGTAGATTTCCTCCTAATCGTTGCACCCAAGACCGTCTGAGACTATGCCCCTTGTGCTAGAAATGCTCTCTAATTGCCTTGCAATATTGAGAGAGTTATTGTTAATTTTCTTGATGTGAGATCTACGATTTTCAGAGGAAAATACTCTCAAAACCCTAATTTTTGTTTCAAATGAGACAATCAAGTCACAAAGGAGAGGAGCTCTCCTTTTGTGTGTTTCGGCCAAACCGTGGGTTTGCATGGGGAAGTGGGCTTTCACTTCCTCTTTATTTTTAACTCATGGTTCGACACGAAATTGCTAAAATGTATATAACGCGGTTTTATTATAAATCGTCATCGGTTATCGGTTATTAAAATATCGACTAGTAACAAGGATTAGTCGACATATTAATACATGTCCGACAAAGACAATATTGTATAATTAATTCAATATACATTAATTAAATATAACCGTTTATATTTAATTTACGAATTAACCGCTTAATTCGCCTTAGCCCGTATTATTTAATCTGTATTAAATAATTATCTCAACATCGCGTTTGACTAATTATTAGTCAATAACTCCGACTAACTGCTTAGTCATATTAGGCATCAACATGACTGTATTTTCATACCGTCATATCTCTCAAACGTATCCTATAGGTGTGACTTTTAGGGACCAGTTGATCACCGCCATCTGTATGACAATAACGTCAAACTTATCTAGCAAGCCAACCGTTATTGATAAACGTGGACCAACTGATAATAATACAAAAGTATGCCCTTTGATCCTTTTAGAGATTTATATGTCCTTGCACTAACTGTAGAGGACACCGGCCCCAACAAGCTCCCACTTGTCCGTACAAGTGTACGTGCAATGACGTTATCCGCACTAACTGGAGGACACCACCTCCAACAAACTCCCACTTGTCCGTACAAGTGTATGTGCGATAACCGATTCTCATATCCATTTAAAATTTCTCCCACTCAATGTAAAACAATTTGCGGATCCGTATCCGCAAAGGTCGTATTTTACAATCGATCCGTATCAAGAGTGGTTTCCCCGACTAGAGAGTAACTTAACCGATAAAACGAATCCGTATCCGAGCATGGCCATGCATTTCGATTCTGACTCCTCGAGTGGCCCCGAGAAATATCGAGTACACGATAAAGGTGAATATTTCCTTTAACTCGACTCCTTCCGATCTAAGCACGACATGAAATGACCAGAAAAAATCTACTTGGCCCCTGTTACGGATGACCGTGAGAAAGAAACCAAAGTCACCCAAAATCTGTCTTAGTACGAAGAGACAATCGATAGTCAAAAGAATCGACTCTTAGGATCACCATGGAGGTCCTATCCACGACCTGGCACCGAATGTTATAAAACATTTAGGACTCCACGTCGATGTCACAATTGTGTCCTACGAGATATCCGTATAACTCGCCTCTGTGATTGGTCAGTCAACCTTTTGACTTATGGCTCATTGAACCCACCATCAACCAACGTCACAAAATAATTGCCAGGGTTATCAGCTCACGTGGGCAATTAAGGACTAAAAGTATAATGTTTGTTCAGTTCACTTTGTGGTGTTCAAAATTGTCGTACAAATCCACATGAAAAACAAAATATATAAATATCAAAACGATGATGTCGTATAGAGTACAAAAGAGAATGAATCTAATCCATAAAAGAGTACTACAACTCAGGAACACGTTTAATCCCCATGGAATTAACATGCCCTTCATGCTTATCTTGTCGTAAAGGTTTAGTGAGAGGATCTACTATATTATCATCTGTAGCAATCTTTTCTATCACTACTTCCTTTTGCTCCACGTAATCTCGGATTAGATGAGCTTTCCGTTGTACATGTCTAGACTTGTTGCTAGACTTAGGCTCATTAGCTTGGAAGATGGCACCTCTATTGTCGCAATAGATGGTGATCGGGTCATTCGAACTAGGCACTACAGATAGTCCTTGTAAGAATTGACGCATCCATATCGCTTCCTTTGCAGCTTCAGACGCGGCATATTACTCATACTCAGTCGTAGAATCTGTTGTAACACTTTGTTTGGAACTCTTCCAGCTGACTGCAGCGCCATTAAGAGTAAAAACGAATCCAGACTGAGATTTTGAGTCATCTCGATCCGTTTGGAAGCTAGCATCTGCGTAACCGGTTGCGCATAGCTTTTGTTCGCCTCCATAAGTCAATGCCCAAGCTTTAGTCCTCCGTAGGTACTTAAGAATGTTCTTGTGACCATCCAATGTGATTCACCTGGATCTTTGTTGGAATCGACTTGTCATACTCAATGCATATGCCACGTCCGGACGTGTGCATATCATGGCATACATGATTGATCCTATAGCCGAGGCATAAGGAATCCGTGTCATGCGCTCTTTCTCTTCCGGTGTCTCTCGGTGCACGAGACTTGCTCAAATGCACCCCGAAGCCATAGGGAGAAACCCCTTTTGGAGTTAGTCATGCTGAATCTCTCTAGGATCTTGTCTATGTAAGACTCCTGACCGAGAGATAACATCCGACGTGATCTATCTCGATAGATACGGATGCCCAAAATTCTTTGTGCCTCACCCAGATCTTTCATCTGGAAATGGTTCTTCAACCATACTTTCACCGAAGTTAAGAGAGGTATGTCATTCCTAATCAGGAGTATGTCATCGACATACAATATTAGGAAGACAATCTTGCTCTCACTCGACTTGATATATAGACATGGTTCCTCGACCGATCGAGTAAATCCATTTTCTTTTATCACTTGGTCGAAACGATGATTCCAACTCCTAGAAGCTTGCTTAAGTCCATAGATGGAACGCTTAAGCTTGCACACTTTCTTAGGATGTTCAGGATCGATGAAACCTTCGGGTTGTACCATGTACAACTCTTCCTCCAAATAACCGTTTAAGAAGGCGGTTTTCACATCCATCTGCCAAATTTCATAGTCATGAAAAGCGGCAATCGCTAAGATAATCCGAATGGAACGCAGCATGACTACGGGTGCAAAAATTTCATCGTAGTGCAAACCTGGCACTTGGGTGAAACCTTTAGCAACTAGTCGTGCTTTATAGATATCTTGTTGACCTTCCACAGAATGCTTTATCTTGTAAAGCCATTTGCATTGAAGGGGACGAACCTTAGCAGGTAAGTCAACAAGATCCCATACGTTGTTCTCATACATGGAGTCCATCTCGGATTGCATGGCCTCAAGCCATAGCTTTGAGTCGGAACTAGTCATGGCACCTTTATAGGTTGCGGGTTCACTACTCATTAAGAGTAGAATGTCATCTATGTCATGTTCCTCGACCATACCAATGTATCTGTCCGGAGGAATAAACTCTTCCCGACCTCCTAGGTTCCTCAGGAATATTAACCGCAGCCGGGATTGAAGGAACTGATTCCTCCAATGATTGCTCGGTATTTGGTTCTGGAATCTCCGACAGCTCGAAGGTTCTATCACTCTTTGCATTCTCGAGAAACTCCTTCTCTAAGAATGTCGCACTAGCCGCAACAAATACACGTTGTTCGGTTGGCGAATAAAAGTAATGACCAAGTGTTCCTTTAGGATAAACTATAAAGTATGTCTTGACCGATCGCGGGCCGAGCTTATCCTCGTGTCTCCACTTGACATAAGCCTCGCAGCCCCAAACCCGTATAAAGGACAAGTTAGGGACCGTTCCCTTCCATAGTTCATATGGAGTCTTGTCAACAGCTTTAGACGGACTTCGGTTAAGTATTAGAGCAGCTGACAGAAGAGCATAACCCCACAATGAGTCAGGCAACACGGTGTGACTCATCATGGATCGAACCATATCAAGTAGTGTTCGATTTCTCCGTTCGGACACACCATTCATTGAGGTGTTCGGTGGAGTTAAGCGTAAGGCAATCCCACAGTCCTTAAGGTGTTGATCAAACTCGTGAGAAAGATACTCGCCACCACGGTCCGATCGCAGTGTTTTAATCTTTCTACCCGGTGAGGTTACGTACCCGATTCGGTATACTTTGAATTTCTCAAAGGATTCACTTTTGTGCTTCATTAAGTAGACATAGCCATATCTACTTAAATCGTCCGTGAAAGTGATGAAATATCTATAGCCTTCTCGTGTGGTGATTGACATAGGTCTACAAACATCCGTATGTATGAGTCCTAATAAGTCAGCAGCGCGCATTCCAACACCTTTGAAGGAAATCCGAGTCATCTTGCCAATGAGACATGATTCACACGTGCCAAATGATTGAAAATCAAAGGCCGAGATAGCTCCATTCTTTATGAGCTGTTTTACGCGTTTCTCATTAATGTGTCCCATACTACAGCGTGCCATAGGTATGTTTGATCTTTGTCACCAACCTTTAACTTTTTATTCATTACGTGTAATATTTCGGTGGTCTGATCTAAAACATAAATTCCGTTCATGGAGACTGCCTTGCCATAAATCATATCGTGTAATGAGAAAATGCAAGAATTATTCTCTATTACAAATGAAAAACCAAGTTTGTCAAGTGCAGAAACTGAAATAATGTTTTTAGAAAGACGGGTACATAAATACCAGTTATATAAAAATAACTCAAATCCGCTAGGAAGCTGGATCACGTATGTTCCCCTCGAGACGGCAGCCACTCGTGCTCCATTCCCGACACGCAGGTCCACCTCACCCTTTACGAGGGGTTCGATGTTTCGGAGCCCCTGCACATGATTACACAGATGAGAACCACAACCAGTATCTAGTACCCAAGTTCCGTAACTTGCGTGGTTAATCTCAATCATATGAATAAAAGTAGAAGAGGAAGAAGACATACCAACAGGTTTAACGCGACCTGCTTTTATGTCCTCATGGTAAACAGGACATGTACGCCTCCAATGCCCAGTCTTGTGGCAGTGATGGCATTCCATGTTTTCGGTCTTGCTCTTTGTCGTGCCTGATGAGTTGCTTGCCTCACCAGGCCCACTCTTACCTGATCCCGACTTCTTAAACTTCGGTTTACCTACCGCTAGGTCTGCCTGAGCTTTGCCCTTACCCTTGCCCTTGTTTGACATAACGAGAACATCCTGTTTCAAGCTCCCACTGAACTTCATATCCTTCTCGGTCTGTACGAGAAGGGAGTGTAATTCATGAGGACTTTTCTTCAAATCATTCATATAGTAATTCGCTCTAAAGAGCGCAAAACCATCGTGGAGTGAATGAAGCATGCGGTCAATCACGATGTTCTCGCTGATTCTACAATCAAGCGCCTCCAGTCTCTCGACATTCTCAATCATGCGGAGAATGTGTGGGCTAATGAGTTGGCCCTTCGGAGTCTCGCATCAAAGAAGCGAGTGGTATGCTCATAGGTCACGATTCTCGGTGCTTTCGAGAATTCCTTGGTGAGCGTGGTGAAAATCTTGTTTGCACCTTGGGCTATGAAGCGTTTCTGCAAATTGGATTCCATTGCAAAAATGAGTACGTTTTTAATCGCACCCGCTTCCATGACGAAATCGTTATACTTGGCGATCTCGTTAGCTCCAGCCGTGGGACCTGGGTTTGACGGGATGGGCTCTGTCAGAAATTTGAGCTTCCCGTCAGCTGCGGCAGCATTCCGTAGTGCCGCCTCCCAGTCCGCGAAGTTTGATCCATCATTCTTGATCGAGTTGGTGATTCATCGATTCATGAAGATCCGAAGCCAGGACTCACGGTACAATGTGGCACTTGGCATTGGGGTCGCCAAGACGGCCATCCATTTTGTTATTAGCGAGTTTAAGTGATCGTGATCTACACTGAAAAAGAAAGGAAAAACAAAACGAAATAAGCAACTCATCGAGGTGATTTAAGTCTATTTAAAATTCATTTTAATCGTGTAGACTCATTGCACTTGCATAATTGATCTCCCTCAAGAATAATACAAGTGATCCCAAGACTCAATTTTTGTAAATTGATAAGCCAACTGTTTAGCTAGTTCTATCGTTAGAACTCTTGGTCGATAGATTTCCGTAAATCCTATCTATAGTCCACCATAATCACAAGATCGTACGAGTGACCATAGTGTTGAGATAAAATAGGTCAATCAGTTCCAACTTACCCGACGTCGAAGGGGTCATATTATGCCTACCGACGAAGAAGGGATTCATTGGAGTTTGACCTATAAAGACTGTTCTCAATTTTTCTTTATACGAGGAAGATCCCATCAACTTAGTTTTAATTCATTTTAAGTGAACGAAAAACTAGCATTACGTGAATGAATTAACTTAGGTGATGGCTTAAATGAAAACATGTGATATCTGTATATCAAAGAAAACTAACGCGTGACCTCTATATGAGTCAGTTTTCATGCAA